>NC_064644.1:47830717-48136967 GCF_023864345.2 Schistocerca serialis cubense
CAGGGAAAAACAAATGCTATCGCCTGCTTGTGCCTTATATACTTGGACGTAGTAAACCAACATAGAAACACGATACTTCTAAGAGCTGTAATTATAAGGCTGCAGTAAATACTGAAATAATTCTGTTGAGTACCCTGCTCTCAGTCATCAACAGAAATATCTGTGCTTGTATCCCTATATATATGTTCATTATGTGTGTGAAATCTTATGGTTCAAAAAAATGGTTAGGTTAGTGTTTTTTAACGTCCCATCGACAACGAGGACAGTAGAGACGGAGCGCAAGCTCAGGTTAGGAAAGGATGGGGAAGGAAATCGGCCGTGCTCTTTCATAGGAACCGTCCCTGCATTTGCCTGAAACGATTTAGGGAAATCACGGAAAACCTAAATCAGGATGGCTGGAACCGTCGTCCTCCCGAATGCGAGTCCAGTGTGCTAACCACTGCGCCACCTCGCTCGGTCTTATGGGACTTAACTGCTAAGGTCATCAGTGCCTAAGCTTACACACTACTTAACCTAAATTATGCTAAGGACAAACGCACACACCCATGCCCAAAGGAGGACTCGAACCTCCGCCAGGACCTGTATCCCTCACGCACTATATATATGTGCTGAGTTAATAGTGTGTTGACTGGTCATATGCAGACTGCCACAAATTCCTCTCTTGTGCCAACCTCTTCATCTAAGAGTAGCACTTGTAATGTGCATCCTCAATTATTTGTTGGCTACAATCCGGTCTCTGAGTTTCTCTACAGTCTTTACCCTCTATAGCTTCCTCTAATACCATGAAAGTTATTGGTTAAAATGGCTCTGAGCACTATGCTACTTAACTTCTGAGGTCATCAGTCGCCTAGAACTTAGAACTAATTACACCTAAATAACCTAAGAACATCATACACATCCATGCCCGAGGCAGGATTAGAACCTGCGACCGTAGCGGACGCTCGGCTCCAGACTGCAGCTCCTAGAACCGCACGGCCACTCCGGCTGGCCATGAAAGTTATTCCCCGACGTCTTAATACCTGTCCCATCATCCTGCCCCTTCTTCTTGTCAGTGTTTTTCATACGTTCCTTTCCTCGATGACCCTCTGGAGAGCCTCCCCTTTCCTTACCTTTTATCAGTTCACATAACTTTCAACATTTTTTTCTGTAGCACCACATCTAAAAATTTCGATTCTCTTCTGTTCCGGTTTTCCCACAGTCCACGATTCACTTGCATACTGTGCTGTGCTCTAAATGTACCCACATTCACAGAAATTTCTTCTTCAAATGAAGGCCTGCGTTTGATTCTAACAGATTTCTCTTGGTCGGGAATCCCCCTTTTGCTTGCGCTACTCTGCTTTTATTGTCTTCCTTGCTTCGTCTGTCATGGGTTATTTTGCTACCAAGACAGCAGAATTCCTCAACTTCATCTAATTTATTATCACCATTTTTCATGTTAAGTTTCTCACTATTGTCGTTTCTGCTACTTGTTATTACTTTAGTCTTTCTTCGGTTTACTCTAAATCCATATTCTGTACTCATTAGACTGTTGGTTCCATTCAACAGACCCTGCAGTTCTTCACATTCATTCAGGATGGCAGTATTATCGAATTGTATCATTAATATCCTTTCACCCATAGTTTTAACCGCACTCTTGAACCTTTCCATCGCTGCGTCTTCGATAGCGTAGTTTGAACAGTTGGGGCGAAAAACTACATCCCAGTCTTATACGCTTTTAAATCTGTGCAATTCGTTCTTGTTCAAAAATGGTTCCAACGGCTCTGAGCACTATTGGACTTAACTTCTGAGGTCATCAGTCCCCTAGAACTTAGAACTACTTAAACCTAACTAACTTAAGGACATCACACACATTCATGCCCAAGGCAGGCTCCGAATCTGCGACCGTAGCGGTCGCGTCGTTCCATACTGAAGCGCCTAGAACCGCTGGGACACCCCGGCCGGCCCGTTCTTGTTCTTCCAGTCTTATTTTTCGCTCTTGTTTCTTGCACACATTTTAAATTACGTGTCCTTCCCTACAATTTACCCCTATTTTTCTCAGTGTCAAATATCTTGCACCAATTGACATTGTCAAAAGCTTTTTCCAGGTCGACAAATCCTATAAACGTGTCTTGATTTTTCTTTAGTCTTACTTCCATTATCAACTACAGGGTCAAGACTGCCCTTCTGGTGCCTTTACCTTTCCTAAGGCCAAACTGATCGTCATCTACCAGATCCTCATTTTTGTTTTCCGTTCTTCCACGGTACGTTTAGTTTATGTGAAAGGAAACTAGCGAGGAGAGTAGCAAGTTAAAAGTGCTAATTGAGTGTGCGAGGGGAGTAGCGGCAGGAGATGGTTAGGTGAGTGGAGAGCAGCGCACTGCGGCGGCGAGCACTCAGCCAGGCAGTGCAGTATGTCAGCGGCCGTAATCCGGCGCCGGCCGCCACAATGGCCATTGTCCGGCGCCGGCTGCTTTTCTCTGTACGTGACTGTTTCCAGCGCAGGCCGGAGCTAAATTCACACACGACACACCGCCCGCCAGGCAGCGAAGCACAAGGCACGCAGCGTCGGAGCCCATTAAAAATTTTGCCTCGTCGTCTGGAAGGAAATCCACGTCGATAAGCCTAAATATAATAAAACCACAGACTAAATTACATTCCGCACTCACTGCATGAGACATCATCGACAGTGGGTCTTTTTCCACAAGCAACCACTGCGGCGTTTGCGATAAGGATAGACATTGAAGTAATGACTTAAAATTTGTACCACAGCCCGGACTTGAACCTGGGTCTCCTGCATATTAAGAAGATTTGTTGTTCACTACACCACCCAGTCTTAGTGGCTAACAGAGCTGCATGGGCTACCCTACTCCAATATCCTCCCAAACACAAATTTCAATTTACATCTCAGCCCATCTTGATTTTCGCCTCCTTAAATCGCGGCCGCGTAATCAACGGAACTTTTTTATTCTACGTAGTTATCTCACGTCTGTTAGTTAAAAATAAGCAGTATTTATAGTAAAATTGAAATCGTCAATGTCTAACTCAGATTCTATTCGAAAATTACTGGTTTATAACGTGAATCAGAGGGATGTTGTAGTAGAAATAAGAAACAATACGGATTTATCATATAGCGCTGGAAAACGAAATTCTCTCGAAACAAGGTAAAGTTAAAAAAAAACGTAAAACAAAAGGACATCAAACATTAGGTCAGCATTTCTTCGAGCTTACACAAAACATGTTTCTGTTATTCATAAACAACTTTCAAACTTATCGATAATAACAGAAAACTCTCCCCCTTCATGTTGAAGAACGTTCTATTGAGTACGAAATAATCACAATTATATGGACCTTTTTATGTTTGTGTA
Source organism: Schistocerca serialis cubense (assembly GCF_023864345.2). Classification (NCBI taxonomy): domain Eukaryota; kingdom Metazoa; phylum Arthropoda; class Insecta; order Orthoptera; family Acrididae; genus Schistocerca; species Schistocerca serialis. The sequence goes on from NC_064644.1 coordinate 47,834,062, forward strand.
TATAAACTGTATCTGCATTAAAAATATTTGCTTTGATTACAAAAATGTGTAGAAAATACGCGATCAACTAATTTTTATTACTTATAAAGTGCAGTTTATATTCGGTACAGATATAAAATACACAATGGGCAAAACACTGAACGACGTGCGGTTCTAAGCATGTGCAAAACAAACAGAATTCGTCGTCTTCGACTTTCTGTCTCACAGATTCATTTATGTTTTTTTCCCTACCAAAGTAACCAATACTACCGGTAATGCTACAGTTTACTACGTCATTTATGCACTGTACCAAAGCTACCGAACCGTAGTTTTCTTAGAGCGCAACGCTATTTAGAAAGGATAATGTTTTTTTTTTGGGTGGGGCGCAGTTTCGGCGGTTCTGCCAGGGGCGCAGGATGTATTCGTTACTGTTCTGCACCTAATTACCACGGTTCTGAAAGAACGTCATTATTTGACAGAATAGCGTCATTATTATCACTTAAACCGTGGGGCGGCAGTGTCTTCTGGTAGGGCCCACTTGCCGTAATACAGTGGCCCCGTGAAGGACGTTTAAGAAAAGTTTGGCGATACATGGAACGTAAGCGAGCGGCTTCCCGGAGCAGACAGCGGCTGCAGTGGTGGTGCGCTCTGGTGTGGTGACGGTCAGCTCTGGTCTGCGTAATGACGTGGGCGGCCGGCAGCGGGCGCGCCGCGCCGCGCCGCGCTATCCCAAACTCAAGCAATCTGGGGCTAAGCCGCGTCACGCTGCCCGCCCACCTGCCGAAGGCCGATACACCCACACCACACCGGCACAGCCGGAAATCCCCAGCCCACAGCAGCCAATCGCCAGCCACTGCCCCGAGCGCGACGTGCGTCCGGCCACTTCACTACCTGAACCAATCAGCAACTACGTAGTTTAGACATTAGTACTGTACACTACTAGCCATTAAAATTGCTACACCACGAAGATGACGTGCTACAGACGCGAAAGATAACCGACAGGAAGAAGATGCTGTGATATGCAAATAATTAGCTTTTCAGAGCATTCACACAAGGTTGGCGCCGGTGGCGACACCTACGACGTCCTAACATGAGGAAAGTTTCCAACCGATTTCTCATACACAAACAGCAGTTCACCGGCGTTGCCTGGTGAAACGTTGTTGTGATGCCTCGTGTAAGGAGGAGAAATCCGTACCATCACGTTTCCGACTTCGATAAAGATCGGATTGTAGCCTCTCGCGATTGCGGTTTATCGTATCGCGACATTGCTGATCGCGTTGGTCGAGATCCAATGACTGTTAGCAGAATATCGAATCGGTGGGTTCAGGAAGGTAATACGGAACGCCGTGCTGGATCCCAACGGCCTCGTATCACTGGTAGTCGAGATGACAGGCATCTTATCTGCATGGCTGTAACGGATCGTGCAGCCACGTCTCGATCCCTGAGTCAACAAATCGGGACGTTTGGAAGACAACAACCATCTGCACGAACACTTCGACGACGTTTGCAGCAGCATGGACTATCAGCTCGGTGACCGTGGCTGCGGTCACCCTTGACACTGCATCACAGACAGGAGCGCCTGCGATGGTGTACTCAACGACGAACCTGGGTGCACGAATGGCAAAACGTCATTTTTTCGGATGAATCCAGGTTCTCTTTACAGCATCATCACGGTCGTATCCGTGTTTGACGACATCGCGGTGAACGCACATTGGAAGCGTGTATTCGTCATCGCCATACTGGCATATCACCCGGCGTCATGGTATGGGGTGCCATTGGTTACACGTCTCGGTCACCTCTTGTTCGCATTGACGGCACTTTGGACATTGGACGTTACATTTCAGATGTGTTACGACCCGTGGTTCTACCCTTCATTCGATCCCTGCGAAACCCTACATTTCAGCAGGATAATGCACGACCGCATGCAGAAGATCAATACGGGCCTTTCTGGATAGAGGAAACGTTCGACTGCTGCCCTGGCCAGCACATTCTCCAGATCTCTCACCAATTGAAAACGTCTGGTCAATGGTGGCCGAGCAACTGGCTCGTCACAATACGCCCGTCACTACTCTTGATGAACTGTGGTATGGTGTTGAAGCTGCATGGGCGGCTGTACCTGTACACACCATCCAAGCTCTGTTTGACTCTATGCCCAGGCGTATCAAGGCCGTTATTACGGCCAGAGGTGGTTGTTCTGGGTTCTGATTTCTCAGATCTATGCACACAAATTGCGCGAAAATCTAATCACATGTCAGTTCTATATAATATATTTGGCCAATGAATACCCGTTTATCATCTGCATTTCTTCTTGGTGTAGCAATTTTAATGGCCAGTAGTGTAGTATTAGTGTTTGCCTGATTCTGACACGTAATCTTGTACTAGCATCAAGTTGAATTTTGCAAAACGATAGAATCGTGGCATTGTCTATCAGCAAAATCTTTAATTACTAGGTAGCTGCACAAGTTCATAGCGCTTTTGTTTTACCAGTTGGTAATCCGGTGGCAGTGGGTTAATTTATCGAGTGTCATTTTTTATTTGCCATTTGAGTCTACATGTTCTCATTTTGTCATTTGGAGATACTGAGTGCAGCTGTGGACGCTAGAAAATGGAGTGCCAAGTCGAGACAAATCGGAACATTTCCGACCCATTCTTGTGTTTCAGTTCAATAAAGAGGTAAAAATGGAAATGTCGTGTGGCTGGGGCCTCCCGTCGGGTAGACCGGTCGCCTGGTGCAGGTATTTCGATTTGACGCCACTTCGGCGACCTGCGTGTCGATGGGGATGAAATGATGATGATTAGGACAACACAACACCCAGTCCCTGAGCGGAGAAAATTTCCGACCCAGCCGGGAATCGAACCCGGGCCCTTAGGATTGACAGTCTGTCACGCTGACCACTCAGCTACCGGGGCGGACAATAAAGAGGTGACAGCAAGGGAGACAGCCAGAAACATTTGCTCCGTCTATGGGGATAATACTATTGGACAGAACATGACAAGAAAATTATTCCCGCGCGGGATTAGCCGATCGGTCTGAAGCGTTGGAGTCATGGACTGTGCGGCTGGTCCCGGCGGAGGTTCGAGTCCTCCCTTGGGCATGGGTGTGTGTGTTTGTCCTTAAGATAATTTAGGTTAAGCAGTGTGTAAGCTTAGCGACTGATGACCTTATCAGTTAAGTCCCATAAGATTTAACACACATTTGAACTTTTTTTTTTTTTTTTTTTTTTGAAGATAATTATTTCTCGCTTTGAAGAGTAGCCTTTTGACCTTAGTGAGCACGTTCAGGAAGACTTCGGGGTTTGACGATGATCGTTTAAATGCATTAATGCACAATGATCCACATCATGCACTCGAGAACTGGCAAATGTGAACTGTGTTACTCCAACCATCGCGTGACATTTGCATGCAATGGGGAAAGTTCGGACATCGGTCAAAATCACAAAAATCTGCGGGTGGTCATCTGTGCATCTGTGCTTGCTTGTCATCGATTGGCTCGTGAGCAACACCGGCGATTCCTGCCCTGTATCGTCACTGGTGACGGGAAATGGTGTCTTTATGCTAGCATAAGGGCCGGCCGGAGTGGCCGAGCGGTTCTAGGCGCTGCAGTCTGGAACCGCGCGACCGCTGCGGTCGCAGGTTCGAATCCTGCCTCGGGCATGGATGAGTGTGATGTCCCTAGGTTAGTTAGGTTTAAGTAGTTCTAAGTTCTAGGGGACTGCAGTCTGGAACCGCGCGACCGCTGCGGTCGCAGGTTCGAATCCTGCCTCGGGCATGGATGTGTGTGATGTCCCTAGGTTAGTTAGGTTTAAGTAGTTCTAAGTTCTAGGGGACTGATGACCACCGAAGTTAAGTCCCATAGTGCTCAGAGCCATATTTTTGCTAGCATAAGGGAAAACAAAGCGGCAACTCCCCGTACAAAACATGCACAAAAGATAACGTTATGCATCTGGTGGAACAGCGACGAATTGCTTCCCTGTGGTGGCACCATTGCTGCTGACATTTGTTGTCAACAACTGAGACGTCTTGCAGACGGAATCCAAGAACAACGGACCAGGAAGACTGCGTGAAATGACGCTACTCCACGATAACACTCGCCTGCATTTTGCTACACTGACAAAGAACACAGCATACAGGGCTTGTATTGGGAAGTCATTCCACATCTACTTCAATCACCTCGTCTTACCTCCTCGTTCTTCACCTCAAATCCATGTGATTTCTTCAGTCTCGGAATCGAAAAGGTACTCTAGCGTTGGCAGACTGTTATAAATGGTAACAGAAAATATTTTACTGACTAAAGTCTCTGTTATGTGTATCTGTGTTTACTAAACCTATGGATAAACGCTACGAACTTATGCATCAACCCAATAAAAAGGTAACTAGACTATTTGATTTTCACTCTTGTTACTATGAAAGGTTTTTGCACACTGCTATGCAAAACTTAAGGGTGGTAGCAGCTTTCGCTTGCTGTGTGACTGCCAAGTAGCATATCTGGATAAAACTTGTACTACACATTGAAAGTACTGCTACGGTATACTACAGAAGGTAACAGAAAAAACACCGAATGATACGATTAGAAATGACACTTTTATTCAAAGACCAATATAGCTTTCCAAGACGTATTACGTCATCCCACCTTTCGTCAAATGAGAGTAAGTCCAAATCTGATCGTTTTAGTGGTCCACGTGCTATGGTATAAACGGGGATAATGTTTCATGAGCATACTGCCCACCAGATCTTTGAACACGGAGCACTCACGGATCAGCGTTATTGTGACAGTGTATTCCTTCTTGATGTACGACATTTCAGGAGTGTATTCGGCCCTGATCTCATTTTTACGGGTGACAATGCGCGACCGCATCCAACGGCGTAGATGGACGAGCTCTTGGAATGAGAGACTATTCGGCGAATAAACCAGCCTGCCCATTCCTTCGACTTGTATCCCAGCGAGCACGCATGGAATGCGTTCGGAGTCGTATTCTTCCACGTCCACATGCACCAACGGCAATCCAGCAGTTGTGAAGTGCGCTACTGGACGAACGGTATGCGCTACCACAAGAATTCTAACCTTGTGACCAGCGTGGAAACACGTTGCGGAACCCGCAGTGCCAAGCCTGGTCATCACACGCCATATTAAGAGTCATGTCCTGCCGTTTTTAATGTCCAGGGGATGTCATGAATTGCGGTGACTTCTCTGTAATCATTGTCTGTGAATAAAAGTCTCATTTCAGTTCACCTGCCCGCATCTCGTGGTCGTGCGGTAGCGTTCTCGCTTCCCACGCCCGGGTTCCCGGGTTCGATTCCCGGCGGGGTCAGGGATTTTCTCTGCCTCGTGATGGCTGGGTGTTGTGTGCTGTCCTTAGGTTAGTTAGGTTTAAGTAGTTCTAAGTTCTAGGGGACTGATGACCATTGATGTTAAGTCCCATAGTTCTCAGAGCCATTTTCAGTTCACCTCACTGCATTTTTATATCAGTTACCTTCCGTACTATACTGCAGCAACCCTTTCTATACAGGTTGGTCCATTGATCGTGACCGGGCCAAATATCTCACGAAATAAGCGTCAAACGAAAAAACTACAAAGAACGAATCTTGTCTAGCTTGAAGGAAGAAACCAGATGGCGCTATGGTTGGCCCGTTAGATGGCGCTGCCATAGATCAAACGGATATTAACTGCGATTTTTAAAATAGGAACCCCCATTTTTTATTACATATTCCTGAAGTAGGTAAAGAAGTATGAATATTTTAGATGGACCACTTTTTTTGCTTTGTGACAGATGGCGCTGTAATAATCACAAACATATGGCTCACAATTTTAGACGAACAGTTGGTAACAGGTAGGTTTTAAATTAAAATACAGAAGGTACGTACGTTTGAACATTTTATTTCGGTTGTTCCAATGTGATACATGTACCATTGTGAACTTATCATTTCTGAGAACGCATGCTGTTACAGCGTGATTACCTGTAAATACCACATTAATGCAATAAAAGCTCAAAATGATGTCCGTTATCCTCAATGCATTTGGTAATACGTGTAACGACATTTCTCTCAACAGCGAGTAGTTCGAATTCCGTAATGTTCGCACATGTAATGTTCGCACATGCATTGACAATGCGCTGACGCATGTTGTCAGGTGTTATCTGTGGATCACGATAGCAAATATGCTTCAACTTTCCCCACAGAAAGAAATCCGGGGACGGCAGAGGCGGTGAACGTGCGGGCCACGGTATGGTGCTTCGACGACCAATCCACCTGTCATGAAATATGCTATTCAATACCGCTTCAACGGCATGCGAGCTATGAGCCGGACATCCGTCATGTTCGAAGTACATCGCCATTCTGTGATGCAGTGAAACATCTTGTAGTAACATCGGTAGAACATTACGTAGGAAATCAGCATACACTGCACCATTTAGATTGCCATCGATAAAATGGGGGCCAATTATCCTTCCTCCCATAATGCCGCACCATACATTAACCCGCCAAGGTCGCTGATGTTCCACTTGTCGCAGCCATCGCGGAATTTCCGTTGCCCAATAGTCCAAATTATGCCGGTTTACGTTACCGCTGTTGGTGAATAACGCTTCGTTGCTAAATAGAACGAGCGCAAAAAATCTGTCAACGTCGCGTAATTTCTCTTGTGCCCAGTGGCAGAACTGTACACGACGTTCAAAGTCGCCGCCATGCAATTCCTGGTGCATAGAAAAATGGTACGTGTGCAATCGATGTTGATGTAGCATTCTCAGCACCGACGTTTTTTAGATTCCCGATTCTCGCGCAATTCGTCTGCTACTGATGTGCCGATTAGCCGCGACAGCAGGTAAAACACCTACTTGGGCATCATCATTTGTTGCATGTCGTGGCTGACGTTTCACATGTGGCTGAACACTTCCTATTTCCTTAAATAACGTAACTATTCGTCGAACGGTACGGACACTTGGATGATGTCGTCCAGGATACCGAGCAGCGTACGTAGCACACACCCGTTGGGCCTTTTGATCACAACAGCCATACATCAACACGACATCGACCTTTTCCGCAATTGGTAAACCGTCCATTTTAACACGGGTAATGTATCACGAAGCAAATACTGTCCACACTGTCGGAATGTTACGTGATACCACGTACTTTACGTTTGTGACTATTACAGCGCCATCTATCACAAAATGAAAAAAGTGGTCCAACTAAAACATTCATATTTCTTTACGTACTACACGAATATGAAATAAAAATGGGGGTTCCTATTTTTAAAAAACGCAGTTGACATCCGTTTGTCCGACGGCAGCGCCATCTAGCGGGCCAGCCATAGCGCCATCTGGTTTCCCCCTTCAAGCTAGACGAGTTTCGTTCTTTGTGGTTTTTTCGTTTGATACTTATTTCGTGAGATATTTGGCCCGGTCACTATTAATGGACCATCCTGTATGTACGCCAAGTTTTATGTAGCTGTGATACTTAGCAGTGACACATCATTCGAAAGTTACTTTCGTCCTTACGTTTCGCGTGCCAGTGGAATTGATTCCCTCTCTGCTAGGCGTCCTCTTCCTACAGAGCGCTGATTATACAGCAACAGCCGTCTACAAAACAGGCAAGTGACTGAGCAGGGAACACACTCCCGAACGCTTTCTAAACTTCCCCCACAGCGATGACAATATTAATGGTCCCTGACTGCCAACTGACACCGCCACACCAACACCACCTGAGGCAGAGAAACAGCCTCTTCCAACCCACGGCGGTTGCCGAACGACCGTCGCTTTTGCGAGCTGTCAACAGCGCCAATAATTTATTTTAAAATGCAGACGTTCGACACTGTCTGCCTATGAAGCAAAAAGTAGGCGCTCCCGCTGGGCATTCCCTAGTAGCACGATGACAGTCCGACGTACACAGTCGCGGCACTCACTGCTCCGAAAGCTGTCATCATCTGACAACTGGAGCGACATTAGCGTCCCTAGCGGGCAGGTAGCCAGCCGTAAAAGTAATAATTGTTTCTGGTTATTTTTCTGCTTAATTTACGAAATAGTTACTGCATTTTTGCGTCCCATGTATTATTACATTATCAAGAGACATGAATGATTATGAAATACACGTAAACAGAGAGAAATCTCATTCACTCAGTGACATAATCTACAACGCAGTCACGAAGAAATACCTTCAAATACTGCGTATAGTAGCAGTTTACTCGGCGTGAAGGTAAGAATATTTTGTTGTTGTTGTCTTCTGTCCAGAGACTGGTTTGATGCAGCTCTCCATGCTACTCTATCCTGTGCAAGCTGCTTCATCTCCCAGTACCTACTGCAACCTAAATCCTTCTGAATCTGCCTAGTGTATTCATCTCTTGGTCTCGCTCTACGATTTTTACCCTACACACTGCCCTCCAATACTAAATTGGTGATCCCTTGATGCCTCAAAACATGTCCTACCAACCGATACCTCCTTCTAGTCAAGTTGTGCCACAAATTTCTCTCCTCCCCAGTTCTGTTCAATACCTCCTCATTAGTTATGTGATCTACCCATCTAATCTTCAGCATTCTTCTGTAGCACCACATTTCGAGAGCTTCTATTCTCTTTTTGTCTAAACTATTTATCTCCATGTTTCACTTCCATACGTGGCTACACTCCATACAAATACTTTCAGAAACGACTTCCTGACACTTAAATCTATAATCGATGTTAACAAATTTCTCTTTTTCACAAACGCTTTCCTTGCCATTGCCAGTCTACATTTTACATCCTCTCTACTTCGACATCATCAGTTATTTTGCTCCCCAAATGGCAAAACTCATTTACTACTTTAAGTGTCTCATTTCCTAATCTGTTTCCATCAGCATCACCCGATTTAATTCGACTACATTCCATTATATATATATGTGTATATATATATATATATATATATATATATATATATATATATATATATATATATATATATTCTGTTACTATCTGCCCTTTCCAAAATAGGCACTTTCTTTAGCACACAAGTTGCGCACGGAGTCTAATGATCCGTAAATTATCATATCTCACTCACTTTCCAACGTACGAATATTTTTCTGAATGTAATCGCATTTCCATCAAAAGACGACTGTTTCGAAGATTCTTGCCTTTTGTGGCTCAGATCTAGCAACAATGATGGAAATACACACATCAAAAAAAGTTTTACATCACCTCGGTTCCGAGAGTTCGGGAACCTGTACAGAAAATTGGAATAGAGATCAACATAAACCTAATTTCCGCCCATTTTATTGCCCTGAAAACCACACATTGCATGTTATACCACCAAACAGCGAGACCTTCAGAGGTGGTGGTCCATAATGCTGCACACACCGGCACCTCTAATACCCAGTAGCTATTCCTCTTGCATCGATGCATGACTGCATTCATCGTGGCATACTATCTACAAGTTCATCAAGGTACTGTTGATCCAGATTTTCCCACTCCTCAACAGCGATTCGGCGTAGATCCCTCAGAGTGATTGGTAGGTCACGTCGTCCATAAACAGCCCTTTTCAATCTATCCCAGGCATGTTCGATAGGGTTCTTGACTGGAGAACATGCTGACCACTCCAGTCGAGCGAAATCGTTATTCTGATGGACGTCATTCAGAAGATGTGCACGATAGGGGCGCGCATTGTCGTCCATGAAGACGGATGCCTCGCCAGTAAGCTGCCGATATGGTCGCGCTATCGGTCGGAGGATGGCATTCACGTATCGTACAGCCCTTACCGCGCTTTTTTTGTTCTTAACAGAGAACGACACTGAGACCAAGGATAAGGATAAGGATAGGGATTAATTTAAGGAAAACACGTGGAAGGGTGGCCCAACTTGACGTTTCATTTACCATTCCAGAACAAATATTTTTTATTAATAACAATTCTATCATAAGCCAAGTAACAGTTACGTAAATTCTTGCCAAATTCATACTAATAGCTATGATTTTTAAATTAATATCACAATGTATAACAACATCTGTATTGTAAATAAAATTACAAATGGTACTCGAGAACATGTCAACTGTACAATACAACGGTGGTCGGATTACAAACAGTTAATTCGTTAAATAAACCTGCGGCGGCCCTCTGTCTGCGAGACTAGCATCAAAATCGTAGGCTAATCCCACAATGACTTCAATATAAGTTCAACCAAATGTTAAACAAAAGCCATTAAAATACATTTATCTCCACTGCAAGAGTAAGCTCCAAGGCAAAAAATTTGACATAAGTACATATAGTGTTGCTATTCAAAGTCCATCAGCCGTCTCACCACTAGCAGGTACACAAGCACGTTAAATTTCTCTTTCACTAACAATACTAGGGAGCATAGGGCAAATGACGAAACTTTGGCGTCGTAAGACAGTGTTATTTTGCTCCTACGTAGACAAAATACCGCCGATCTGGCCAAAAGCTCCCAGGTGTAAAAAGCGAAGTAAACAGTCATACTTCACTAAATAGTCACATGGGTGTTACACGCAAATCAAGTTAAAGTACTCAAATAAACTACCGGACCCTTAAAACACTATTAAGATGATAACGACCAATTAAATCATTAATTTTTTAAAGAAATCTAGAACACTGTCCTCAGTTTGCCTAAAAGCTTCATGACACGCCCCCAAGGACTTAAAATAATAGAAACACAGAGTAAATTATTTCCCCAAAATCACTAAAGCCAAGTCCTAATCCGGCGACACCACCGTCGCGGCAAGATAACAAGAGAATGACAACAAACAACTGGAACGAGAGATCCGCAGAAGCGCGTGTGACCTGCCAACACATAGGCCTCGCGCGATGACGGCAAAGCCGCCGAAAGAGAACGAAAACACGTCTCTGCCCCGGACCAGCAGACCAGCAACGCGTCAACCGCTGCTGATACGAGGCTGTCATCATATACCAAACAACACTCTGCAAACAGGATTGTGGAAATTCACATACACATCAATACTTAAACACGCAATTAAAAATTATTTTCAGGGAAAACACCTATTAAAAGTTCAGTATAGGAGCGGCCCGCTCATAAACATTGGGAGTTAACCTTCCTAGCATTAACAAGAAACAATGTTCAAAGTCATTTGAAGGATACGCAATTTTGTCATAGATAGAGATGGATGGAGACCGGGGCCGTTGTATAAAACAAATTGTTGATAGTGGCTGGTTGCTGTTCACCATCAACAATACATTTAAAGAACAATCACATGGTAATCAAAGAAGATTAAATAAATTATCGAGGCCACTTAGGGACTAATAGACACCGTAATTTGGATACGCGCCAAATGGCAAATGGTCGGTTAAAATGTACACCTCCAACTCAAAGGGTTAAAAATGGTTTAAATGGCTCTGAGCACTATGGGACTTAACTTCTGAGGTCATAAGCCCCCTAGAACTTAGAACTACTTAAACCTAACTAACCTAAGGACACCACACACATCCATGCCCGAGGCAGGATTCGAACCTGCGGCCGGCCGAAGTGGCCGTGCGGTTAAAGGCGCTGCAGTCTGGAACCGCAAGACCGCTACGGTCGCAGGTTCGAATCCTGCCTCGGGCATGGATATTTGTGATGTCCTTAGGTTAGTTAGGTTTAAGTAGTTCTAAGTTCTAGGGGACTAATGACCTCAGCAGTTGAGTCCCATAGTGCTCAGAGCCATTTGAACCAATCGAATCTGCGACCGTAGCGGTTGCGCAGTTCCAGACTGTAGCGCCTAGAACCGCTCGGCCACTCCGGCCGGCCAACTCAAAGGGCTCCTCAATACGGAGTAACAGAGGGTGCAAATACAATCGCGCACGCACGCGTGACCCACACTTTTGTAGCTGTAGGCTGAGTGCACACATCTTGAGTTACGGGCCAAATCCAATAATTCGCCCCAAGAAGGACCATAAGGTCTACAAAAAACAGAAACTGCAATGAATTGTATCAAATGCTCGATGATAACAAAACAACGATTTCAAGTACCAGAATAATATTGCAAAATACTAGCTTGTTCAAAATGTTCAAATGTGTGTGAAATCTTATGGGACTTAACTGCAAAGGTCATCAGTCCCTAAGCTTACACAATACTTAACCTAAATTATCCTAAGGACAAACACACACACCGATGCCCGAGGGAGGACTCGAACCTCCGCCGGGACCAGCCGCACAGTCCACGACTGCAGCGCCTCAGACCGCTCGGCTAATCCCGCGCGGCCTTGGCGTTTACAGAAACCTCCAGATAGACACACACAGCCGCAAAAGGGGTCACTGAAAAGCATTAAGTAACCACATCCCTGGCCAGTTCACACCAGGGCAGAACTAATGATGTTCAAGTACAGTGCTTATTCAACAGTAAATGCCTAGGAAGCCAATAGCATCAGGACTCCAGGTAGGCACCGGATAATAATGCCCTCCTGCTCGTAGCTGCTAACAAGTGGTTCAATACATCTCGGTTCATCTGGCACACCACAGTTGACTGATGCGCTTCGTAACCAGCCGCTTCTTTCCCTCTAAACTCACTGGTAACAACGGTCAACGCTGCAGGAAAACGCGGGCCCCGTAGCCAAACGGTCAACGGTTTCAACTCGAAACAATTGCCAGGTTGCCGAGTACACAGACACACCCGTCCAGTTCCGTGTCGCACGCTGCCTCACAGCCCCAGAGGGAACACACAAGAAAGCAAAGGTGAATCGATGGAGCCCACGCACGCGCCCTCGCAGAAGCCGCCACGCCTCAGACATTCTTCAGAAAGTGTTTAAAGGCTACATGAGAATCGTAAATAAAATGCCCTGCAATGTATCGTTTCATATCTGTCAGAGTCTTTATAAAAGTAAAAGAAGACAAACTGGCGTGATTTTGTTTTGTTATTGCCGCTATTTATTGTGCAACAAATACTCTCTTTCGTAAAAATTATATTACCAAGCTTAATTTTTAACATTTTTATGCAGCGACAGCAACTGATATTGTTTATACACTCCTGGAAATTGAAATAAGAACACCGTGAATTCATTGTCCCAGGAAGGGGAAACTTTATTGACACATTCCTGCGGTCAGATACATCACATGATCACACTGACAGAACCACAGGCACATAGACACAGGCAACAGAGCATGCACAATGTCGGCACTAGTACAGTGTATCCACCTTTCGCAGCAATGCAGGCTGCGATTCTCCCATGGAGACGATCGTAGAGATGCTGGATGTAGTCCTGTGGAACGGCTTGCCATGCCATTTCCGCCTGGCGCCTCAGTTGGACCAGCGTTCGTGCTGGACGTGCAGACCGCGTGAGACGACGCTTCATCCAGTCCCAAACATGCTCAATGGGGGACAGATCCGGAGATCTTGCTGGCCAGGGTAGTTGACTTACACCTTCTAGAGCACGTTGGGTGGCACGGGATACATGCGGACGTGCATTGTCCTGTTGGAACAGCAAGTTCCCTTGCCGGTCTAGGAATGGTAGAACGATAGGTTCGATGACGGTTTGGATGTACCGTGCACTATTCAGTGTCCCCTCGACGATCATCAGTGGTGTACGGCCAGTGTAGGAGATCGCTCCCCACACCATGATGCCGGGTGTTGGCCCTGTGTGCCTCGGTCGTATGCAGTCCTGATTGTGGCGCTCACCTGCACGGCGCCAAACACGCATACGACCATCATTGGCACCAAGGCAGAAGCGACTCTCATCGCTGAAGACGACACGCCTCCATTCGTCCCTCCATTCACGCCTGTCGCGACACCACTGGAGGCGGGCTGCACGATGTTGGGGCGTGAGCGGAAGACGGTCTAACGGTGTGCGGGACCGTAGCCCAGCTTCATGGAGACGGTTGCGAATGGTCCTCGCCGATACCCCAGGAGCAACAGTGTCCCTAATTTGCTGGGAAGTGGCGGTGCGGTCCCCTACGGCACTGCGTAGGATCCTACGGTCTTGGCGTGCATCCGTGCGTCGCTGCGGTCCGGTCCCAGGTCGACGGTCACGTGCACCTTCCGCCGACCACTGGCGACAACATCGATGTACTGTGGAGACCCCACGCCCCACGTGTTGAGCAATTCGGCGGTACGTCCACCCGGCCTCCCGCATGCCCACTATACGCCCTCGCTCAAAGTCCGTCAACTGCACATACGGTTCACGTCCACGCTGTCGCGGCATGCTACCAGTGTTAAAGACTGCGATGGAGCTCCGTATGCCACGGCAAACTGGCTGACACTGACGGCGGCGGTGCACAAATGCTGCGCAGCTAGCGCCATTCGACGGCCAACACCGCGGTTCCTGGTGTGTCCGCTGTGCCGTGCGTGTGATCATTGCTTGTACAGCCCTCTCGCAGTGTCCGGAGCAAGTATGGTGGGTCTGACACACCGGTGTCAATGTGTTCTTTTTTCCATTTCCAGGAGTGTATAAGAATATACAGCCTACAGTCGCAGGTTAATATATAAGATTATATGTGATGATTGCCCACGTTATTACATAGGTCAAACAGGCAGAGCTATAGCAGTAAGGTTTAAAGAACATCTTCCAGTAAAGGGCGTAGGAACACGGGGTCATCCTTTGCGGAACATCTGGTGCAAATGGCTCATACACCTAAACCTTTACGTGACATAGAGCTACTACATCGTGAAGTTAAGGGATATAGACTCGACACTCTTGAGGAACTACAAATTTATGCACACCTAATTGCAGATAGAGGCAATTTACTGAACGATCAACTATATCTAAAAATAGAGCGTACTTCGAAGGCTTCCAGCCTATATTAGGTTTACAATAATTCATAATGCATGTGACCATTACAGTTTCTGTAATAATAGAACCTTTCCTACAGATGTTCATACGAGATTTGTTGGTCAGTTTATAAGGCTCTGTAGTAGAATGTAAAACATAGTCATGCAGGATACTGTAATTAATTTACAATAGTAAAGTATAAAATTTATTCATAGCAAAAATGTTATCTGACGCGTGCGTAATAAGCGTTTGACTCTATACGTCTCGCGCATGTGCGGCGCCCTCTGTGGGGCAGACCGCGAAGCCCTCTCGGTCCGCAGTCTCTAGTCACACGACCAGGCCGGCCCATACAACGGGCTTAAAGTGAATTACTACAGTTGGTTTAATAGAAGTGACAAAACCTTATGGTTATGCATCAAGTTTTATGAAGTTGACTAAGGACATGGCCTGTTTTAGGCAAACATTTAAATAATATTTTATGTAAGTACTACACGTTGCATCCTGTAGGATGACCATATGTAATATAATTTACTAGCATATTATAATATTAACTTTTTGCAGATTCTGAAGAAGACGTTATTACTAACGTTGAAACCTAGGCAAACGATAAAGTTAACCTGCAACTGTAGGCTGTATATTCTTATATATTACCAAACAATATTAATTTCACTATTCGCGCTCTCCGATATCGTATTCAAAAGTTTGGCTTACTGTTCGCTTGGCGCGCTACTGTCTCAGTGTATAACAACGAGCGGGAGCGTCGTGACTGTGTATACTTGACTGTGGTGCTGTTGTGAAGCACCACTGCAAACGGCGTTACGACGCCCCAGCCACCCTGCGGAAAACACTCGCCTTTGAAAACCCCCGGTTCGGGCCAGGTCAGCCTTCTTTCGGATTAAGCAAAGACCGGACCATTATCTCCGGACTGGAGGACAGTCACCGGAAGCCGGAAATACACACAACTGCGACCAGCTCTGGCCGACGGGCATGCACGAGAGAGCACAAGTAATGATGGGAGGGAGAGAGAAAGTGGCGTGATATGCTGAGAAAGAAAAAGAGATAAAAACCTAACCGAAAGAATAGAGAGAACTGGCGCTATACGTCTGGAGCAAAGCTATGATGATGAACGTTTTATGGATGGGCGCAGCTAGGATAGTAGATAAGAGGCGTGTTTTTTAGTAAGTACCGTTTTGAAATTAAAAAAAGAAATGCTAAGATATCTCAATAATTTTATTTTTAACTGAAAGCCTATACCTTAATCTGCGCACTGACGCCATTACAGTCTGATTCTTCCTTGTTCACTTTGTGTACTGAATGTTTAAGATGCATCCGATAATCGTGCGTCCCGCCGACTGTGAAGTACGGGCTGCTGAAGGATTTCTTTGTGCTAAAGGCCTAATAGCGATCGATATTCATCGTGAGATCTGTGCAGTTTAGAGAGAAAACATTATGAATGATGGAATGGTAAGAAAGTGGGTGAGAGCATTTAAAGATGGCCGCACAAATGTGCATGATGAACAACGGAGTGGGCGTCCTTCAGTCGTTCATGAAAGTTTGGTGCAGGAAGTGGACAACAAGGTGAGAGAAAACAGACGCTTTACGATTTCCTCCTTGCAGGATGACTTTCCTAATGTTTCTCATAGTGTTTTGTATGGCATTGTGACCGAGCACTTGAATTACCGAAAATTGTGCGCACATTGGGTACCGAAAATGTTGACGGATGTGCTCAAAACCAAACGTTTACACAGTGCAATGACTTTCCTTGAGCGGTACCACAACGACGGTGACGATTTCTTAAGCCAAATTGTTACGGCAGATGAAGCGTGGTTGCCTACGTCACACCAGAATCAAAGCAACAGTCCATGGAAGTTGAGCAAGGCCATCTTTTTGCTGCAAGACGATGCCCGTCCGCATGTGGCGAATCAGACCAAAGATCTCTTCACATCTTTTTGATGGGAATCTCTAGATCATCCTCCGTACAGCCCCGATCTTGCGCCCAGTGACTACGATCTATTCCTGCACTTGAAGAAACACCTGGGCGGTCAGCGTCCTCAAGACGTTGACGAAGTCAAAACAGTGGTGATGCAGTGGTTAACAAGACAGGCGGCAGACTTCTACGAGGAGGGTATTCAAAAACTGGTACAACGTTATGACAAGTGCCTCAATATTGACGGAAATTGTGTAGTAAAGTAGATTAAGGTACAGGCTTTCATGTAAAAATAAAATTATTGAGATATCTTAGCACGTCTTTTTTTAAATTTCAAAACGGTACTTACTTAAAAAAAACACGACTCGTAGGTGAGGTTTGTCGGAGTGTTCGCGCAGAGGACACGAGGTTTTTTGGTATTAATTTACTTCTCTGTTCAGCCTGATCGCGTTAGGGTCCTCAGAGCCTCTCTTACATCGGACCTGGGTTTCGCACATGCAGTATTCTTTTTGTTTTTTGTCTTAGTTACCTAAGAAGTAGTGATAATTTCAATATGGCCGATAGTAATTAAAAATTATTTGAACGTATCTACACAGTGAATAAGTGCAACTGACTAAGAAACAATAAAGTTTATACGAGCAGTTATATCGCTACTGCTTCTGGGGAAGGAATGATGGAAAAGAAAGTTCGTACTGTCTTTAAAGTAACTGAAACTGGGTTAAATTAAATATCTCAAAGTCAGTTAACACTCTGCACTTTACATCGTCATATTGATAGTAAAAAAAATTCTTGAAGTTATCCAGTTTTAATTGTATTGTCCAGTTAAACGTCAATATCTGCAGAAAGTGAAGCCATGAGTGAACTAGTTTAACATACATTAACTTGAGTAATCTGCGTCGAAAGGATGATCTCCTGCTGATGCTGCAGGAAATGAAAGTCTAAACCTAAGTGTAACAACAACTGACCAGAATGAGAAATTTGTTCACATTAATTTGTGCCACACACGTTTTTGAACTTCGAAGTAATTTGTTTCCATCTCGTAGTCATCCAGATAAAGAGCAAGCGGTAGTACAACTGAGCTGAACTGACACAGTGTGTGCCACGAAGGACCGTTACACATTTACAAATCGGACCGGCACAGTGGCTACCTCGAAAGTTCGTGCCAAACTGGCGTACTACAGTGGTCCCACATGGGCCTCACATATATTTAGCTATAGTGTCGGTGACTGCTAAAACAAGAAAATTAATGAAATACAATGAAGTCTGATATATATCCGAACGGAAAGTGGCATAGTATGAATCGTAAAACAAAATTTCGTTAGGCGGTAAATATATCTCGTCTCAGAACAGTCTGATTCACAATGAAAATATTCACATATTTAAATATAACAATAAGTATTGCATTTCAGTGAATTAAATAAAAATATCGAATATAGTTTCTTCCTAGCATGTTTCCTCGCTCCAGTATAAATGTACTTCATTTTAGTAAGAACAGTCTCGAAAAGCAGTCTGGAATTTCCTTAAACTACTTTGTTTACATGTTTGCAATTACCCTTCCTGTTAATAACAGGTAATTACATTTCGCACAGACAGGAAAATGTCATACAGTCATGTCGTAAGGCTCAAATTTTAATTTAATTCGATTTTTAGTTACAAATAATATCGGATGTAAACTATGTATCGCGAATAATTAGCGTAACCGTATTCTACTGATTTTAAGTAAACAACGTGGTCTCAAACATTCATACCAATTAAAGTGTCTGCTGAAGGCATAACGAATACTTTGTACAGGGTTATTTCGTCATAACGGTTCCCAAAGTGAAGTATTGTCTATTTTGACCATGTTTGGCTATGCTTAGAATTAATACTGAACTGTTATCAGCTCTTTAGTTAATCAAATGTGAGCGAGAATCTAGTGGTAAAGCGGAAGACTGTTCTGAGACGAGATATATTTACCACTTAATGAAATTTTATTTTACGATTCACACTATGTCACTTTCTGTTCGGATATATATCAGATTTCATTGTATTTCATTAATTTTCTGGTTTTAACAGTCACCGACATTATAGCTAAATATATGTAAGGCCCATGTGGGACCACTGTAGTTCGCCAGTTTGGCAGGAACTTTCGAGGTACCCACTGTGGCGGTCCGATTTATAAATATGTAACGGTTCTTCGTGGCAAGAAATTTATTTAGACCGCACGAGCTAAGAGAATGGACAAATGAGGAAGGTCTGGTTGGAAGGAAGTATGGAATGAGGTAACGTGTGTGTGTACATGGACAAATGTAGACATTGCCGTTCCCTCAGAAGGTATCTGGTTAACCAGCTTTTGAACCTGCAGGTGTCATTCAGTTTTTTAATGTAATGAGGGAGGTCTTTCCAGAGTCGGGTTCCTGTTACTAATAAAGACTTCGAGAAAGTGGTTGAGTGATGAAGTGGGAGAGAAAGAATTTTGTTCTGATGGGTACTAATATTTGTTGTTGTTGGCAGGAGAGCCAACACCGGGTTACTAGAGGAGGCCGAAATGCACGCGTTTTAGCTCACGCAGGCTGGCGTGAGGTCTGGAACAGGACAAGGAAATTACAATTTAGAAAAACGGACGTAGCTGGTGGAATACTTAACTTTAATCCATTAATGATGAACGTCGGTCTTGACGGTACATGATTCACAATATCAATAGTAACTGATAATGGCACCTTGCTAGGTCGTAGCAAATGACGTAGCTGAAGGCTATGCTGAACTATCGTCTCGGCAAATGATAACGTAAGTAGGCAGTGAACCATCGCTAGCAAAGTCGGCTGTACAACTGGGGCGAGTGCTAGGAAGTCTCTCTAGACCTGCCGTGTGGCGGTGCTCGGTCTGCAATCACTGATAGTGGCGACACGCGGGTCCGACATATACTAACGGACCGCGGCCGATTTAAAGGCTACCACCTAGCAAGTGTGGTGTCTGGCGGTGACACCACAATATTTGTACTGTGTTGTTCAGACCAAAGCGTTAAGATCGAGGATAGGTTGAGGGACAGTGTACGCTGATAAGATAGTAGAGGAAGCATAGTGAATGGAAATCTCTGCTCTTGTCTGCAGATGGCGCAATATGAATAAAGAGTCGAACGTCACTGATTTAACGAACACAGACATTCATAACCAGTTCCAGGTGCTGTGAGAATTCCGGAGAGAGACCTTGCAGGATAACATCCGTTTAATCAGCAATTGGAAGTGCAGTTGTTTGTACAAGTTTCTTTTTCAGTCAAGGAAAGATGCTGATGCCTTCTTCCACATTGCCACTTCGTGCTCAGCTCACGTTAGCTGTTTACCTGTTATTAATGCTAGACATTTTTCTGAGGGGAAAAAGTTGACTTTTATACGATTTTACATTAAAGATGGTAGGGATTCGCGATATCTGGTGCTATGAACCTAGTGTGACATACCAGGACAGCTTGAGTTTTGTTTGGATTAAGCTTTAACCGCACATTTTGTGCCCATTTCGACAGCGTACACAGATCACTATTGAAATTCTCGATAGCTGTCTTGGTGTTTATTGGCTTTGGACTTAGATACAACTGGTGGTCATCGGCATTCATGTGGTATTTACAGTAGGTCAGGGCTGGTGATACATTATTGATGTCCAATAAAACGAGGATAGAAACTAATACGAAGCGCTGGGGGCCTCGTGATAGTGCCTCTCTCCACTGTGGCTTCATAGTGTCGGACATGAAGCATTTCTGGTGAAACATTAGACGTGAGTGAAACCATTGCATTGCACTTTGAGAGAAATTTAGACTGCTAAGCTTGAGAAGTAAATTGTCGAAATCGACGGTGTCAAAGGCTTTGCTAAAGTCTCAGAAGTATATGATAGTCGCTTATTGCCTATCCATGGCAAGCTTGAGGTCTGTTATTTTTCTTAAAGCAGATGTTGTGCTGTGATGTTGCGGAAACGTGATTGGTTTTCGTGTAGAAGGTTGTTTGTGGTTAATCAGTTGGTTAGCTGGTCGTGGACTGTGTATTCTAAGGCCTTAGACAGTGCCGGAAGAATGCATATTGGTCGGTAATGTGAGGGAGCTGTGACAATTCCCTTCTAGATAATGACTGAATTGTTCCTTTTCCCTAACACTTGTGTTTAAGTACTGGTTGAACATATCTGTTACGGTGGAACAATAATAAGCTTCATTATCGGGACTGTCATGCTATAGCGCCGACCAGATGCTGATCTGATTACGCATGATGCAGTTTTTGACGGTATTGCCGTTTTTTGACGGTATTGCCGTTAACATGTTTAAGACAGATTTTTCGTGGTTACCTCCATTTATCCCCATGAACGAATGAATAAGTCTGCTTCGTTTGTGGTTCAATTGTAGATCAAGGTAGTGCGAAGTACTCGTTCAGTTTCTCGACTTGGACAACGGGATCAGCTGCTGCTTTTACTTTGCCTACACCACAACCTCTGATGCTGGTTAATAACTGGACTTGCCTGAGCTTAGCATTTCTCACAGCTAGAGTGACTCTGTTCTGCTTCTAAGCGGTATGATTTTCAGGCGTACGGCTTTGCTTGCAAGCCCGGCGTGCAGTGTCTGAGATTCGCGAGCTATTCCATTTCATCAGTTTGTAACACTTATATCGATTAGTGACAGGTTTATATTAAGTAACTGTGTAACTGTAATTATGAAGTATCTGTTCTCTGTTAGTTAAGGTCATTCATTTGTGACAGGAAATTTAGAGTTCTGTAACGTATATATACAGGGTTATTACAAGTGATTGAAGCGATTTCACAGCTCTACAATAACTTTATTATTTGAGATATTTTCACAATGCTTTGCACACACATACAAAAACTCAAAAAGTTTTTTTAGGCATTCACAAATGTTCGATATCTGCCCCTTTAGTGATTCGGCAGACATGAAGCCGATAATCAAGTTCCTCCCAC
This sequence comes from Schistocerca serialis cubense, assembly GCF_023864345.2. Classification (NCBI taxonomy): domain Eukaryota; kingdom Metazoa; phylum Arthropoda; class Insecta; order Orthoptera; family Acrididae; genus Schistocerca; species Schistocerca serialis. The sequence goes on from NC_064644.1 coordinate 47,855,553, forward strand.
ACTCGGCGCAGCATGTCCCCATCAATGAGTTCGAAAGCATCGTTGATGCGAGCTCGCAGTTCTGGCACGTTTCTTGGTAGAGGACGTTTAAACACTGAATCTTTCACATAACCCCACAGAAAGAAATCGTATGGGGTTAAGTCGGGAGAGCGTGGAGGCCATGACATGAATTGTTCATCATGATCTCCACCACGACCGATCCATCGGTTTTCCAATCTCCTGTTTAAGGAATGCTTCTGCATTAGCCTCTTCCGTAAGATTTTCCAAACCGTCAGCTGTGGTACGTTTAGCTCCCTGCTTGCTTTATTCGTCGACTTCCGCGGGCTACGCATGAAACTTGCCCGCACGCGTTCAACCGTTTCTTCGCTCACTGCAAGCCGACCCGTTGATTTCCCCTTACAGAGGCATCCAGAAGCTTTAAACTGCGCATGCCAACGCCGAATGGAGTTAGCACTTGGTGGATCTCTGTTGAACTTCGTCCTGAAGTGTCGTTGCACTGTTATGACTGACTGATGTGAGTGCCTTTCAAGCACGACATACGCTTTCTCGGCTCCTGTCGCCATTTTGTCTCACTGCGCTCTCGAGCGCTGTGGCGGCAGAAACCTGAAGTGCGGCTTCAGCCGAACAAAACTTTATGAGTTTTTCTACGTATCTGTAGTGTGTCGTGACCATATGTCAATGAATGGAGCTACAGTGAATTTATGAAATCGCTTCAATCATTTGTAATAGCCCTGTAGAAAAAGCTAAATGATGTTTAAAATAATGAAATTTTATAATACGTGTATATTTAGAAGATAAACTTTGTATATTGGGAACTGGTTCATGCTTAGGGCATTTGTGTTTGTAATAAGTGAAAAACGTAGGGAAGTCCCTCCGCAACCGAAGTGGCTCAGCGCAATGTAAAAGGGGGTTTGGGCGGTCGAACTGGGCGGCTACTTGGTGGGAACGATACGCAGTCAGTGGCTAGTCGTTGAACGGTACACATCGACGGTGCCAAAGGAGGCAATTGGCAGCCGCTTTGCAAGGAATTTTGCCTCGGATGTGAATTTGGCTGTTGCATTGTACTCTCGGCAGTAAGGAATGGTTGTAACACATTAAAAATCCGTCGCCGAGAAGAAATTGTATAGAGCATTCAAACATAAAGAGCCGTGAATACAGTTAGCCGTCACGTCGCTTCCAACCACAACTCCGCCAATGTTCCACCAACTTCATGCATACAGATACTTATCAGAGCATGGGCCCGGTTGATTTTTGTGAGTGATGCTAATAATAAATTCAAGTGCTATAAACCTGTGTTGGGAACCCTAACTTTTATCCTGATCATGAACCTATGCAGGATCCCCTCCCAAGTATTCAGAAAACCGAGTATCCTGTTTCAAATGAAATAGTGATCTATTTATGTTTGTTAAATGTGCAAGGATTAGCAAGATTTGAAGTCAGTTAGAATGTTGTTAAAGTGATCTCGTTTATTGCAAAGTACCGTTCTGCAAAAATTCAGTGCCAGGCTGTGTAAATGTTACTGTTTGAAACACCTGCTTCACAGGTGATGAAAAAAGGCAAATAAGCTATACGCATTTGCAACATAATTTAGCTTTGATTACTATCATGAACGAATTTTTTAAGTTAATTGAGTTCAGTGTTGAATAATTTGCCTTGAAAAGTAAAAAACCATAAACTATTCAAAGTTAAGCTAAGAATTAAATTTAGTTGAATTGAATTTTGTTACTGAAATAATCATAGAGTTTGACTAGTCATATAATATCAGTTTATGGGTCCCCACTATATTCTCATGTTAGAAAGATAAATGGAATATTATTGTTACTAAGGAAATCTGATATATTTGTTTAAATGGGAGTATAAACAGCGACATTATTTTTTTAAATTTTTATTATTGGTTGTTACATGTCAAATAAGTCAGAAGCCCAACTTCAGTTCAGTGCTTCCTGCAGTAACAACTCAGTACTGAGTCAAGTAATGATAGTGATTGTAGCTGTTACTATTATGAGTTGAGTAGAATTTTGCTTTCTATGATTAATAGTTTGTGCATCATTGATAACTGCTGCCACCCACAGCTCAGAACGCCCAGTGTCCGTTCTATCCCGTCTGCTATGCAAAGGGGAAATATTGATGAAATTAACTTCAATAATTAAAATTCAATTTTATTAAGCTTATATTTCCAAATTCACGTGTCTAATTGGGCTGGCGACCGTTTATTGTTTCATTCGTGCGAACGTTTCTACTTTCATGAAACCCCAAAGTTAAAGCCTGTTTAGTTTCTTTTTTTTCTGTTAACTGCACTGTATTCAAAATTACAGTCCGATACTTTCGTTCATTAGGCAAACACGCTGTCAAAAATTTCTCAGATCCTCTCAGAGAATTAGCTTTTGTCACGGTAGGCTAGTGTTATACGTGGCTTCTCCCGTGATAGGAAAGAATGATGTATAACGTGCTCGTGGCGCATAACGAAGCAAGTGTCATGAGTGACGATTGTGACAGAACTTGAGGTTAGGTTGTTAGGGAGGGGTTGTGTATAGCGGCGAGCAAGTGTTATACGGCCGCTGTGGCCGAGTGGTTCTAGGCGCTTTGTAACCTCGCAACCGCTACAGTCGCTCGTTCTAATCCTGCCTCGGGCATGGATGTGTGTGATGTCCTTAGGTTAGCTGGGATTAAGGGGCTCCGGAAAGGCTCAAAATCATGAAAAGTTCAATTTTTACTTTTTTGCGTTTTCTGAATCTGCAGACTATTACCTTTTAATAGATATATAATTTATTCAATTCCGAAGACTGCAATTATTTTTAAACTTTTTTTGAAATGTGTTCTACATGGGCGTGACCCACTGTGGCGCTGTTAAACTGCTGTCAAATGGTGTTATTATTAACGTCCGTGTGCATCAGGTACATTTTAGTGATGTGAGATAAAGTATGTGTTGTGGCTAACCTGTGATGGTTCAATATACACTCCTGGAAATGGAAAAAAGAACACATTGACACCGGTGTGTCAGACCCACCATACTTGCTCCGGACACTGCGAGAGAGCTGTACAAGCAATGATCACACGCACGGCACAGCGGACACACCAGGAACCGCGGTGTTGGCCGTCGAATGGCGCTAGCTGCGTAGCATTTGTGCACCACCGCCGTCAGTGTCAGCCAGTTTGCCGTGGCATACGGAGCTCCATCGCAGTCTTTAACACTGGTAGCATGCCGCGACAGCGTGGACGTGAACCGTATGTGCAGTTGACGGACTTTGAGCGAGGGCGTATAGTGGGCATGCGGGAGGCCGGGTGGGCGTACCGCCGAATTGCTCAACATGTGGGGCGTGAGGTCTCCACAGTACATCGATGTTGTCGCCAGTGGTCGGCGGAAGGTGCACGTGTCCGTCGACCTGGGACCGGACCGCAGCGACGCACGGATGCACGCCAAGACCGTAGGATCCTACGCAGTGCCGTAGGGGACCGCACCGCCACTTCCCAGCAAATTAGGGACACTGTTGCTCCTGGGGTATCGGCGAGGACCATTCGCAACCGTCTCCATGAAGCTGGGCTACGGTCCCGCACACCGTTAGGCCGTCTTCCGCTCACGCCCCAACATCGTGCAGCCCGCCTCCAGTGGTGTCGCGACAGGCGTGAATGGAGGGACGAATGGAGACGTGTCGTCTTCAGCGATGAGAGTCGCTTCTGCCTTGGTGCCAATGATGGTCGTATGCGTGTTTGGCGCCGTGCAGGTGAGCGCCACAATCAGGACTGCATACGACCGAGGCACACAGGGCCAACACCCGGCATCATGGTGTGGGGAGCGATCTCCTACACTGGCCGTACACCACCGGTGATCGTCGAGGGGACACTGAATAGTGCACGGTACATCCAAACCGTCATCGAACCCATCGTTCTACCATTCCTAGACAGCAAGGGAACTTGCTGTTCCAACAGGACAATGCACGTCCGCATGTATCCCGTGCCACCCAACGTGCTCTAGAAGGTGTAAGTCAACTACCCTGGCCAGCAAGATCTCCGGATCTGTCCCCCATTGAGCATGTTTGGGACTGGATGAAGCGTCGTCTCACGCGGTCTGCACGTCCAGCACGAACGCTGGTCCAACTGAGGCGCCAGGTGGAAATGGCATGGCAAGCCGTTCCACAGGACTACATCCAGCATCTCTACGATCGTCTCCATGGGAGAATAGCAGCCTGCATTGCTGCGAAAGGTGGATATACACTGTACTAGTGCCGACATTGTGCATGCTCTGTTGCCTGTGTCTATGTGCCTGTGGTTCTGTCAGTGTGATCATGTGATGTATCTGACCCCAGGAATGTGTCAATAAAGTTTCCCCTTCCTGGGACAATGAATTCACGGTGTTCTTATTTCAATTTCCAGGAGTGTATATCGCTGGTGTGATTGTCGATTGTTTCATGTTTATTTACTCTGTCGTTATCTCGAAAATATTCGTAATTAATTCTGTTTATTGAGTCTCTGTTTTGTTGAAGTATAATAATGAGTAAAAGTAAAGTTATTAGAAATCCTCTGAAGGCTTTTAAGAAAAGGAGAAATGTTGGAAAGCCAAAGGTATGTGTTATTACTGTAAACAATAAAGACGATAACCAAGTGAGTGAACCTAACCTCTCAAGTACACCTGCCCATAGCAGTCAAAGTGGGAAAGAAAATACTTCACAGAAGAAGCTTGGTTCAATGAGTGAAAACTATGAATGTTTTATGGGCGAATCGGATGTGAATGAAATATTTGATATGTCGGTTCTCAAAGGAATTTTTTCAAACTGTGTAAGATGTATTCATTGTAGTGAAGTTGGTCTGGAACTCTCCATAATAAAGCACGTAGGACTTGCTAGTGAAATACAACTGAAATGTGATAAGTGTTCATACATGACCACCTTTTGGATCAGTGTTGCAGTAACTGCAACTGAAGAAAATGGTAGCAAAATCTACGAACACAACAACGAGCGATGCTTGCTTTAGACAAGGAATGCCTTCGGGCTGCAGACAGGGCTGTAAAGAGCCTAGAAATACAAGCAAGAGTAAACAGGAGGAGGAACAAGAGGAAGCTGGAGGAGGAGTTTGCAGAGGATGAAGATAATCCATCCTATGGACCTGGAATGCACTAAAAAGTTAATCCAATCTTTCTCGCTCGATTCCCAAAACTTTTATTTTCTCATACTAATTACATGTTTTCTAAGGATCTTCCAAACATATTTGTTTCAAACTTTCAGTAAATGTTACACAGTACCTTCTGCATAATTTAACACAGCCTTTTTCCAAAAAACTGTATATTTTTGAATATATAAATAAAAAATTGCAAAAAAATGTTGTGAATTTTCATTACAATTGAAAAAAAAATCATCTTTAATAACTGAACCAAAATTTTGTAAAATCCCTATGTTAAGTTGTAGCCCATATTGCAATAAATAATCTGTAAAAAGTTCAACTTCCTACCTCAAATACTTTGTGAGGAAAGATGTAATTTATAAACGTTATTTTAACATTGCAAGTATAGGGCGTTCCGGAGCCCCTTAAGTAGCTGTCTGTACAAATTACAGCACAAGGTCATCAAATTAAAGCACAAAGTAGTTATATTAACAACCAACTTAAAATACAGGCAGATGTAATTAAAGCACAACGTCATCAAATTGAAATGCAAGAGGTTAAAATCAGCAAACAGATTGAAGAAGTAAACTCAAAAGTACGTGTTGTGAGCAATGAGATCAGGCATTTAAAAATTGAAATAGACATTATCAATAACAATGTCGACAATATGCATGGACAGATAAATGACATCAACGATAGAGTCGATACTGAAATAATGAAAATCCAAGACACTGTAGAACCTTTGGTGATGTCAAAAGTTGATGAAAAAGTTTAAAGCCTATTTACTTTTTCCGTTAAATTCACCATATTCAAAATTACTGTCTGATCCTTTTATCCGTTAGACGTACACACACAGTCAAAATTATAAATCCTCTCCTAGGGTAATACAGTTTGTGTCACGACAGGCTAGTGTCATACGTGGCGACAGTGACAGGACTTAAAGGTTAGGTTGTTAGGGAGGAGTGGTGTATACCGACAAGCAAGTGTTATAAGTTAACCAAGTTGTAGCTTTTCCTCTCATTTTTCTTGTCTTTAGAGAAATCTATTTCTTATGTAGTTGACTCAGTTTGTTACTAAATGCATGAAATTTTTCGTTTATATCCGGGAAAGGATCGGAAGCCTCTCCCAAACCATTCCTTGCGTCTCAGCTAAATGTTCAGATACAATGAAGTGTTTAAAGTCGATGAATGTAATCATTTATGGTTCGTTCTTGGATATTCTGGTGAGTACGTCATGAAAATCATGTCGTGGGCACACACGCCAGGTGCCGCTGTTTGAGAGGCACGAATTCCTGTGTTTGGGTACTTCATTTCAAATATATCTATGAGAGTGTAACTACTATTCGTTTGATTGGAGGCGCAATATTAGCTCTGTGCTGAAACTGTCTTTTACCAACTTACTGAATAATATGAAACAGAAGAAAAATAGGAGCTGTGGAGAGCAGCATAAACAATAAGTACAGAGTGAACCACTTGCACGGGGGTCTGTAACTACACTAGAGTTATGAAATTAAATAAATGTCTGTAAACATCAACGTTCTCCCACGTGAAATAACTTCCAAACTTCCACATTATTCTGCAACGGCTGAAACGTAACTGGTATGAATGGTTCAGTCAAAATATCTGCCCCCTATTTCTCTATAGCCACTCTTGAAATAGTGATTTCACTTGTAGTGGTTACGTCACGAACGAAGAAATTTCTTATTCTAATGTGTTTTGTTCCTCGACAAAACTACAGTTTCTGAGCAAATCCTATATCAGCTTTATTGCCAACCCTTAAATTAGGCTTTGTGGGTGGGGAGGTGCTTAATCTAAATGATTTCTGCAGCTGCATCGTTAGCTGCAATAATCTTGCCTTCTTTGGTGGGTATTGCAGCTTGAGTAAGCCAGCTAACAGGGGCACCAGAGGCAAATCAGAGCACGCCAGTCGTTGATCGTCCAGCCCGGAAATCACCACCGTCATCACCTTCTCTATAACACTGCGGTATCCCCTGCTCACAGTGCTATTATATTTAGTGTCATAATCAGAAGTACCCTTGTGATATCGAAGGATTCGTTTCACTCGGATTACATCGCGACCGTTTGAATTTTCCTGTTCCTACTGAAAATGCTATATCAGGTCAACTACATACGTCAGAAACATGCGAGCTTCCACTGCTTTTAGGTGGTCCTTCCTCTGTGCTCAAGCGCTAAACGATAGAAACTGCTATAGGCTTAAAGTCACTCATACTAAAGCGTTCTAAACTTTTCTTCGCATAATAAAGCTGATTGGTCTGTACTCAGTTGTAGTAGAATGTATGAAGTTCACAGTTATTGTTGGCAGCTATTAAACAATCGTCAACATAAAAGACAAAAAAATTACTGGAAACTTTGCGCTTCACAAAAGATAGGGATCAGCTTCACTTCTTTCAAATGTCTACTCACTTATGTAACTGATGAATTTCTTTATTCCAAAGACGAGAAGCTCGTTTTAGTCTACAAAGGCTTTTCTCAAAATGACATATCGCGCCAGTGTCGTCGTTATAAACACCACCGGCCATTAAAATCGCTACACCACGAAGATGACGTGCTACAGACGCGATATTTAACCGACAGGAAGAAGATGCTGTGATATGCAAATGATTAGCTTTTCAGAGCATCCACACAAGGTTGGCGCCGGTGGCGACACCTACAACGTGCTAACATGAGGAAAGTTTCCAACCGATTTCTCATACACAAACAGCAGTTGACCAGCGTTGCCTGGTGAAACGTTGTTGTGATGCCTCGTGTAAGGAGGAGAAATGCGTACCATCATGTTTCCGACTTTGATAAAGGTTGTATTGTAGCCTACCGCGATTGCGGTTTATCGTATCGCGACATTGCAGGTCCTGTACGGACCTTTCTGGATACGGAATATGTTAGACTGCTGCCCTGGCCAGCACATTCTCCAGACTCTCCCCAATTGAAAACGTCTGGTCAATGGTGGCCGAGCAACTGGCTCGTCACAACACGCCAGTCACTACTCCTGATGAACGGTGGTATCGTGTTGAAGCTGCATGGGCAGCTGTACCTCTACACGCCATCCAAGCTCTGTTTGACTCAATGCCCAGGCGTATCAAGGCCGTTTACGGCCAGAGGTGGTTGTTCTGGGTACTGATTTCTCAGGATCTATGCACGCAAATTGCGTGAAAATGTAGTAACATGTCACTTCTAGTGTAATATATCTGTCCAATGAATAGCCGTTTATCATCTGCATTTCTTCTTGCTGTAGCAATTTTAATGGCCAGTTGTGTAGTTCTGGTTACTTCATATTGATGGCCGCCTGCAGATCATCGTACAAAAACAGACTACACATATCTGTCTTGGAAAGTTTCGTATTTTCATTTGCAGCAACCCTCAACAGTGTTCAAATAATGGATGGACGTGCCACAGGACGAAACCTCAGGGTTACAGTCAACGCCTTTTTGTCACTAGAAACCATTTATTGCCATTCTCGCCTTAAATTTATCAACTGATCCATTAGCAGTTATTTTCATTTTGTAAAATGCGACGACACGGATAAAAAATGTTGTTTGCTAACTCTATTGACCCCAAGACCAAAACGTTGAGACCAACATATGTGACTGGACGAATAAATTTTTAACGAATGAAGAGGCTAAATTTTGCTGCTGGGCTTCTACGATCGCAGGTTCGAATGCTGCCTCGGGCATTGATGTATGTGATGTCCGTAGGCTAGTTACGTTTAAGTAGTTCTAAGTCTAGGGGACTGACGACCTCAGATGTTAAGTCCCATAGTGCTTGGAAGCATTTGAACAATTTTTTTGTTGCTGTCGCCAAATAACTGTTCATTCAGCACACGCCCAACTGCACGGTAATAAATTTTAAATCAAGAAGTCGCAGCTTATTGGGCCCCTGAAGTGCGTTATTTGATTTATAAGTGTTGGCTAAGCTACAACCTAGAAGCCAATCTACGCATCTAGCGCATTAACCTCCAAAAAAATGCAGGCAAAAATTTGCAGTAAAAATAATATTCACTACACCCTGCATTTTAAAGATTAACAAAACTGAGTTTATTTCAAAAGAGTAACATTTATCGTAATTAATATCCGTCATCCGTGAAATAATGATCTTAAGTTAACGTCAACTTCCGAAAAAATCATCGAAAAATAATTAAAGTTCCTTTAGTGCAATTCTAAGGTTAAAGTTCTAACTAAATTCCGAGGTGTCAGTTTTAATTTCAGACTAGACCGCGTAATATTAAATATTCAAAGGCTAGCGTTGAAAATAATTTACAGTATTCGTCAGCGGCAGGCGCGAATATCACTAGTCCACAACGCAATCAGTTCCCCTGACGCGAAATCTGAGTCCTCAAGCGGACAATATTTCAGTGTGTTCACTATCGACACATGAATATCACCAGTGTATGGCCAAATATCCCGATTCACTCGCAGGCGACCTGCTGCCGCACACAGGTGGTGCCCATTCCACATCTCAACCCCGTCTGACTACCAAAGAGCCAGTCGCCAGCGCGTCTAATGCCGACACCGTGAGAATGGTGCGGCTACTGCTCCCTGTTTGGCTCACTCGACCCGCCTCCTCAGCTGTCGCGCCTCTCTCTCGTCACATTAACAGAAACGTACGCACACACACGTCTGTTTTCAAAGTATGATGTATCATCTCAAACCAATTTACAGAGAATGGCTCTTTTTCATAGAGGAAGATCATCCAACACTGAAGCTTGATTGTCAGGAAGATCATCCAACACTCAAGTCTGATTGTCTTGCAGTGTTTTTTGTAGTAACTTGATGCATTGCTTCCTTGCACTTATGTTGTTGATCTGACCCCATAGCTTCCTGAAATGAATGCGGGTTTCCACAACCTGTTAAAGCAGAACCTACATAATCTTCTTATCTTAACGGTATTTGATTATTGACCGATCACGTGACTATATCTCAGTCATTTATGTTCTCATAGTGTCTTCATCAGTCACTTTGTGATCTTCATTTTCAATATCAGCTTCAAACTTATTTTTGTTAACTAGTAAGTTTTGAAATGTTTCATCATGAGTATCCATAGTTACTGGAATAGGTACGTCTTTCTTCTGACGTGATGTGTTTTCTTTAAAAACGATATCTCGTGACGTGATTATTTACCATCTTTGACCAAATAGATAACCTACCATGTTATCATAGCCGGTGTACTGTTCGTTGAACCAGACATCTCACTACGTATTACTGTTTACATTGAGGGAACTGATACTGAAATTCCTTGTAATTTAGCGACTGTAAAGAACATCAAACTTAACACACGATAGCAAGTTCCCATTATTTTTCATATTTGTTGGTGCGGAAAAATTGTTTTCAGTCTGGTACATATGTGCATACCGTACAGGCTACCTTATACTTAACAACTGCACACCTCTTTATTTTCGTGCATCATAACTTTCGTCAGCTGTTAAAACTATATACTTTGGTATTCAATGTGTTACCTGTACCTGTCTTACTTTTAATTGGTAACCTACATAAACTGGTATATTATGAGCCCTCAACAGACTGTCTACATAGTAAGGACGAGATAGATTGGCCACAGGTCCCCACGTACTGACCGTTAAGTCGGCGGCACCATTCAGAGAACTTCCTGTCGACTGTTCTCTGTTTCAGATTGATACCACTCTTGGTGACCCCAAAGTTATGACAGTTTAATTGTCCGACGAAGTGTGGTATTGTCTCTGTGAGTGGTAAACTGATTATTAACAGTAACTCCACTTTTATTGATTGGCGACTCCATGGCGTGTTGTGTGCACCACAACCAAATAGTGGATAGAATTGGAAGGAAAATCAGCATTGGCCGTATTTTGTTGTTTTATTGTCAGCAAAATCGATTTTCGGTCGCTTAGTGACCATCCTCAGTACTGTAATATACAATTAAAATTGGTAGGCACTGGTATCAAGCTATAACCACAAACTTAGAGCGATCACATAAACCGAAAATTTAGAAGATAGTTACATGGAATTTGTTGCGGCAGAAATAGTTGGCGCACCATACTCTTCGGAAGATTTCACCTTTTTCCGCAAGTCTTTTTCCCTTTTAAGTATTTATAAAACTCGATACAAGTCAGCTTGTAGTTAAATCGAATTGTGAGATTGGTTCCACAGTCCCTGGAAGCAGTCGATTTCTTTCACCAGTCCACTGGGCCAATATCGGCGAAAATACTTCTCCCACAGTGGCATTGAGTGCGGGAATAGAAAACAAGTACTCACATTACTTTAGCAGTCGCCATTTGCGTTCCCGATTTTTGGTTTTCTCAAGAAAATAAATCCACTTTTCTTCCACAGAGTGTTTATACATCCATTCTACCGAGTCACGCTTAGTTTCCAAAAAGCTCTTCAGATACATATGTTTCAGAAAACAAATGTCTCCAGAAATCTACACGCCATTTTTAGTCAGGTATGTAACAGCGTTTGCAATCATCACCCTATCTGCAGCTCATATAACGTCATCAAATCAAATGCTTGATATTTATTTTAAAAATGCTCGTTTCTCTAAGTAATGAAATTCTGTGGTACAGAAAGGCATTGTCTCTTCCTCAAGTTTCGAAATCAAATTAATTATTTCAGGTTCTCATTATTTAATTTGTTCATATTCACCTTGTTTTGCATGCCAATAAAATTGGAAGTCTTCCTTTCACTCAGACACCTTTGAGTGTCGTATAATATATTTCTCATTTGAATTATCAAGGACTCGACGTATCAGCGGAACTCTTTCAGCTTTTTTGTCCTTACTGTGTATACTGAAAATAATCAAATGTTTTCATGACAGTTATTTCAATGTCGATAGTTAAGAGTATTATGGATAACATGAGTAGTGGGACAAAGTATGTATCACCCCACTCTGCATTGTTGCCAAATTTATTCAAGATGGGGGATCCAAGATGTCGGCGATAGATAAAAAAGTTTTAATCTTCAGTTACTTATTTTAAAGTTTATTTGTGTTAATATTTGCTGTAAAAGTAAGTTATTAGTGGATTTTCATTAATCTCAGTCTTTCTTCCTGTATTATTAACATGAATGGTCTGTTATTCATGAGTGTGCTTACATCGTTCATGCAAGCAACACGACTTAGTAGTGTGTTTACATTTTGCGGCATGCAGATGCAGCTGTAGCGGCTATAAAGCCCAGTGCTGACAGTTAGTTGTGCATTGTCATACAGTTATTAAATTCAATAGTTTTCAGTGATGTTTCGAGCTGTTTGGGAGAAATAACGATTTAATAAACTTTTGGAAACATTCGTTAGCTGTGTTTTTTAGAGTTATCTGTGTGATGAAGTTGTTTTGTAAATTACATGTTTTAGTTTTCAGCTGTCGTTTCTTATTGTTTCTAGTGAAATATTTAAGTAAAACTTTCATTCTTTGTTTTAACTTCATTAAGTTTTCCAGTGACCGCTTGAAATTTTGGTTTTAGCTAATAATTTTGTGAAGTTTTGTTCATATATGTATTAGCTGTGGTGAAGTAGTATTAATACAAGTAGTTGCTTTCTTAGTAGACAGAGAATTTTTAGACCGCTATTGTTAGTTCTATAAATAATTCTACTGGTGTAACTGAACTTAACACACAGTTTTTTTCAGTAACTGTAAAATTTTACCACGAGTGAGAAGTGTGGGCTCTGTCATAGGTTTGTGAGTAGTGGGTTATGGTGTGGGATTTTTTTCAAAGTAATTTCATTGGGGGGAATGCAGTGGGGAAGCCAGTGGGCATTCCAGCAAGATCCTCTCCTGGGAATGCAGAATCTGTAGTAGAAGTAAGTTGATATAGGAGCAGGAGCATAAGATCTGTGCCCTTCAGATGCAGTTACAACGTGCAAAGGAGAAACTAGATATATTGAAGATGGTGAAGGATGGTGGGGAATGGGAACTGGGAGTTGGCAAGAAGGCAGCTAGGAGGAGGAAGTATTCAGACAGTTATACTTTGCATATATGCAATATATTTGACCAACTATCAGAGTTGAGAGGAGAGGAGCCTCGTGTAGTTGTAGAGGAGCCTCGTGTAGTTGTAGATATAGGGAACATGCAGCAGTCCTCAGCAATTAGGAGGCCTAGGTCAATTGCAAACAAAAACAAGAAGGTTCTGCTGCTAAGCAGTTCGCATAGTGAAGGTGTGGGCCAACAATTGCAGTAAGTGCTGGCAAATGAGCACCAGGTCACCAGCATTGTGAAGACTAGTGCAGGGTTGGCCCAGGTGACTGACAGCATAAGGGAGTTATGTAGGAATTTTACAAAGGAGGATCAGGTAGTGGTAGTGGGTGGAGCAGGGAACAGTCTTGAAAGGGATGTGGAATATAATGTAGGTGGTAACCTGGTACTGGTGGCACTAATGTGCGTTTCATGCAACTGTTTTAGCATCATGATCGGCCTCATCTTAATGTGGCTGTTAGTTGCATTAACATGGGGCTGGAGAGGGCACTGATGGCAGAGGGCATGGGGCACATGTGGTGCTAGCTGGGTCTATCAATAGATCAGGTTCCACTAGGCATGACATGCACCTCAATAGATATGGGAAGGGGAGGCTGCCAAACCCTATAGGTGACAGTGTAGAGAGTGGTGGTGGGATCACTCATGGAAAAATTCCTATAGCAGTTGGTGTTAGAGCTGCACCTTTTTTAGACTGAAGTCAGCTGATGGGTATACCTACTTAAAGGAAGTTCCTCTAACTAAGGGTTCACCTTCAGAGGACATCATGCTTCCAATAGAGAAGGAATTAGCATATTTCATCAAAATATAAGAGGTATTAGAGATAAAGTTAGTGAACTGCCTCTAGACCTTGAGTCTGAAATTATTGGTATATCGGACCACTGGTTAAATAATTTGACAATTCAGAGGCTTCCTTTACCAGGATACAAATTAGTTGGCTGTTTTTCAAGGAGTTCCTTGCGGGGTGGGGGAATATGCAAAAAACAGTATTCCACTGCACTAAACAGATATTTAAATGTTGTGCAGGGTAAGCTGAATTTAGTGAAGCTACACTTCTAATTGTCGTTGTTTATAGGTCCCCTAACTCTGACTTCACAGCATTTCTGCTCAAGTAAGAGAGGGTTCTTGATTCACTTTGTAGGAAGTACCAGAAATTAGTTACATGTGGTGACTTCAATATAAATTTTGTGTGTGACGGTGCAAGGAAAAGAATGTTGGTAGATCTCCCAAATTCATACGATCTGATGCAGACTGTGTTTTTTTCAACTAGGGTGCAGGGGAATAGTAGCACAGCCATAAACAATATTTTTATTTGTTCTTCATTGCTAGATGGGTGCTCTGTTAGTAAAATGTTGAATGATCTTTCAGACCATGATGCACAAATTTTAACATTAAAAGGCTTTTTTACTCAAACAAATATTACATATAACTACAAACTATGTAGGAAAGTTAATCCAGGAGCAATAGAGAGTTTTTTAAACCTTATCAAGGAACGAGAGTGGCAGGATGTTTATAATGCCAATAACATAGATGATAAATATAGTGCTTTCCTTAACACATTTCTCATGCTCTTAAAGTGTTGCTTTCCATTAGAACATTCTAAACGCGTTACTAGCAGTAATACACAGCCCAGATGGCTGACTAGTGGGATAAGGATATCATGTAGAACAAAGTGGGAATTATATCAAAATGTTACAAGTAGGCACAATCAAGCTACAGCAGCCCATTACAAACAGTACTGCAAGGTATTTAAAAATGTTATTAGGAAGGCAAAGAGTAGGTGGTATGCAAATAGAATAGCTAATTCACAGAATAAAATTAAAACTATACAGTCAGTTGTGAAGGAAGTGTCTGATTAGCAGCACAGGGTCAACGATACAAAGTCAGTTTGTAGTAAAAATATTTCTGTTACTGATAAATCAGATGTATGTACAGTGTTAAACAATCATTTTCTGAGCATTGCTGGTGAATTAAATAAAAATTTAGTTTCTACAGGGAATCACATTACTCTCTTGAGAAATGCCTTTCCGAGGTTGATGTCTGAAATACTCCTCTGTGACACAGACAAGAGAGAGATTGAGTCAATAATTAAATCACTGCAGACTAAGGACTCTCATGGTTATGATGGAGTGCCTAGCAGAATATTAAAGTACTTTGCTGCACATGTCAGCCCTGTATTTAGCCATATTTGTAATTTTTCCTTTAGGAATGGTCAATTTCCTGGACAATTAAAGTACTCAGTAGTAAAGCCACTTTATAAAAAGGGAGAAATGGATAATGTAGACAATTTTAGACGTATTTCTATGACATCAGTATTTGCTAAAGTTACTGAAAAGGCTGTGTATGTAAGGATAATTGATCATTTGATATCACACGATTTGCTATCAAATGTACTGTGTGAGCTAAACAAAAGGTTTCGAACGCTAGGCGTATTTCTTGATTTAACTAAGACGTTTGATTGTGTTGATCACAAAATATTGCTCCAGGAGTTGGACCGTTGCAGAATACGGGGAGTAGCTCACAATTGGTTCACCTCTTACTTTGGCAACAGATAGCAAAAGGTCATTATTCACAGTGTTGAGAATGGCTGTGAAGTGGGGTCTGAGTGAGGTATGGTCAAGTGGGGGGTGCCCCAGGAATAAGTGTAGGGGCCACTCTTGTTCCTTATTTATATAAATGACATGGCCTCTAGTATTACAGGTGACTAAAATATTTCTGTTTGCTGATGACACTAGCTTGGTAGTAAAGGATGTTGTGTGCAATATTGGCCCGGTTTCAAACAGTGCAGTCCGTGACCTAAGTTCATGGCTTGTATAAATTGAACTAACGCTGAATCACAATAAGACTCGGTTTTTACATTCTCTAACACACAATTCAACAAAACCTGACGTTTTAATTTCACAGAACGCGCATATTATTAGTGAAAATGAACAGTTCAAATCTCTAGGTGTTCAGATAGATAGTAAACTGTCGCGGAAATACCGCGTTCAGGATATTGTTCAAAGACTTAATGCTGCCATTTTTTACTATCCGAACGGTATCTAAAGTGATTGATTGTTCGACATGAAAATCAGTCTACTTTGCTTATTTTCATTCGCTTATGTCGTATGGTATTATATTTTGGGGTAACTCTTCCCATTCTAGAAGGATATTTTTGGCTTAGAAACGGACGGTTTGAGCGCTAAGTGGTATAAGTTCACGAACCCCTTGTCGACCCTTGTTCAGAGTCTGGGTGTTTTGACAGTGGCCTATCAATATATATATATCCATTGCTGTCATTTCTTGTTAACAATATTAACTTATTTACACAAATAAGCAGCTTTCACTCAGCTAATACTCTGCAGAAATCAAAACTACATTTGGATCGGACTTCCTAGACCCTTGTGCAGACAGGTGTGCGGTATACTGCTGCATCCACTTTCAATAAGCTACCGCTAGAATTAAAAAATTTTGAAATCGAAACTGAAGAGTTACCTCATGGGTCACTCCTATTCTGTTGAGACAGTCCTTGAAAAACTAAGCAAATTCTTGTTGTATTGTAGACTGCGTTTACTTAAACTTATGGGATGACTTTTTTTGGGTTAATAAACATTTTATTTTTAGTTGTTTTTACTTTTGTGTTGCAATTTCATGTACTGACATGATCCAAGACTTTGGAGATTTACTCCTCAATTTGGTCCTACGAAACTTAACGTGTAAATAAATAATTAAAATAGATATAGCAACATCGCAATGACGTCATGGTGGAGGTTGAAATTTTGGTGGGGGTAAAAGGGCACTAGGGCTACCTCCACTAACCTAAGAAAATCGCGGGGGAAAGGTCACTTGGGCTACCTCTACGATCCTAAGTCATCTCTTCCTTGGCATTGGGAAAAGGACTCAACCTGTGCTGGGCTGCTGGATACGATGGATGTAAGTCTTTATTTTGCATGCAGTGTACATTTAAACAGTTTCAGTTGTCATAGGCAGTGAAAGTTGCGAGCTCTATATCTTCTTATCTCGTGTTTTCTACTGAAGATCTCGTGCTTGTACTCTTGTTAACTTTACTGTTACAGAGATCGCCAAAACTTTATTCTTTTTTTATTGGTCCTGTGCGCAACAAATAACTTACTTGGTCTTTCTGCTGCCACTGCTTCATCTGCTGCATTCCATTATGTAACAAAAACATAAAAAAAAACTATTATTCATGCTGAGTGCAATGCATGTTCTGTATGGCGGATCCTGCTGTTGCTGCGGCTGCTGCTGCTTACTACAACTACATATAACTCAAGAGAAAGGGTTTGGTCAAATCTAAACTCGATAAATGGTAACTCAAACAAAAAACTGTATTCTGAAAGCGATTCTTTCTCATTCAATTAAAAAAACGCTAGAAGCTCTTTGAACAATCGCTTCGTTTGTAAATCTGCACCCAGTGGCATTAAAGCAATATTACAAATTAATCAAACTCTTGAGATAGACTGAAATACTTCTCAATTGAATACATAGTGAAACAATTCCCTGACGAGATAGACTGAAATACTTCTCAATTGAATACATAGTGAAACAATTCCCTGACAATTACAAAAGAAATCAATGACAAAAATCAATACAATGGTTTCCCCTTAAGAATTCAACTCTTATCATTATCAAAATTACCCTCTGCTACTACGCAAATACACAAACCCTTTTCTTTAAATTAATAAGCGCGCTGCAAATTACAAAAAAATATCAACCAAATACCAAATCCTGTGTCGCTGCTGGCGGACACGGCAGTACGGCAGCTCGGCGACGTCCCCTCGCCCAACACACGTGCGCACCATAGCAGGCGGGCTCCTACACTGGCTTCAAAACTGCCACTAGTTAATCCGTGCGCTGCGAGGCGCGACAACAATATCTTAGATTCCAGAGCTTGTGTATGCACACTGTAGCCAACCTTTACATCCTAAGACAGTATTGCCAACTCTCATAACCCCCAACCTCATTTTTGAAAATTTTGCGGGGTGATTCTTGCCTCACATATTGCCAAGGAACAAACAGTAAAATTTTTTTGGAAAACAACGAAAAAATTAGGCAAAGAGAAAAATGTTACAATTTATATCTAATGACTAAAAGTGTTTCTTGCTTAGTATCTAAGTAAAATTTTTTTACAAAAGGACGAAAATTTTCTTTCATGGCATATAGGCAAGAGAAAATGTTAAAATTTTATACAAAATGGTAGAAATGTTGCTTGCCTAATTGATTGGAAAGGAGAAAACATGGCTCCTTTTACAAAAATAATATGAAAATGTTGCTAGCCTAGTATGTATGTAATAAGAAAACATCCTTGGAAATATAAGAAGTTTCTTACATAAGAAGATAAAAAACATCTTATATTTTTTAACAGATGTGTAACAGTTACTACTTAAGCATTGAATAGTCTTCAATAAGCTAACATAACCAAATAACCAGTAAAAAATTATATTTTATTTTCTGCATTTTGGCACTTACATTTCCATGACATTAATCAGTAGTGGTCTGACTACATAATATTTTATATTTTTATGCTCGCATTTCCCTCTGGTCAAAAGAAACCAGGTCTACATGTTTTAAGTGCAGCAGACTCAGGGACTTCATATCCACTGACACTACACTAATATTCCAACATCAGTTAATTGACGGTGTAGGCAGACTCAGGGACTTCATATCCACTGAAAACCACACCTGAAGTCAAATTTTCCTCTGGTGAGACAGTTTGACAACGTAGGCAGACTCAGGGACCCTGTGTCCACTGACAACCATACGTAACGTCCATTCTCCTAGGATGACACAGTTTGACAGTGTTGACAGACTCAGGGACGTCGTGTCCACTGACAACCACATGTCATTGCGTTATTGCATAAGTACCTCCTCAAACTTATGTAGTACAAGTCTCGGTCGAGTATTTCTGTATACTGGAAAAGTCATATTTTATAGAAAATAGATTCTCTCTTTAAAATACGATATCTCTAACATAATAATATTATATCATATAAACAGACATGTGAGTTCTGAGCTCATTGAAATGTTTTCTTTAACTCTATTGCCGCAGAAATTACAGATTTGTGGCATATATCTCAAGTCATGAATAATGTGAGGCTCACCACACGGTGACAAAGTCAATTTTCTTTACATTTCTCGCCACAGCAATCACCGATTTGTGGCATGTATTTTTCAATTCAGTCATAATATGAGGCTCACCAGATGGTGGCAAGTTAATTGTCTTACGATTAGTTTGGCCAATAACAGTGGCAAAGTTTTGATTGTGACCACGAATCATTACAAATGTGGCACCACACAAAAAAATATCATTTTAATTTCAAGGCATAAATCCTGTGCCATCGAACCCTAATTACCTACTATTTTTACATTACTATTGATTTTGAAAAAGAATGTTATAATATTTGTTACAATAATTGTTATGTACATTTTGGTTATAAAATATTTAAATAATCCTACATATAGAAAACTAATTCTATAGTGATGCTATTATACATAATAAAAGTTACAAAAAGTCTAGCTGACGGCTCGCCAAATCAGTTCATGAATATGTACGAAATTTAGTGAATAATTACGTGACTTTACGTCAGAATTTGTACACTCTAATTACTAAGTTATACCAAATTTATAATTATTAGTCTGTAATGACTGTCAATATTTCTGATGTCAAACGTCAATGTCTGTGGTATAGCGTCTCAATCGTTTTTGTATGGAGTCCTCATTGTCTCTGTTTGGAGGCGTCCTTAGTCTTTGTATGAATCTGTGTGGCCATACCTTGGACAGTCACAAAGAACAAGAATAATAAGCAACCTACAAAGTACATAATAAAAAATAGATTATTAACAAAATGCAACACAAAAAACCTCTCCATCTGTCCAGTAGAAACTGAAAGAAATGGTTTATTCATCAAGGTGACAAGAAATAAATTTATGACATGACAAGACAAAAATCATCACCTTCCAATTAACCTCGTGCTGGAATCGGCACTGCATCACTAAATTACAATCATGAAATAGAAAAACACAAGATAAATATTAAATTGACTTATGTTACACTACTATTTACACATTCACAAAATATGGCAGATACTCTCGCCTCTTGGCGAGAAAAGAAATCGTTTAATGCACGACATAATTATCTAGGTCATAGCTCAGTGTTTTTGTCGCGGCCGATTGTTTCTGGAACGTCTTTCTTCTCGCGACCCTTAACGGTAAGCGTGCTACGCTCCGATCTGAAAATATCGTCTATTACACAAAATTACGTCACGTTTAGTGCTTTCGTTTCTGCAATATAGAAAACTTCAGTTGTGATCATGTTTCCTGTAAGAAATGCAATATAAAGTCAACCTTAACAACAATAAGAAGAGAAACAACACTATCATTCTTACCATTCCACAATTTCACAGAGCAAAAAAAAATATTCTTGGCACTCATTCATCACATAATTCAACACTTTGTTGTGTATTTGTATCAGAACTCCTTTCATGACTCATAACTATGTTTTAACTTTACTGTGACTTAGATTTTAAGTAAGTGTATACTCTACCATAACATTACTGTGACTTAAATTTTACGCAAATGTATATAAGCTATATCTTCCTTCATAGAATACCGTTGTGGGTTTCTTAGTTTAGAAGTGTATCTTTCTTACCTTCTCTTGTTCTATAAATGTCTGCAAAGTGCTTCCTCATTGTGTCACACTATTCATGAGTGGTCCATAAATCCTAATACGCCTTACCTGGCAAACTAATAAACACGAAAAATCCGCATAAATCATCACTCTTCAAACTACCTCATAAATCAGAACAAGTGTCAGTTCGAATCTTTCCTAATTATACTATTGCCCATCAAATATACCGTCTCAATTCAGAGCCACTTATACACTATCTTTTACCGGAAGATAATGTCAACAGTTTCTGTTATTTCATGTTATTTCTCCCTAAAAACGTACATAGAAATTTCTTGCATTTTCCTTCAAATAAGTCACGAAAATTTCATTCTTTCAGTGAACAATCGCAAGATATCAACAGCCGGTATAATCGTCTCGTCAGAAATGTCCTTTACAAAGTTCTCATTCTCTCAAACAATACAAATCATTCATAATCATTCGTTCTTGGTCTTTCACGCAGGATAGATTGATAGTAAAAGATTAATAGATAAACAGGTTAGTCAAAGATTATGAAACAGTACTGAAAACTAAAATCGGAAGAATATACTGTAACGGCTGGGGCACCTATGCTTGCCAAACATATATTTACTAAAGATCAGTAAACCCTCTAGGACCTTATTCCTTGAAAATTTTAATGTGTGATAAGTGATGAAGACCTCGCAATTTATGTGTTCATATTGCCTCAACTTCCACAGCGTTTGTGTGTGCAATGTGTCGTATACGGAAGGGTCCTTCATACACCAAGAAAAGCTTCCTACTCAAATATTTTCCCTTATGGGATAGTCGATGTGATCTAAGCAATACTTTTTGACGTACCTGTAAATTCTTGACATTGACTCGTAGATTATGCAGATTCTTTCTTCTGTCTGCAGCTTTCTTGATGTTCTGTAATGCTATACTTACCACTTCATGGTGTTTTTGCAATAGTTCATCTAGTGTTTGTGGTCTATCGGTTTCAGGTTGGATTACTGCGTTAATTTGTCTGGAATCAACAACCAGTCTAATGGAATTATCCCTTTCCTTAACCACGTGTAATGGGCTGTTGTATGAACTCACAGCAGGTTCGATGATTCCCTGCTCTAACATGGATTGTATTTCCTGTTTGACTTTGTCTCTGTATGTCAATGGGATGACGTATGGTGGTATAAAAAATTTATTATGCTCCTTGACCCTGAATTCATAAAGAAAGTTACGTATTGTTCCTGTCTTGTGAGAAAAACTCCACAATCTGTTTGTAATATTTCAAATAACTCATCAGTGCCTGCATTAGGATCTACTTCGTCTCGGTAAACTTTCCTTTTAATTAATTGTTCTGTACTAATGGGTTGTTCTGTTTCACAGTAAAACGTAGTGATGTTATCTGTGCAACTATTAGACAAATTCAGTGATTGCTGTGACTCAAGCGGAAAGAGAAAATGCAGATAATTCACTTCCTCATCCTCCTTTGTTAACCATCCTTTAAATTTACGCGTGACTAGCATTTGATTTACTCGTAACATGACTTCAGCATTACAAAAGTTTAACATTGCTTTATATTCACGTAGGAATTCCACACCCAAAATCATTTTTGTTGATAAAAGAGGGACTACTAAGAAATTTGCAGAAAACTCGTGTCCTTGACACCTGAAAACTAAAGAAGTCTGATTGCGTACGTCTACACTCTTTCCTTGAATGACTCCCTTTAATTTGGTCTTTAATAATGGCAAGGTTGGATAAACAGATGCCTGTTCACACTCCTTAAACATTGTCTCGCTAATTACATTCACAGGGCTGCCAGAATCAAGTACAGCTGAAAGTAGAATATTTCCTACCGAGGTTTTTATGATTGGATGAGCATACATAATTTCGCTGTTGTCATTTTCTTGTAATAATGTGTCTCTAATGTCCACCAGTCCAACAAAGTTAACATAATTTGTGTGTCGGCTTTCCGCCGCTACAAACGGTTCGTTTGTAGTCCTTGTTGCTAGTCATTGTTGTGCCGGCTCGCATTGCCGCGAATTAGTGCTTGGGTTGGGTGGTCTAATTTCTACATTGTCCCCACGATCTAAATTGGAATTTCTGCGATCGTGCCAATTTTGATTTGCCCCCGTCATCATAACTGTTTGGTTCTCATAATTGTTATGACCATAATTATCACGTGGGCTCGATGCTCTGTATCCTGCATGAGCACCGCGTTCCGAATTGTAATTTGCGTGTCCGCGCCAACTTCGGTTGTCTCTACTACGACCAATCCTTCTAAAATACTTTTCATTTCCATAACGCCTTTGCTCTCGCGGTCCGCGATCACTATTACTGTACTGAGAGTTCCTATGATCATAAAAATCATTTCTCTGGCGCGTATGATCTGTGTTATACGGTTGATGCCCCATATCGCGCCTATCTTCATCCGACCTGTACGCGTGAGGTTCGTCCGAGTTCCATACGCGTTTACGGTCACGCCGCGGATTATTATTTTCCCAATACTGATTACTATTATCTCTTTGTGTGTTTTCATAGTTGTCAAATTCTAATTCTTGTAAAAGAGCTTGGAATGCCTCCAAGTCATCTTTGCACCTACCTGCCAAAATTATGTGGCGTAATCTGATCGGCAGTTTTGTCAAACAGATACGAATTAATTCCGACTGACTTTACGGATTCGTTAAATATCTGTTCATGCGCATCATGTTTTCAAAATATTGCACTGGAGTTGAAAATTTCGACTGCTCATAACTTTGCATCATAATGATGTAATGCTTTACACGATCTTGTTTAGTCTCTGACCAGTAAGCAGATAAGAATGCGTGATAAAAATCACCATGTGTGTGACATTCACGTACTATTGAGCGCATTCTCGTTGCAGGCTCTCCTTCAAGATAACTGCAAATGAATTCCAGTTTGTGGCCAATTGGCCATGTTGGTGGTAAAGAATTGTCAAATTGTTGTAACCACTCTCGGGGGTGGATTTCGTGACTAGCATTCCGAAAAATTTTAAATTTCCTAACTGTGAGAAAATGCTTATAGTCAAACTCGTCATTTTTCTTAGCGAATGAGTTTTCTTTTACAGTATGACTCTCGTTTCCTTCATTACGTCCCGCAAACGTGTCATATTCACGAGAAAAGTGGTCGGCATTTCCGTAATTAACGCGCTCATTGTCGCTACCAATTTGGTAATTATCGGATCTACCAGTGTCATCGCTGCGATCGATCTTTTCTTCGATGCTGGCAAGCTGTTCCTGTATATTTTTCACGTCACGTTTGTTTTGCTGATTAATTGTCATCTGCCCTTGTTTAAAACGTTGCAGAGACTGAAATTCTTCGGTATCCGCGATCGGTACCGGCTGAGTGTCATCTGACTTCGTATCTGACCCGCTACTCAGTTCCGTTACTTTCACGGATAATTCATCTACCTGTTTAGCTACTGTCGTTAATTGAGTTTCTATCTTTGAAACTTCATTGGTGGTCTGTAATTGCAATGACTCAACATTTTTCGCTAATTCCTCTACTTGCAGTTCTTGTTGTGACGTCTGTTGTTTCACTTCAACAATATCAACATTTTGTACGTGATCAAGTCGGGATACAAGATTGTTAATATCTGATTTGAATTCTTCACGTAGCTGTCTTTTCAACTGACTGATCATTTCTTCAAATTTACTACTTAAATTGTCATTCACCTCACCCTGAAACAATGTGAGATTCTCGTTAATTTCGTTCTGAAGCGATTTGAAATTCTTTGCATTGTTGTTGTTAAATTCAGTGAGTTTACTCTCCTGTCTGTCATTAAATTCAGTGAGTTTACTCTCCTGTCTGACATTAAATTCAGTGAGTTTACTCAGTAATAATTGTAAAACATTATTACTGGGGGCAGGGAGTACAACGTTACTCTTATCTGTTAAAGCAGAAGCAGTACCTGCATTTTCACTAACAGAAGGAAAGGCAAAATTACTCTGCTCTATCGGAGTGGCAACCAGACCTGAATTCCCACCGAAAGTGAGGAAAACAAAATTACTCTCCACTTTTGAGTCGGAAGCAACGCTGGAATTTCTCATAATGAGTTCAGTTTGCGCCACTGTATTGTCATGTCCTAAGTTGCGTGTAGCACACAATGTTTCATCACGCATTGTTGGCAAATGATCGCCTACATACCGATTCTCCGCAGTATTGTTCGAAAATTCCCGGATCTCCATATTCTCAAAAGAATTTTTTACTCTCTGTTCCGAATTTTCGGAAACTGCGTTTGAAACCGCTCCTACATTCATGTTCGCAACCGTATCTACGTTCGCATTTGCAGTAGCATCTCCATTACTTTCCTTTTTCTTTTGTGCTCGCGTCCTCATTGTCGCAATACGAACGAAAACATGTCACTAAAATACACCGCTATCCTAAAAATTCCACTGTTAATTAACTATTACACAATGCACCAACAAATTCAAAGACAAAACTACTGAAATAAAATTTTGTGTTAATACAAAGCAGTGCGCAAGCGATCAAATTGCTGTGCCACCACTAATGATTACTGTTGCGTAAGCTTGCAGTTGGCAGTAGAAAGACGAAGCATATCTAACTACGACTCATCCAAAAAAAATCGTATCCTGGCAAGCATGTCGACAGATGAAAGTTGCGAGCTCTATATGTCATTATCTCGTGTTTTCTACTGAAGATCTCGTGCTTGTACTCTTGTTAACTCTACTATTACAGAGATCGCCAAAACTTTATTCTTTTTTTATTGGTCCTGTGCGCAACAAATAACTTAGTTGGTCTTTCTGCTGCCACTGCTTCATCTGCTGCATTCCATTATGTAACAAAAACATTTTAAAAAAAAACTATTATTCATGCTGAGTGCAATGCATGTTCTGTATGGTGGATCCTGCTGTTGCTGCGGCTGCTGCTGCTTACTACAACTACATATAATTCAAGAGAAAGGGTTTGGTCAAATCTGAACTCGATAAATGATAACCCAAACAAAAAACTATATTCTGAAAGCGATTCTTTCTCATTCAATTAACAAAACGCTAGAAGCTCTTTGAACAATCGCTTCGTTTGTAAATCTGCCTCCAGTGGCATTAAATCAATATTACAAATTAAGCAAACTCTTGAGACAGACTGAAATACTTCTCAGTTGAATACATAGTGAAACAATTCCCTGACAATTACAAAAGAAATCAATGACAAAAATCAATACTTAATCTAACAATGGGTTCCCCTTAAGAATTCAACTCCTATCATTATCAAAATTACCGTCTGCTGCTACGCACATACACAAACCCTTTTCTTTAAATTAATAAGCGCGCTGCAAATTACAAAAAAATATCAACTAAATACCAAATCCTGTGTCGCTGCTGGCGGACACGGCAGTACGGCAGCTCGGCGACGACCCCTCGCCCAACACACGTGCGCGCCACAGCAGGCGGGCAGGCGGGCAGGCGGGCTCCTACACTGGCTTCAAAACTGCCACTAGTTAATCCGTGTGCTGCGAGGCGCGACAACAATATCTTAGATTCCAGAGCTTGTGTATGTGCACTGTAGCCAACCTTTACACTCTAAGAGAGTATTGCCAACTCTCAGCAGTAGCTCCATGCAGTGTGTTCACCATGATATCCAGAGTCCAACTGGCATAGTACAATGTACGGCCACCAGGGGCAACTGTCGTCCCTTCTGTGACGTAATTCAAGACGGTGGTCTGGTGGGAAATGGCGGAAAAAAGGACTCAGCCTGTTCTGGGCTGCTGGAGAGAGGATGGGGTGTACTTTATTTATTATGGAACAATTTATTCAGGGACACCTTTCACATAGTTCATTTATTACACTGATACTCGCTCTGACGTGCTTGGGGTCACAACACACAGTATATAAGAGCCTTCTGAATGCGCTACAGAAATCTGTTGCAATGCTTCCCAGAGTAGCACAGGGTGCATTCTCCCCAGCGATTGTAACGTGACATGCGAGACGCTTCCAGCCATGTATGTGTTTTGCCAGCCACCACGCATACCTGCTGGTCCAGTGCAGGCCTAATTGCCAAGCGAGAGGTGAATGATGTTTTCTAATCATAGACCTTGAGTAATAGTTACAGTGTATTACATTTTAAATATGTCATATGTCACTTGAATGGTGAGTTCTGAGTAATAGTGAATGATATTTTGTAATAATGCATACATGCTCTACACTCATTAGCTTCCGTTTGAATGATGACTTCTGACGTTTTGTAACTGGCCAATGAGTGCCAATAATTAGTTTAAATATGTCGTATGTCACTTGAATGATGAAAAATGTTTTGTAATATTCAATACTTACTATATGTTTAGTAACTGGCCAATGAATGCCACTGTTTCTTATATTTGTATTATGCCACTTACATGCTATATATATGAATACTAGTAGCTTGATGCTGCACTCTTTAACTCCTGTTTTGAAGGATGACTTCTGATGTTTTGTAACTGGCCAATGAGTGCCAATGATTACTATAGCTAGCTGAATTATGTAAATAGTATGCCATTAATTAACTCTTGTTTTGAATGATCACTATTGAATAATGCATAAAAATGGTTTGTAACTGGGCAATGAGTGCCAATGTTCACTATAATCAGATGACTTATGAACATTATTCTGTAATACTTCATACATAGTACAGAAATGTTCAGTAACTAGGCAATGAGTGTCACCAATTACTCAAATCAGTTGATAGACTAGTGTAATTGTCAATGATGACTGGCATAAGACTTAATGTCCTTCACCTTCTGACCTAATTACCAGGAATTACTGCAATATCCGTTTGTCCTCTCTATCTTCATGATCATGGAGCACTATATTTGGTTTTTGCACTAATTCTACGTTGGTGTACCTTACAAGAACGTGCTGTTGACACGACATGCTGTCCACCACCTTGAGCGATGGAGATGTTATTATGGTCCCACTGTTTGGTGTACCTAATGTACTACCAAAATGATAACATTGAATATTAATACGATGTTTCAGTGTCTTAGCTACACTGATTAATACTTCAGGGAAGAGAACTTCAGATTGTCTCACTTGGTGTTGTGCTTCTGTAGAAAGATATGGACTTTCAGTGCAGCTACATGCAACCTACTGTGCTACAACCATGATGCAATCCTTCCCTTTCCTATCCTAGTTCTTGTAAAAAGGTAAAAAAAATACTACAGTGCGTATGCACTTTATGTCATTTGTTAATATGATTTGTACTCATTGAGTATACATTTTGTGATTTCTTTATATGTTCCATACTACAGTGTGTGTGCACTCTATGTCTTTTGTTAATATGATTTGTACTCATTGTGTATACGTTTTGTGATTTCTTGATATGTTCTGTACTCAGTGCATGTGCACTATATTTTATTTCATGTTCTGCACTTATATATATGTATATATTCTGTGACTGTAAACTTAGTTAATTAAGAAAAATTTGTTGCTCATGGCAAGTCCAATTGACTCACCATCGCTACCAAATCCCCCCCCCCCCCCCCAGTGGAGGGTTATGTAAGAGGTATGCACTGTCTGCGATATGAGAATCGCTGACCAGAGAGCAGTGCTGACTGCAGTACGAACTGTGTAACTGTAGCAGTTAGTTGTTGCTAGTATGGGTTTGTCTGCGCTTGTCTGCAGTCTGCTCTGGTCAGGAATCTGGAAATGGAGTATTACTGTATAAGGTACAGAAGCAGCGTCGCGCATATCTAGTAATGTATCTGAACTGTCATCCAAATGTTTAAAAAATGTCCTAATAATAATTTTGGTAATATAAAGTAATTTTTTTAAAAAAAAAGCATTCATTTCAAAAAATCAGTTGCTTTCTTTCACAAATTACAAATGTATAGGCCAGCATTGCACGGAGCTGTGCCGGAAAAATGTTAAGTAAGAGCAGATATATTCGCCGTTTTTATTGAGGTAAGAATTTTTGCTTTTTATTCAGAATGATCTTACAGGGCCACGACGCAGCACTGCTGTCGTCCAAATTTTACCAGGTTACTGAATTTATTTTTTATTACGAGGTTTAGGAATTCTTCTGTTTCGAGCTTACATTAAATGAGAAAAGAATTTTGTGGGTACATTAAATGTGAATGCATTTGTGTACGGAGATTATAAATGGGAACCAATTTTGTTCTGAGCTCACACAAAAATTTAGAATCGCTATCTTTAATAATTATTTTTAATTCCAATTCAATATTTTGTGGGGAGGTTACAACTTTGATGATGTATATGTTCGAGAATTAACCATGAATGGATGTACTGCACAGTCATCTATCTACATTCACAATGGTACTCGCAAATTAGAGCAAAGTAGAGGAGGGGCGGTTTGGCGATGATACTGACATTGGGAAGCATGCTGTCACATCATTAGTCTGTGTTCAGATTACTGTAAAATTGCTAAAATTGTTCACACTGTCAACTGTGATGCTTATTATTGGAGTACATTGATGGTGTCTTTTCCAACCCATCCATCCACTGGTATGTTGTTGGTTCCCACATAATAATTGACTGACATCGCTTGTTTGAGATGGAGCAAGAGCCTTGGTAGAGAGGCAACACCTTCTGGAGGGGTGGCCAGCACCGAAACAGTGATCACGTACATGACTGCAATATGAGGAATCAATCGGAATGGAACACAGAGTCAGCAGCTATCCTGTCACTGTGACAGATGAGTTTAAATGTAGAGGTTGTCAGTCATCTTCGGACAGCAGTTTGGAAACGCTCCATAACACCGCAAAATTCTTTCAGTTTCCTTATGTTGCGATTGTCTTCTATTTAAAATCATCCAGTGTGTGTGTGTGTGTTAGGGTAGCAGCAGCAACAACATGATTTACACCATGTAACGTCTGGTTTTCTGTGAGAGGCAATGGATCAGAATGTGGTAATGTCAGTTTAGAACCTGACACAGACTTCGAAGTCATGGCGGAAAACAAAATGTGCGGCAGTGTACAAAGCGTGTTACAATAGAAAAAAAGCAATGTTTCAAACAACGACACAGGGTCCCAGGGAGCGTCTCTTGCGACTTACAGTATCGTCTGTGGGATACAGTCATCCTCCTACAGTACAGGTGGTGAAACTTTATACTGGTCTGTGCAGTGGATCAATACCCGAATTTTAACAGGATCGCCAAATGTGCTCGGTGCTGGCATGCATACGGTATTTGTTTTCGATATATGGGAGGAGAGAGATGCGGTAAAAATCTTATCGAGTTCTCTATGGGATGAAGTTCATGGAGCTTCCATAGTTCCTAATTTTTCTCTTTTGGATGCTACAGAATAACGATGGTAGTTTGTTCGGATGATAGACGTGAATGGCCCTGAGGGACGCGAATCTGCTTCCAACTGCAGTACCTGTATGTAGTTTGGGGAAGCACCACAGTGCGGTAGCAAAATCCTCGTCCTTCACACAGTTCCTGTACTGCATTTTATACTATCTCATATTGCAGGAGCAGGCTTCGTTTGGCGCTGACCTTACTCATCGTGCTCAGTTGGTGGAGCTACAACAACATTCTTCCGTTTCCATCAAATGTTCAGAACACAGTCCTGTCGCACTGATTCAGCTTAACCTGTTTCTACATGTGTTGCAGAAGGTGGTAGATATAGCTTTCTGCCCCTTCTACAGAGTTCTGACTTAAATTGGAATGATCAGATGCGCAAAGCTGCAGGGACGATGGTAGTGCAGAGTCTGAGGCGCAGTTGGAAGATGCATAAGGACTACCTAAAACCACTTCGGTATTTTACTTTTGCAGATAAGTTCGAGAAAGGTGACTCGTTTCGAGGTATGAGAGGGCCAGAAATATGATTCACTAGTGGCTGTAATCATTAAAGGACGTCCCCGTAGGTATGTGGTTGATTCCAAATCCCAGGTAGCATTTCTACTAGATAACGTAACACTAGAGATCTGAAAAACCTGTGTACATTTCTTACAACCTAAATCAGCACATCATCTACTGTTTCTGATCCTTCTCAATCAACCATCACCTATAACCCAGTGGATATATTTCAGAAGCTCTGACATGGCATCAAGACAGAAAGCATTATAAATAGTAGAGAAATATCTAGTGGCGGCAAGAGGGAGTTTCAAATACCGGTTTCATACCACGTTTCTTAGCCGAATCACTTTCTGAATATGGTGATTTTATCACAAGGTTTCATCGTCGCCGACGTGTTATCGCACTGTTGGGCTGATAATATACACTCGACTATATTCAGTGTCGTGGTATTTGTCTGGAGAAACCACATCATTTGGAGGTAATACCATACCTCGATTTATAAACCCGGTATAGCTTTTAACATGGATACTGGTGTGCAGCTGTAGAACCAGGACAGATTGTGATAGTAATATGGTCGTTACGATCGTGTTTTTTTTTAACATCTGGCTGTTTGTATGACGATTATGTCTCTCTTTCTAAGACACAGTGGTACCACTGGCAAGAAAAACTTATGAGACATGTCCACCCATCGCTGATTTTCGGTTAGTATTACTTCGTATCGTCGGCAATCAGTATTTGGCGAAGTATTATACTTAGTAGTAGGGGCTGCATGATAGGTTCACCTTCAGCATCAGGCTTATAAAGCATATGTGTGTGTCCCGACATGTGCAAAGGAAATGACTATGTCCAGTAGTAAGAAAGGTATGGATTTGACACCAATACTGTGATAGCAAAGAGAAAAGTATGTTAAGTCATAAGAATGGTACAGATATTTCTATTTCCAGGACCACAGCCGTCAGCAGAGTGTATATCTGTTACTTTGCTCACTGTTGAATGTCGCCCAATTGAGACCACGATCATGGTATTTAATTCTAAGTACAGTGATCAAATATGTGTGTGGCCTGTTTCCTAGGACGACTCTGTCTAGGGGTGCATGGCGCATGGCAATGGTGGTGGCCTGTGGGAGGAATGATTAACGTTTCCCGCTAACAGCAGGAGCTGTCCAAATGGAAAGGCCTGTTGGGATGCAGGAATGTACTTGGTATGTGTTGGACAACTTTCGTGATCAAGTGGAAATTTGAGAAGATTCAATATGGACATGTGTTTGCACTGGACCATTATTCCCTCCCATGTAAATTGTCTGGTTGACTGCTTCTGCAAATTTCGTGCCTTTATTTAGTTGAGAGAACGTCGATTGTGGTGTGTGCATCTAGCAGGTGAAAGACGGGTGGAAGACATGTTTGCTGGTTCTCTAGACATGAGAAACACCTTAGTTGACTTTGTAAATTATAGGGATGATTCGGAATCTCTTACATCACTTACTCAGTATTTACGAGTAGAAATATCAGTTTTTTCTATTTTTTTGGAGTTTTCACGTAAAGGTCATCACAGATGTGGTAAGTTTCTAGTTACACAGTGGTTTACAGCACGCTCCACCTCGCTAAAGTTTTGAGGTTTCTAGAGAAATATTTCTGGTCCATACCTCCAGAATTACGTTGCGTGAGCAATACTGCTATACAAGCGATATCGCTATGTGCTGGATATGAGAAGTATCACATAAATGGTATGATATTCTGGCAAAACATGTGAGATGACATATGTTCTTGTAATCCCAAAAAAAATGTTCAAATGTGTGTGAAATCTTATGGGACTTAACTGCCAAGGTCATCAGTCCCTAAGCTTACACAATACTTAACCTAACTTATCCTAAGGACAAACACACACACCCATGCCCGAGGGAGGACTCGAACCTCCGCCGGGACCAGCCGCACAGACCATGACTGCAGCGCCTAGACCGCTTGGCTAATCCCGCGCGGCTTGTAATCCCAGAGTCTGGAGATAGGTGTAGAAAGAAACCAAGCAAGCATGTCGGGGCCAGAAACAGTAACACCTTTGTGCTGAGGGGAACCAACCCCGACTTTGTACAACGGTTTGGAAAATGACTTCAGTTTGCTGATGGCGCTCTGGTCATGCATCAGGAGTGGATGACTTGTGACAGTCGACTGCAGTGGATGACCGCCCACCCTCGCGGGAAATATGTAGTGCTGTGAGGAGTATATGATGTGCATATGTTTATGCTGTCAGTCTTCGCGGTATATGTACGAGTGCATGGCGCTCGATAGCTATATGTATGATGCAGAAGGGGCGATTTTGTATAGCGCAGGATACGAATTGTATGTTTACTACATCGATATGGTACGTGGAGAACAGTTTCACGCTAAAATATTCAAGCTTCCGTCCTCAGTGGCAGAGCAGTGTAATTGTGCAAGAGTCTTTCCGTATTTGACGATCTGTAGGACACTTTTGCAGGGTTTAACTGTCAGTGCAATATGGCGATCTGCACAAAATAGTTTTGGCGCTGAGTGTCTCGTCTGCAGAAAGAAAAAGGCAGACAGTACTTCCACACCAGCAGCATCAGTTATTTTGCTGGTAAATTCAGTAAGAGCCGATCAGAATGTTCCATTCATTCACAAGACATCCTTTGTGCTGGAACAGAGGAGCCTCTACATAGCCATGAAAACATTTGCGTTTTGAAGATGTTTGTTGAAAGCAGGACTTAACGATTTTCAGAATGGGTAACACGTGATGGACAGGGTGCCACCTTAGGACTATCAGGAGGAATGCATTTGGCGTTATTCTGGACTGTTTCGTGAACAGGTCCTGTAGCACAAGAATTTCCATGCAGGCAAGCTGAGACATCACAAAAGTTCCTACAAAAACAACCGTTAACTATTTCTGCTACACTTTAGAATTTGCGTGATGGGCTGATATGTGATGGACAGGCTGTGCCATTAGGAGCATCAGGAAGAATGCATTCAGTGTTATTCGGCACTAATTTCATTAACAGTTTCTGAAAGCATTGCAGAAGATTTCTATAGCGCATCCAGAGGGGGATCTTGGCTGTTATTTACATAGACATGAGACACCAGTATAACACTGACAGTCTTTTAACTGCACCTGCGCAGGTGAGTCGCTATGCAGACATCTCTCGCTTGGCAATTAGGTCTGCATTGGACCGGCAGGTAGGCTTGGTGGCTGGTTAAACACTTACGTGGCTGGAAGCGTCTCGCACGTCCTGTTACGATAGTTAGGGAGAATGCACCCTGTGCTACTCTGGGCAGCATAGCAACAGATTTGTATAGCGCGATCAGAGGGGAGACTTGGTTCTTATTTACACAGACCTGTGACATCAGTATACCACTAACAACCTATTATCTGTGCGACAATGGTGAGTCGCTCGGCAATTAGGTCTTCACTGGACTGTAGGTAGAAAAGCCTCACGCCAGCAACGGAAAACACTTTTGCGTCCAGAGGGTGACTTGCCTCTTTTTTACATAGACACGTGACGTCAGTATAACACTCGAAGAATTCTAACTGTATACCCGAAAATGGAAGCGATTTTTACCTGCTGGGTGTAAGCGGCCTGAGAGCAACGGCTCACGCCGCTGCTTTTGTCTCTCTGGAGGTCGGTGGCTCACATCCGGAGTCGGCGGCGTCGGAGAATGTGCGCGTTGTGACCTTTTTAGGGCAGAGTTCGTTGATACGTCGCTGTTGACGATAGTTCGAAAGCGTTTTTTATGTGCACTGAGTGTTTGTGGACTGCATTATTTTCGGCTGTTTAAGCGTTGTGAGCGTGTTTGCAGAGCCTTTTACATGCATTATTTTGACAATTTACGAGTTGTTTGCTCGTTTGTACATCCGTGTACTGCATTATTTCGGTAATTTGCTAGTAGTTTGCAGGTCTATAGGCTGTGTATTGTGAGCCCAAACACGTCAGAGCCAGTGTTTTGTATGAGTGTAATAAATGAATTACGTGAAATCCGTCCCTAAATAAACTGTTTTAAAATAAATAAAGTACACTCCTTCCTCTCTCCAGCAGTCCAGAACAAGCTGAGTCCTTTTTCCCGCCATTTTCCCCCAGACCGTCATCTTGGATTACGTCACGGAAGGGACGACAGTTGCCTCTGGTGGCCGTACATTGTACTAGGCCAGTTGGACTCTGGATATCATGGTGAACACACTGGATGGAGCTACTGCCTATGGCAACTCAAATTGTTTAAATGAACACTGCATGCAAAATAAAGACCTACGTCCATCCTATCCAGCAGCCCAGCACAGGTTGAGTCCTTATCCCAATAATTCCAAGAAACAGGTGGCGGTCTGATGACTTAGGATAGTAGAGGAAGCTGAAGTGACCTTTTTTCCCGCCATGTAGTTGGGTTAATGGAGGTAGCCCAAGTGCCCTTTTCCCTTCCCAAAATTTGAACTTCTCACGATTTTCTAGGGGGGGGGGGGGGAGGGCTGGGGGAGGGGATTGGGTCAGGTTAGTGGAGGCAGCCCAATTGACCTATTTTCCCACCA
This sequence comes from Schistocerca serialis cubense, assembly GCF_023864345.2. Classification (NCBI taxonomy): domain Eukaryota; kingdom Metazoa; phylum Arthropoda; class Insecta; order Orthoptera; family Acrididae; genus Schistocerca; species Schistocerca serialis. Next base: position 47,890,500 of record NC_064644.1, read on the forward strand.
AAGTTTGAACTTCCAGCAATGACGTCGTTTGCAATGTTGCCATATGTATGGCCGCCATCTTGGATATGACATTTTGAATGAATTTGGCTACAATGAAGAGTTGGGTGATGCATGGGTTGTCCCACTGCTACTAACATGGGCAGGGATTAGATTAGATTAGATTAGATTAGTTTTACTTTCATTCCAATTGATCCATAGATGAGGTCCTCCAGGATGTGGAACACATCAGAAAACGATAATACATGACAAATATTTACAACTAAAACAAATAAGCTAATGTACCATTCCACAGGTCCCAATTGGAATGATCGTCATTTTTTAATGAACACTATATGAAAGAGTCATTTTACAAATACTAATGCACTGAATTTCAAATAAAAAAGTTTTTTATTTATTTATAAGGTAATAAACATGTAATACAACTACTATAATACTTATTTACAATGAACACATTACTGCACTGAAATGGTGCAGAAGTTAGATTGTACTTACACACACACACACACACACACACACACACACATAAATTTTCGATGAACACATTACTGCACTGAAATTGTGCAGAAGTTATATTGCACACACACAAATCAGTTGGTTCTACTGAGAAATTCAGCAATGGAGTAGAAGGAGTTGGTCACCAATACATCCTTTAGGCTTCTCTTAAACTGAAATTCATTGGTTGTTAAGCTTTTTATGGCTGCTGGCAAGTTATTGAAAATGTGTGTTCCTGAATAATGCACACCTTTCTGTACAAGAGTAGGTGACTTTAAATCCTTGTGAAGATTATTCTTATTTCTAATATTGATTCAATGAATTGAGCTGTTGGTTTGAAAAAGTGATATATTTTTAATGACAAATTTCGTTAAGGAATAAATATATTGGGAAGCAGTAGATAGTATCCCTTGTTCCCTAAATAGGCTTCTGAAGGATGTTCTTGAGTTCACACCAATTATAACTCTTACTGCACGTTTTTCTGCCCAGAAAACTTTAGCTTGTCTTGATGAATTACCCCAAAAAATAATCCCATATGACATTATGGAATGAAAGTAAGCATAGTATGCCAGCTTTTTGATTTTTATATCCCCTATGTCTGACAAAATTCGCATTGCTAACAGAGATTTGTTAAGTCGCTTCAGCAGTTTTGTGGTGTGCTCCTCCCAGTTGAATTTATTATCAAGCTGTAATCCCAAGAATTTAACACTGTCCATTTCTTCTATCTTCTTGTCATCATATGTTAGACATATACTCATGGGACACCCCTTACAAGTTTTGAGCTACATGTAGTATGTTTTTTCAAAGTTTAGTGACAAAGAATTGGCTAGGAACCAGTGGTTAATGTCCACAAATATTTTATTGGCTGATCTTTGTAAGACTACACTTGATTTGCTATTTATTGCAATGTTTGTATCACCGGAAAACAAAACGAACTTGGCATCTGGTAATGTTACTGATGAAAGGTCATTGATATACACAAGAAAAAGTAAGGGCCCCAAAATGGAACCTTGTGGGACCCCACATGTAATTAGTTCCCAGTTGGATGATGCCTGATAGCTTGATACATATCTCTTTCCTAATAACACCCTTTGTTTCCTGCCAGAGATATAAGATTTGAACCATCTTGCAGCATTTCCTGTTACACTATAATATTCTAATTTACTTAAAAGGATATTGTGATTTACACAGTCAAATGCCTTTGACAGATCACAAAATACACCAGTTGCCTGCAATTTTTTTGTCCAGTGAATTAAGCACATTTTCAATGTAAGTGTAGATAGCGTTCTCAATATTAGAACCTTTTAGAAATCCAAACTGTGACTTTGACAGTATGTTATTTGAGATGAGATGGTTATAAAGCCGACTGTACATTACTTTTTCGAAAATTTTTGAGAATGCTGGCAACTGTGAAATTGGACGGAAATTTGATGCTATTTCTTTATATCCCTTCTTAAACAGTGGCTTAGCTTCAGCATATTTCAGCCATTCAGGAAATATTCCACTGATAAACGACTGGTTACACAGATAGCTTAATATGTTACTTAGCTCAGAATCACATTCTTTAATTAACTTTGTTGGTATTTCATCATAACCACTAGATGTTTTTGATTTTAAAGATTTTATGATGGACATTATTTCTGTTGGGGTAGTGAGGGTCAAATTCATATTATGGAAGTTACTTGAAATCTCTGGTCTGAGGTATTCTATAGCAGCATCTACCGAACCTGACAACCCCATCTTTTCAGTAACAGTTGTAAAATGTTTGTTACAAAAGTTCTGCAACACTAAACACATATGTCACCAATGTATCATTTACTCTTAATGCTATTTGTTCCTCTTCATGTCTGATTCTACCTGTCTCCTCCTTTACTATATCTATATTGTCTTTATTTTGTTATCTGATATGACTATCTTTTCCTTGTAATATATTTGCTTTGACATCCATATTACAGTCTTTAATATTTTGCAGTATTTCTTATAATGTGCTATAGCATCAACATTGGAAATGTTTCTGATTGACAGATACAGTTTTCTTTTTGTTTTACAAGATACCCCTATTCCTCGAGTAATCCATGGCTTCTTTGTAGACTTTGCTCTAACCTTGGTAAGTTTTGGGGGAAAGCAGTGGTCGCATAAGTTAAGCACTTTATTAGCAAAAGTGTTATATTTTTCATTCATGCCATGAGCACTGTAAACATCAGCCCAGTGAATGTCTCTGAGAAGTGTCCTATAATAATCAGTTTTTGGCTTATTGATTACCCTCTTGAGCTCAGATTTAACAGATTTTATATCCTGTTCAGTATTAACATTTAACAGAAGGAACTGCATGTCATGGTCTGAGAGGCCATTGACTATTGGTTTTGTAATATAATTTTGTTCAATGGCCTTTTCTATAAAGATATTATCAATGGCTGTTTGTGAGCAAGTGGCTATCCTAGTGGGGAACTTTACAGTGGGAATTAAGTTGAATTATAGTGTTACTAACTCAAATAGGTTCTTATTGTGAGAGTCTTTAAGGAAATCTACATTGAAATCACCAGCAACCACTATTTCTTTGTTTTTTGTTGTTAAATGGGCCAGTACAGCTTCAAGGTGGTTTACAAACAGATTAAAGTTACCTGCAGGTGCTCTATATACACTTAATACTATGAAGGATTTTTCGTGAAATTCTAATTCTGTTGCATATGCTTCCATATCCTGTTCTAGACAAAATTTATGAATGTCTATGTTCTTAAATTTATGACAGTTCCTGATGAATGTGGCAACTCCTCCTTTCTCCATTTCTGATCTACAAAAGTGAGATGCTAACCTAAACCCTGTAACACTTAAAAGTTCTATACCAGTGGTCACATGATGTCCAGAGAGGCAGATTATGTCAGCTGGGTTTGAAGACTCTAATTCATCTATGCAGATAGTTAATTCATTAATTTTATTTCCCAGTCCTCGAATATTTTGATGCAATAAAGATAGCTGACATTTCACATTGATTGAGTTAAAATTGGGTAGAGTTAAAACATCTGCTGACTGTTGAAAATTCTTAACCAATGGCTGTTTATGCTGATGTAATAAGCTGGAATTATGTTTTTTGTTTTCTTTCTCAAATTGAACGTTTGTCTCAGTTCTAACCTCTCTTAAAATTTGCTTTCTTTCTGTCCTCCCTACCCTAAAAAAGGGTCTTTTCTGAACCCTATAACCACTGGAATTTTACCACTCATGACAGTGCCTCCCCCCTTTAACTTTCCTGCTTTTTTCCCAGTCAATTTACCCTTCCCCTTCCTGTTGAGATGAAGGACATGCCTAGTATAATCCCACCTACTGAGAGAATCAACAGGAACCACACCAATGTGTGACCCCGCACCCGACATAAGCAGCTGTTTCAGCTCCGAATTAACTATCTTGACAGAAGAGTTGAAATGAGGTCGGTCATGGCGCCCAAGTACAGATACAAACTCAACACTAGTATGCTTCGATGCCGATGCAATCTTCGCCAGGTCACACTCTATACTGTACTCAGGATCTCTGTCAATACTGTTACCTGCCCCACCCATTATAACCGCGGTGTCTTCCTTAGTGAAATCTTTGCAAAGTGATCCTAAATCCTCCGTCACCTGCTCCAGACCAGCACTAGGTTTCAAAAATTGATGACCTGGTGTTCTGATCCTAGTTCATCCTGCACAAGTTGGCCAACACGTCTTCCATGGGAACTACCTAACAACAACACTTTCTTTCTCTTTATAGATTTCCCTACATTCTTACTTTTCAATTTGTTGCTGAAAGTTTGTTGTGCCCTGTCTACACCTGCAACTGCTTGAGGCTCACCAGCTTCTAACTGAAACAACAGGTCAAATCTATTTTCCACATTCACCATGAAGCTGTCAGACAAAGTTCTAGGCCTGTTCCTCTTGTTGCCTGTTGCCACTTCCCACCTCTCTTTACCCTTCTCCCTCCAATTTATTCTACATGTTTCCTGCTTCTTTAATTTGGTGAAACATATTCCGCAAGCCGCATCAGTGAAGTCCTTCTTAGTGGCATTGGTATTGTTTCGACAAAAGCGATTAAACTATCTAACGGAATTTACAGTTGTCTTAGACAAAACTTCGCAATGGAGTCCGATATTACGTTATTCAGCGAATCAAACTTCATAAGTTTCTGTGGTATTCCGTCAGTTTTAATAAAGTATTGAAGAACTGAAGGAAAAATCATTTCAGTCGTGTAGTTCGATGCGTCGGAGCCTCTTCCATAAAATAAAACTCCTCGCAGTTGCTTTATGCATTCGGATACGGAGTGTGGTGCGGAAATATGTTTAACAATCGCTGTAGCTTTAGTCCTGGATGTAGACTGCTTGGCGGCAACTGTGGAGTTAGGATACGTTGCGGCATTCAGTTTTACGGTACAGCCTGACGACCTGAAGGATTGATGATGCTTGACAACTTTATAATCTGTTGTTACTTCTGCAGCAGCAACGAGCAATTCTTCCTGGGTATCTTCCTTAATCATAAATATAGAGATAGGTTTTGATGTCGTTGCTACTGCGAGTTTGTTTATATGATTCTTCGTAGAAATGTAATGCCTCTCATCTGCCTTATCTCCGTGGGTTACTGAGATGAAACAGCTACAAATGTCACGCAACGCTTTCTGACCGATACGTCCATTCTTGACAAAGGACCAGTCTTTTGCGTAATCATCCGAAAAGTGAGACTTTCTCTTTCCATTTGAGACATTTTCGTAAGCTATGATAAGTTTATTAGGCGGTAAACAGTCGACAATAACACTTTAGTCATCGAAGTACACGTCGCTATGCACTTTACGCCCTATACATCCGCAGTAAACCCTTCAAACATTACTAACTTACACTCGTTGTTCGTATTACGTTTAGAAAGAACTGTTTACGCAGTTCGCCATTCAAATGGGAACTCACCGATTATTTCGCGTGGCGCTGCTTAATGTACTGGAGAAATCTGGTATTTTCTCGAACTATGGCGCTAGATTTAGAAGTTGCTTTCATCGTCATTACAGGATACGCAACGCCATCTGTGAGACGACCTTGTCAACACAAACTTCTTTGCGTAAATAAAACTATATGACCCCAGAATGAGATTTTCACTCTGCAGCGGAGTGTGCGCTGATATGAAACTTCGTGGCAGATTAAAACTGTGTGCCCGACCGAGACTCGAGCTCGGGACCTTTGCCTTTCGCGGGCAAGTGCTCTACCATCTGAGCTACCGAAGCACGACTCACGCCCAGTACTCACAGCTTTACTTCTGCCAGTATCTCGTCTCCTATCTTCCAAACCTTACAGAAGCTCTCCTGCGAACCTTGCAGAACTAGCACTCCTGAAAGAAAGGATATAGCGGAGACATGGCTTAGCCACAGCCTGGGGGATGTTTCCAGAATGAGATTTTCACTCTGGAGCGGAGTGTGCGCTAATATGAAACTTCCTGGCAGATTAAAACTGTGTGCCCGACCGAGACTCGAACTCGGGACCTTTGCCTTTCGCAGGAGAGCTTCCGTAAAGTTTGGAAGGTAGGAGACGAGATACTGGCAAAAGTAAAGCTGTGAGTACTGGGCGTGAGTCGTGCTTCGGTAGCTCAGATGGTAGAGCACTTGCCCGCGAAAGGCAAAGGTCCGAGTTCGAGTCTCGGTCGAGCACACAGTTTTAATCTGCTAGGAAGTTTCAAAACTATATGAGGCTGCATTTACAAGTTGCGCGAACAAATGGTGCTACTTCAGTAGTTGAGCCAATCTCGTATCACTGTTTTGTAAAATCGGGAAAAAAAACTGGATCTTGTCGGGATGTTGGGAGAAGAACGTCTAAAATCGTGTAAGTCCCGATGTAACGGGACAGATGGCAACCCTGTACATATGGTTACACAAGGTGCGTCTGAAAAGGTCGGTGAACGTTCTCAGGGAAAAAAAGGAAATAAGAATTAAAAACAAAATATCTTTATTAGTTTCCAAAATAATCAGCATTAGCTACAACACACTTCTGACATCTCTTGTAAAGCTACCGGAAACTGACAGCGAACGCGTGTTCCGTAATCGTTGGCGCGTCTTCCGGAACCGTTCGAGGCACCGTGGTCTCGCGTTGTATGATACCCGCAACGTCAGCTGCTCAGCTTTCTCGTACAAAGCAAGGTGACTGTTCTTCAAACCCTTCCTTATTTTCCAGATTTAGCACCGGTTGATTTCTTTCGTTTCTGTACAAGAATTCTTTTGAATTAGGTCTGAAAGTCTTACGCGTCGCAGACGTTTGCGCGTGATCACTGTGTATCGAGCGATTTCACAAGGAGCGTTTTCTAACAGTTTCCAACAGCTTTACAACCGATATCAGAAGAGTGTTGTAGCGAATGGCGATTACTCTGCAGACCAGTGAAGGTACTTTCTTTGGAACCCCTGTTTCCTTTATTTACTGAAACCATTCACCGAACTTTTCAGAAGCACCTTTCAAAATATGGCTGAGAACCGCGGACCTTACGAATAACTGATTCGGGCCGGCGGCGGCCCACGGGCCACTTGATGACCTACACCAACGGCCCGCATTCAATGAATTGCAGTCTTCTTCCTATTGCCTTGCCATTGAGAAGCGCTGAACTGCAATAACTGCTCTCCGCGTGTCCACACTTAAGTGGCGGTGCACTTTTATTCGTAGTTGTCCGCAGGAACACTTTGCAACGCTTGGCAACAGTGAAGCTGCCTGCCCCCTCTCTGCCGGCACGTGTAAGCAAACACCATGCCCCGAAGCTACCTTGTCACCGCCTTGGTCTGGGAATAGTCACATTCCTACGTTCTATGGTCATCTTGAACACTGAGTTGTCCGCTACCTTAATTGGTAGCACCTGGAAGTTCAAAAGTGGCTCAAATGGCTCTGAGCACTATGGGACTTAACAGCTGTGGTCATCAGTCCCCTAGAACTTAGAACTACTTAAACCTAACTAACCTAAGGACATCACATACATCCATGCCCGAGGCAGGATTCGAACCTGCGACCGTAGCACTCACACGGTTCCGGACTGCGCTCCTAGAACCGCGAGACTACCGCGGCCGGCACACCTGGAAGTCATTCAAAATCGTTCAACATAGTTTGATTTATCGACTCGACCATTCATTGCAGCCAACTCCTCATCTTCCTAGAGGGCGCATGTACTATACATCCGCCTGAAGAAGTCTCGACGGATTATAGACATGTCATATGGCGCCGATGATACAGAGTCGGTTGCTGTTTGCCTCTAGGACCAAATTACTCGTGTCACACATGTGCACGTGGCGCACGTACCACGCCTCACATACTTTTGACAGCCTACATTTCAAAGCGCAACCATAGTACTATAGTCCGACAGCCCAGTTTAGCGGTCATCCGCTGCTGCAGTTGAGCATGCGACCTCTTCTTCTCCGAGCAGCAGTGCCTCTGGTAGGGAATGCTCCCCATGCACGTGAGACAATACTGTGAGCAACGCCAAACTCCTCGGCTATACTCCTCATACTGTGTCCTTCTTCCAGTTCTCTTATGATTCCTCTCCCTTTTGAAGTCATCCAAACGTCGTCTCCAGGCCACGTTGCAATGAAGATCACCAGCCCAGTGCACTGCAACTGCTCGCTTATTGACACACCCATACCCAACTACACACACACACACACACACACACACACACACACACACACACACACACACACACAAACACACGCACGCACGCACGCACGCAGCAGCTCGCTGATTGACACACCCACACACATACACTCCTGGAAATGGAAAAAAGAACACATTGACACCGGTGTGTCAGACCCACCATACTTGCTCCGGACACTGCGAGAGGGCTGTACAAGCAATGATCACACGCACGGCACAGAGGACACACCAGGAACCGCGGTGTTGGCCGTCGAATGGCGCTAGCTGCGCAGCATTTGTGCACCGCCGCCGTCAGTGTCAGCCTGTTTGCCGTGGCATACGGAGCTCCATCACAGTCTTTAACACTGGTAGCATGCCGCGACAGCGTGGACGTGAGCCGTATGTGCAGTTGACGGACTTTGAGCGAGGGCGTATAGTGGACATGCGGGAGGCCGGATGGACGTACCGCCGAATTGCTCAACACGTGGGGCGTGAGGTCTCCACAGTACATCGATGTTGTCGCCAGTGGTCGGCGGAAGGTGCACGTGCCCGTCGACCTGGGACCGGACCGCAGCGACGCACGGATGCACGCCAAGACCGTAGGATCCTACGCAGTGCCGTAGGGGACCGCACCGCCACTTCCCAGCAAATTAGGGACACTGTTGCTCCTGGGGTATCGGCGAGGACCATTCGCAACCGTCTCCATGAAGCTGGGCTACGGTTCCACACACCGTTAGGCCGTCTTCCGCTCACGCCCCAACATCGTGCAGCCCGCCTCCAGTGGTGTCGCGACAGGCGTGAATGGAGGGACGAATGGAGACGTGTCGTCTTCAGCGATGAGAGTCGCTTCTGCCTTGGTGCCAATGATGGTCGTATGCGTGTTTGGCGCCGTGCAGGTGAGCGCCACAATCAGGACTGCATACGACCGAGGCACACAGGGCCAACACCCGGCATCATGGTGTGGGGAGCGATCTCCTACACTGGCCGTACACCACTGGTGATCGTCGAGGGGACACTGAATAGTGCACGGTACATCCAAACCGTCATCGAACCCATCGTTCTACCATTCCTAGACCGGCAAGGGAACTTGCTGTTCCAACAGGACAATGCACGTCCGCATGTATCCCGTGCCACCCAACGTGCTCTAGAAGGTGTAAGTCAACTACCCTGGCCAGCAAGATCTCCGAATCTGTCCCCCATTGAGCATGTTTGGGACTGGATGAAGCGTCGTCTCACGCGGTCTGCACGTCCAGCACGAACGCTGGTCCAACTGAGGCGCCAGGTGGAAATGGCATGGCAAGCCGTTCCACAGGACTACATCCTGCATCTCTACGATCGTCTCCATGGGAGAATAGCAGCCTGCATTGCTGCGAAAGGTGGATATACACTGTACTAGTGCCGACATTGTGCATGCTCTGTTGCCTGTGTCTATGTGCCTGTGGTTCTGTCAGTGTGATCATGTGATGTATCTGACCCCAGGAATGTGTCAATAAAGTTTCCCCTTCCTGGGACAATGAATTCACGGTGTTCTTATTTCAATTTCCAGGAGTGTACATACACTCACACGCGCGCGCACACGAACACACACACACACACACACACACACACACACACTCACACACACACATCCACGCACGCACGCACAATGTTCTTCTGACTATCCTTCAAATGCCTCATGTTGCGTGGCAGTCCCATTTGGCGCTATGGTCATGCTGACCTCACGATGTGTGATGACAGGTGTTGCCAAAACAGCTTTTTTAGAGTTAACTCTCGTTTCTTTTTACTTTCATTTTGCAGACAAATTAATTATTTAGCTTAGGCGCCTAAGTATTGCTTTTTTCACAGTTATTTGGCTATTTTTCTGGTCTTTTATTTTCGTGAAGTAGGAAAGCAATAAAACGCATCTCGGATAAAGGAAAATTATTTGCAATGAACTAAGATTTCAAAACACTCCTTAACATCCCACAGAAATGTATTATTAGATTGAATTAAAAAGCACAACAAAGCAAACTAATGCTGTGTTGGTGCGTGTTCCGGATAAGCCAGCATACACATACAGAAGACGAAAAACATTACTAAAAAATGTAAACAGTTGAGAGTGTTACGGGAAACGCTGCCGCAGCATAGCTGACGATAGCAAAGCAGCTTAACTCCACAATAATGACGGAAGCTGTTCTAAGCAAAGCAGACTTTGTTTTACCTAGGATGAAACATCATATACTTCACTGTTACAATAAACTATGTTCTAGCGACCGAACTGAGGAGAGGATCAGCGAACTTCTATTCAGTGCAGTAGTTTGCTAAGTGTAAGAAATAATGTAATACTGTTGTCTGTAACACGCTGCTTGAGCAGAATGGAGAACCTTTGACGCCGTTGTTGAGTATAGGGGTGTTTCGTCAACTAACATAAAACCCATTCGATTCCAATGAGATAATCTGTCGCTAATTAAATGTAACAACGTGCTATACAGCAGCATTCTGGGATGAGATACGTAAGTACAGAGATGTGACTCGAGAAAACCTGTTTGACGCGTCGGCTACTTTCGCATTATCTATGCACGTTCTTGGATGGACTAACGGGGAAGTTGAAAGAGTGTTTGGTTACATAAATGTAGTTGAAACGGAACTTCGTAATAAACTGAGTTCTGAGCTGCTGAATACTGTTCATAAGGTACGAGCAGTTCTTCGACGCCACACTAAATGTTGCAAGGATATCATTCCTCCATCTTGCATTGTAAACAAAACTGAAACAACGCGGTATTATGTGCGTCAGTCTCTCTACGATACACATATGATTTGAATGAAGCAATACTAAAAGTAGGTTTCATGGATATAAATTAATGTTTAAATTTGCATGTATAGAGGTGTGTAACATCCGTTTTGAAGTTTTCAAAATGCAAATTTACTCCTTCTATACTATCAATCGTATGGAATTCAAATAATGTCCGACATTCACAGTTAACCGTTTGTATTACTGATACAGATTCGCATGAATTTGTATTTATTTTCTTAATTTGGAATGTGTTGTAACGTCCAACAGGTTCCAGATGAAGAAAATAAATACAAATGCATGCGAAATTGTCACACGGTATAATTGTTGCTGAAATAAAACTGCGCAATAATAAAACATGTATTTTTCAGCTTCTTTGTTTTTGTAGACATATTTAGCTTATTTCGTTTTGGAGAGTTGGTGACACTGCTCCAAATGGAAGGCCTCTGACAGCATGCTCCAGCACTTTCATTCCTTTCCACTGCGTTGTTAATATGTTATGTTACTTTATCTATCTCGTGCTTAAGTTTTGCAGAGCAGTGTATACAGTAAGTCCTGTTGTAGACATTTCAACGCAGCACAATGTGCACGAAGTCAACTTCACAGTAGCTAACACCTCCCACTTTATACAGTGTATACCAGCACCTTGCCAACTAGCAATAAATATTTTCAGGAGAAAAGGGACTCAAGTTAAGAGGCGACAACACAGACCTTTCTACAGATGCAAGACACACTCTCGTATGCTCTATTCTCGTCACTTTTCAAAAATCGTCTACATTACTGGTTAGTTATTAGAACGAACACGTCACTAATGCAGAAATGAGACGGCCGGTTACTCAGTGCTATATTTAACTTTCTGACTTGTCCATCTTTGTTTATCAGTAGAATCCGTAATCTGTGCTGCGATGCCACGTGTCGTCTGTCGAATGTCTACAGCCGCTGAAACAGAAATGCGGAAGCTGCTGTACAAGAACACCTCGAACAATGACTCCGAGAGCCATTGGCACACTGGTTGAATCTTCAGTTTAAATTTCCAGGCTGAGAGGCCGTAGCCGGTGCATAAAGCTATTTGTTGACGTGTCGTTCCCATCTGCGCGAGACGTCTCGTAGATAAAAACTACGATTCCTGCCGACGGAGATAAAACGTTAGTAAACAGTTTTATGCATCTACCGCGAACTTTCATCCCGGAAGCTTTAACTGAAGTAAATACCGGCCGTGAAAGCCTTCGTTGTGTTACGCGGGGAGCATGTTCTCTTACTTCCATTCGTGTCGTATCACATCTGCAAGACCGACTAGATGTAAATGAAATGGGAAACAGTCTTCGAAGATTTAAAACCAACCTAATGAATAGCTTAGGAGAATTTCTTTACAGCTGGATACTCCACCCACCCACCCACCCACACACACACACACACACACACACACACACACAAGCACACATACACACTAGCGCGCGCGATATAGCTTATATACTTACAAGTAAACTCCCCACCTTCGATTCTGTAAAACTCATATGTTTAAAACAACTTTTTTTTACAAACGAGTTAACGCGTTAAATATTTGAAGTCAAGTATGTAAACGGGGAGCAGAAGTGTTTAAAGTTTTCTTAAAAATACTAAGTGCTCTCGTTATCAAACCGTAGAGGAGTTAGTCTGGTTAATTACAACTACGTTATAATAAATTTAGGTTTTCACGCGTGTCAATGTTTATGACGTCATATTTCTTGTACTACATGTTGTACAATGGTAATGTACATGTGCGTCAGTGAAAAAGACCAATAAAAAGGTGTTAGCATGTGGACGTAATGTGCTGTTCCAGTCTCTTCTGTACCTAAGGTCCATCACCGTTCCCTTTGGATCCCTACGTAATTCGGTGCTCTCCGATACACACGATCGAACAGCGGAGGAGTGTACTCAAGCGTCAATTTTAGGTTACAATATCTCCGGATGTAATTAACATTTTATAGTGCAACAAACGGCACTGATTACGTATTTGTTTATATGTTCAGATGTGCTAACAAAATTAACGGGGTTTCATTTTTAAAAAACGTAGGTTTGTGTTAAAAAACATACTTCCGTGCATTTTTTTATGGTTTGTATTTACCAATTACACTAGCCCCTCTCCTCACGTTCGGTCTGTGGAATCTATTCGTCAGTACTTGATGTGGTTTACGAAATATATCCAGCGGTAACGTTAGGTGATTCACCCTGTATAGATGAACTGAAGTACAGAGTGAGCAACAGTTTGCGGCTGTTTGCTGATGACGATATGGTGTGCTCCTGTGTGGTCATTGGTGGTGCGATGAATTACAACCGGCTTTAAATGCAGAAAAACGTAAGTGAATGCGGATCAGTGGGAAAAACAATCCCGCAGGCTTTGAAAACAACATCAGCAACTTACTGCCTGACACAGTCACGTCGGTTAAATACCTAGGAGTAACGCTGCAAAGCGATATGAAATTGAACGAGCATTTAATGTCACTAATAGGGAAGGCGATTGATCGACTTCGGCGTATGGGAAGAAATTTAGGGAAGTGTGGTTCATCTGTAAAGGAGACTGCTATATCTCCCACGAGGAGACGCTTGATAAGTCATAGTAAGACACAGGTAAACAAAAACAAGGATTTATTACGACCACTGAAGAGCCAAAAAACTGGAACACCTGTCTAGTATTGTGTTGGGCCCCCGTAAGCACGCAGAAGTGCCGCAATACGACCTGGCATGGGCTCGACTAATGTCTGAAGTAGTGCTGGAAGGAACTGGCACCACGAATCCTGCAGGGCTGTCCATAAATCCGTAAGAGTACGAGGGGGGTGGAGATCTCTTCTGAACAGCAGGTTCCAAAGCATCCCAGATATGCTCAATAACGTTCATGTCTGATGAGTTTGGTGCCCAGCGGAAGTGTTTAAACTCAGAAGAGTGTTCCTGAAGCCACTCTGTAGCATTTCTGGACGTTTGGGGTGTCGTATTGCCTGTTGGAATCACCCTAGTCCGTCGGAATGCACAATGGACGTGAATGGATGCAGGTGACCAGACAGGATGCTTACGTACGAGTCACCTGTCACATTCGTATCTAGGCGTATCAGGGATTCAATATCACTCCAACTACACACCCCCCACACCATTTAAGAGCCTCTACCAGCTTGAACAGTCCCCTGCTGACATGCAGGGTCCATGTTCAATATTTTCAAATGTGTGTGAATTCCTAAGGGACCAAACTGCTGAGGTCATCAGTCCCTTAACTTACACACTACTTAAACTAACTTATGCTAAGGACAACACACACACACACACCCATCCCCAATGGAGGACTCGAACCTTCGGCAGGAGTGGCAGTGCAATCCGTGAAATATCGCCTCTAACCGCACGACCAGCCCGCACGGGCAGGGTCCATGGATTTATGAGATTGTCTCCACACCGGTACTCGTCCATCCGCTCGATATAAATTGAAACGAGACTCGTCCGACCAGGCAACATGTTTCCTGTCATCAACAGCCCATTGTCGATGTTGACGGATCCAGGCGAGGCGTAAAGCTTTGTGTCGCGCAGTCATCTAGGGTACACGAGTGGGCCTTCAACTCCGAAAGCCCATATGTTTCTTCGAATGGTTCGCACGCTGACACTTGCTGATGGCCCAGCATTGAGATCTGCAGCAATTTGCGGAAGTGTTGCACTTCTGTCCCGCTGAACGATTCTCTTCAGTCGTCGTTGGTCCCGTTCTTGCAGGATCTTCTTCCGGCCGCGGCCATGTGGAGATTTGTTGTTTTACCGGATTTCTTATATTCACGGTACACTCGTGAAATGGTCGTACGGGAAAATCCCCGCTTCACCGCTACCTCGGAGATGCTGTGTCCCATCACTCGTGCGCCGACTATATCCCCACGTTCAAACTCATTTAAACCTTGACAACCTGCCATTTTAGCAGCAGTAACGGATCTAACAACTGCGTCAGACACTTGTCTTAGAGCCGCGCGGGATTGGCCGAGCTGTCAAGGGCGCTGCAGTCATGGACTGTGTTGCTGGTCCTGGCGGAGGTTCGAGTCCTCCCTCGAGCATGGGTGCATGTGTTTGTCCATAGGATAACTTAGGTTAAGTAGTGTGTAAGCTTAGGGACTGATGACCTTAGCAGTTAAGTCCCGTAAGATTTCACACACATTTGAACTTGTCATAGATAGGCGTTGCCGACCGCAGCGCCGTATTGTGCTTGTTTACATATGTCGGTATTTGAACACGCATGGCTATACTAGTTTCTTTGGCGCTTCAGTGTAATAACAAAGGCAAATTCTACTGACCTCTGGTGACATTTGTCCTGCTGTCTGTCGTCCATGCTGTGATCGACGCTGTCCGGAAAACCAACGCCTTGTGCATATGCAGCCCTGTCATGTTCAGTGTCTGAGGTGTTGCCGATCCCGCTAGGGAATATCGTGTACATGGTAGAGACCGCGTATAGAACACTAGTGCAACACGTTCCTGAGTACTGCTTGAGTGTTTGGGACCCCCCCCCCCCCCTTAAGGTCGGATTAAAGGGAGACGTCGAAGCAATTGAGAGAGGTGGGTTGCCGGATTTGTTACCGGTAGGTTCAATCAATACGTCAGTGTTACGGAGATGTTTCGTGAACAAAAACGGGAATCACTGAAGACAACGTTCTTTTCGCGGAACATTATCGAGAAAGTTCAGAGGACCAGCAATTGAACGTTTCTACTGACGCCAACGAGCATTTCGCGTATGTACCACAAAGATAATATTAAAGAGACTAGGGCCCGAACGGAAGCACATTCACAGTCATTTTTCTCTCGTCTATTTGCGAGTGGTCAGGAAAGGAAACGAGTCGTAGTGGTACAGGGTACCCTCCGCCATGAGCCGTACAGTAGCTTGTGGAGTTTGTTCAAAATGGTTAAAATGGCTCTGAGCACTATGGGACTTAACATCTATAGTCATCAGTCCCTAGAACTTAGAACTACTTAAACCTAACTAACCTAAGGACAGCACACAACACCCAGTCATCACGAGGCGTGGAGTTTGTCTGTAGATGCAAATATAGATGTTATGTTCGTGTCAGACCAGCCCCCATTATTTCTTTGGCCCTCCCGCCGGAGGTTCGAGCCCTCCCTCGGGCATGGGTACGTGTGTTGTTCTTAGCATAAGTTAGTTTAAGTAGCGTGTAAGTCTAGGGACCGATGACCTAAGCAGTTTGGTCCCTTGAAATTCACACACATTTGAACATTTGAACTTCTTTGGCAGCCTAATCACCATGGACTTGTGGTGGGTGTACCACTGTGACCCTGCGACAAGTGGGCAAAGCAAGCAGCGGAACCGTATGGTTTCACCACCTCCGAAAAGGCAAAATCGCAGTCATTATCGGGCAAGGTGAAGAGTGCTCGCAAAAGGCAAAGCGTCAAAGGACCATATATTCGAAGTCTTCCGGTGACGTTACGGAAGGCTGTCTAGATGAAGTGTCGTGAATAGCTGTACAAGGGGCTGCATTTGGTCCTCGAGGATCACCACATCCCGCCAGCTAATCTTACACAAGACACAGTCACAAATGGTCTATCAAATTCCCCCCCCCCCCCAATCCTCCCCCTGTAATTATCCAGTGACTCTTCTTTCCTTGTATGAAGAAAACATCCCGTGACAGGCATTTCCTGATTGATGACGAGGTGATTTTCCAGGTGGAACATTTCCTGAACAGCCAAAATGCAGACTTCTGCTACAAAGGTTTCCGCCGTGTCATACATGACTATCGTAGGGTGAAGATATAGACAAGAACTAACACCAGCAATAAGGTTCATTGTAGCTGCTTGATGTTTTCGATGAATTAATTAAAACTTTAAGACTACTCCTGTACCTGACTGAACAATGTTTTCCACTTTCGTTTAATTATGAGAACGCTCGCCAACGGACTACATCAGTGGCCTTGTACGAAGCGAGTATCAGACACCGAAACGAGAAAGGTGAGTGAAATACAGATTACGGAAGATGACAGTCAAAGGAATGCTGTGGAATTTAAGCTTATTGGCCACTCTGTGTACAATCTCCTGAGAGCGTAGCTTTTCTCCGTCTCCTGGTCGTCTCCGTGATTTTTCTGAATCTTACACATTAATTACTTCGACAGCAGATGACCACATTCCTACCTCTCTCTGTTCAGCGACCTCACACGGGAAGGTGGGTGATACCCCGCCCTTCCTCCACATGTAGCGCCTGAACAGTATAGCCGTGGCTATAGTGGCTTAGTGTGCGGGCATTCTGGTGGCTGTATCGGCTCCGATACAGACATTGTGGGACCGCACCTTTGCCCACACATGTACAATCTGATTATTAATTGGCAACCAACATAAATTGGTGTGATCTTGCTAGTAATTAGTAACCTACATAAATTAGTAAGTCACGAGCGCCCAAGCCATAGTAAAGACGCCGTAAGTTGACCGTTAGCCCCAAGTACCTATCGTTAAAAGCCGCCGCCATTCAGAAGACTGTCTCGGTTTTACATTGCTGCCAACCTCAGCGACCACATACCTCTGACATCGTAATTGTCTGGCTAAGTATTATTATGTTGTCTGTGTGAGGGAATGATTCATCGATTAATAACAGTGATTTCACTTATCTTTAAATGCGTTTTACAATGTGAGACACGATCGGAAGTGTTTAATAGATGTTTTGAATGTCTTTTACTTTTACTTATTGCGTTTATATTATTATTTCTTATTGCATTTTATGGTTTTATAGACAAGATTAATATGTATTCTTAGTTTTCAAATGGTGTATTGAAATATCCATCAAACGTGAACTCCTCTTGTCTGTAGTTGGCCTTGCGGTAAAGTGTTGGTAAAGAGCTGTGGCAAATTTCTTGTTGCGTGCTCTCGAGACCGTTGAATGTAGCCGTGTGTATTTGCAGTTTCGTTCGTCAATCTCTGCAGCGTCTCTCGAAGCCTGAAACGCCCTGCTTAATTTCGTAGGACAGAACAGGTAGTTGGAATTGTGGAAAGGGGCCAAAAGGGGGCTGTCAGATACACTCAAACACATACAACTGTATTTAGTTGTCCAAACAATACAGCAAAAAGTTTTGAACTTAGTTATTGGCCGAATAGGCCACACTATCTTATGCCTTAAGTGAACAACCACTTAAATTTAAAAACGGCTGAAAGCCATTAACTTACAATTCAGACTCAAAACAGAATATTTAGAAGGCAAAAGGCCTAACGTAAGTAAGTTCTATAACTCGGCCGAAGGCCCAACAGATCTAACATTTGAAAAGCAAACAAGTTTGACTTAAAGACGGCTGAAGGCCCATGATTTAAGACTGCAGGTAAAATTATTTTAAAAAAAAACACAAGGCAAAAGGCCTTATCTTCAATTAGGCGGAAGGCCCCACAGAGTCTGATACTTGAAAGACAAGAACTTTAATTTAAAAGCGGCTGAAGGCCGATTACGTAAAACAACTAAAATAATTTTTAGTAGGCAGAAGGCCCAAAGCTCTATTTTTAAACAATATTTTACACACGCTGAAGGCCCAAACAATCTAAGATTTAACAAGTAAGGAATTTAAATTTAAAGCGGCTGAAGGCCCATTATTGAAAAACACAAATACAATAAATTTTCAAAAGGCAGAAGGCCCAAAACTTTATCAAAAAAAATATTTTAAATGAGGCTGAAAGGCCAAACAATGCAAGACTTGACAAGTAAGGAACTTTCAATTTTAAAGCGGCTGAAGGCCCATTATTTGAAATCCAACTAAAAGCATACAAATTCAAACCATCAGCTGTAAGCCATTAAAATACACAATCAAACACCAATAAGAAAAGGCAGTACAGCCAGCGGCGCTCAGAAGTTTCCGGGGGTCGGTGTGCACTTGAAATACTAACGTTCGCTTGGGAGAGACAGGTAGTCGGCCCAAACAAGAAACAGTCAACGAACCCACCGACAAGACGACTTGCCTTCCACCCGACCAGTGCAGAGGGAACTCCAAAGCCTTAACGTAAAAGGCGTAGCAGCCCACAACCAAGTATGCATAATCTGTCAAAGCTACACATACGTGTTGGACAGCGACAACACGGTGAGGTAAAGACACTGCCTGAATTTTACGTCGGCGGCCAGGGCAGGTAACCGGAACGCTGACGGCCACACGGCAAAAAATTCCGCTGGTGCACTTGGACTTCAAATAACCAAAATACAGTTAAACTCCACCGGATGGTGGCCAAACTTTCGCCAATTCGGACACTCGCTGTTGCTCACGGGAATACCCTCAACAGCCAACCACGAAAACCAACGGCACAATGTGAACAGTCTGGCTTCGGTAATTAAATCGCCACTCAACTTTGATGTCCTGGGTCGGTGAGCCACGAACCCCGCAGCAATCGGACCAGCTTCCACACACTCCGGCACTGCGTAGAGACCGCCAGTGGGCCCAGCCCACTGCGCCGCGCCGAGATTTCCTGGCTGATCCACTCCAACCGACCGACTGCCTGTTGGTCCGTCCGCGACTGCTGCTCCGTCGCGACTGCACTGCTGGTGCGTCTCCCCCTCACTTCCAGACACGCGACGGAGGAAATACTGGCTCGGACGCAACCATGCAGAGGAAACACGCCCACTGGCTAAGCGACATACCTGCACCAGGAAAGGACCGACCCACATTCCACAAAATGGTAATTGAAGGGGCCCCAGAAGCGCTCAGAGAACCAGTTACACGTCGCCCGATGAGACAGCCGACCTCTCAGAGCCAGTACGCCGACTACATTTAAAATAACTTGTCAATCAAAATCAGACAAGCTACGCACAGTTTCACGAACACTTGCGCGAAGAACTAAACAATGCTAAGGGCAGTGACTGTACAATGACAGGGACGAATCATGAGTCGGCACACACAGCCAACCCATAAGCGATCGCCGGCCAAATACACGTCGTCCGGCAAGACGAGCGAACGCCGACCAACCAAAGTCGTCCCCAACCGTCGGGCGAGTCATGGCGGTCCGGACCACACTGCTGCCGCGCCCCGACTGAACTTGTGCCGCGTGCCAACTCAAACACTGCCAGGTCCGAACTGCACTGCTGGCACGCTCCAACTCACTGTCAGATACGAACTCACTTCTCCACACACGACAACAGGGAAGTAGTAGCAGTCCAGCAGAGGTAATATATCGATAAGCACTGCTGTTGCCCCTAACGGGCAGGCAAGGCAGCAACTCAGTAACACCAGTAATTGAATTAACAACGCGAGGTGGCAGTACAGTAAAGACAGAATGTAAAAAGAGAGAGATGGCACGAACACGAGCCACGCACGGCTCAAAGCCCTCGTCGACGCAGTGTAGCTGAAACTTCTACAGCCATTATAATGACTAAACAGAGTGATTTTTACGTTCGAGTTTCATTTAACAATTTATCAGAGACGAGCACTCGTTCGTTTCTTCCTTGAATACAACTTTTACTCTTGCTGTCGAGTCGTAATATGGAATATCCAGAATTATTAGTTCCCCTCTTTTTTCACGTGACATTACACGTTGTATTACTACAACCTTAATTTAATTTCATATTCGTTGGCACAAATAATATCACATTTGAAGATGACCGCCAGCCGGAGTGGCCGTGCGGTTCTAGGCGCTACAGTATGGAACCGTGCGACTGCTGCGGTCGCATGTTCGAAGCCTGCCTCGGGCATGGATGTGTGTGATGTCCTTAGGTTAGTTAGGTTTAATTACTTCTAAGTTCTAGGCGACTGATGACCACAGACGTTAAGTCGCATAGTGCTCAGAGCCATTAGAACCATTTTTGAAGATGACCGTCTCTGTAATGCGCATGCACGAATGCATGTAAATTTAGTTTGAAATTTCTACCATAGCAGCTGATTGGTAAGACTGGAAGACAAACAATAAAACATTCCATATCTAACAGCCTCTGATGCTGGCCACACTACTTAGCCCTCTGCTCCCGAAGTGATCAGCCAACTTTACTTAATTCACGGCCGAATTCACCAACGTCACTTAAAATTATGCACTTCGTACAATATTACTGTCCCTTTAGGTATTTTTGTTCGTTTCTGAGCAAGAAGATTGCTGTCTTCCGAAGTTCTTGACGTTAGTTAATATTTCTGCATTCGGCTGTTAGTTGCTAGATGCATTCTACACTACTGGGCATTAAAATTGCTACACGAAGAAGAAATGGAGATGATAAACGGGTGTTCATTGAACAAATATACTATACTAGAACTGACATTTTCAAGCAATTTGGGTGCATAGATCCTGAGAAATCGGTACCCAGAACAACCACCTCTGGCCGTAATAACGGCCTTGATACGCCTGGGCATTGAGTCAAACAGATCTTGGATGGCGTGTACAGGTACAGCTGCCCATGCAGCTTCAACACGATAACACAGTTCATCAAGAGTAGTCACTGGCGTATTGTGACGAGCCAGTTGCTCGGCCACCATTGACCAGACATTTTCAATTGGTGAGAGATCTGGAGAATGTGCTGGTCAGGGCAGCAGTCCAACATTTTCTGTATCCAGAAAGGCCCGTACAGGACCTGCAACATGCGGTCGTGCATTATCCTGCTGAGATGTAGAGTTTCGCAGGGATCGAATGAAGGGTAGAGCCACGGGTCGTAACACATTTGAAATGTAACGGCTACTGTTCAAAGAGCCGTCAATGCGAACAAGGTGACCGTGACGTGTATACAATGGCAGCCCATACCATCACGCCGGGTGATACGCCAGTATGGCGATGACGAATACACGCTTCCAATGTGCGTTCACCGCGATGTCGCCAAACACGGATGCGACCATCATGATGCTGTAAACAGAACCTGGATTCATCCGAAAAAATGACGTTTTGCCATTCGTGCACACAGGTTCGTAGTTGAGTACACCATCGCAGGCGCTCCTGTATGTGGTGCAGCGTCAAGGGTAACCGCAGCCAAGGTCTCCGAGCTGATAGTCCACGCTGCTGCAAACGTCATCGAACTGTTCGTGCAGATGGTTGTTGTCTTGCAAACGTCCTCATCTGTTGACTCACGGATCGAGACGTGGGTGCACGATCCATTACAGCCATGCGGATAACATGCCTGTCACCTCGACTCCTAGTGATACAAGGCCGTTGCGATCGAGAACTGCGTTCCGTATTACCCTCCTGAACCCACCGATTCCATATTCCGCTAACAGTCATTGGATCTCGACTAACGTGAGTAGCAATGTCGCGATACGATAAACCGCAATCGCGATAGGCTACAATCCGACATTTATCAAAGTCGGAAACGTGTTGGTACGGATTTCTCCTCCTTACACGAGGCATCACAACAACGTTTCACGAGGCAACGCCGGTGAACTGCTGTTTGTGTATGAGAAATCGGTTGGAAACTTTCCTCACGTCAGCACGTTGTAGGTGTCGCCACCGGCGCCAACCTTGTGTGAATGCTCCGAAATGCTAATCATTTGCATATCACAGTATCTTCTTCTTGTCGGTTAAATTTCGCGTCGGTAGCACGTCATCTTCTGACGACCACTGGCCGGAAGCCGCCAGGGTGCCGAGGTGAGCACCTGGTTCGGGACCGGACAGCCTCTCGCCGCCGAGTCCTCTACAGTCGGGACTGGTGAGCCGCTGTTCAGGCCGCAGCCGCGGTCGGCAGCCGCTTCCGCGGTGTGTGCCGGTGCCGTCTACAGCGCGCGTAATGAGGCACCGGTCGCTAAGTGCCACGCGAGAGCGCCGCGTACTCATAAATTACCCCCACCTCCCACCACGACCTCCCCGTCGTGGCCTTTGTGTCGCTGCAAGCGTAGCCGACGCCCCCACATTTTTACACACTGTCTCCGGCAAACGAAGCGATCCAGACCAACCCAAGACGTGACACTAGGCTGGGAACAGCATACGATCACGGGGACGTTGACACTGAATATGTGCTAGCTCAGAGTACAAATTTGAGAGACTGTACCCTGCAATTCAAAAACGGGCTTACTTTAGGGCGGAGTTCCCCTTTAGGTCGAAGAACGATTTCCAGGGAGGCTATACCATGCCCGATGTGCTAATGTGAAAGGTCTGCAAAATACACATCCACAGGTGGCGTAGTCTACGTATCGTTATAAACAATTAAAAAGTTTTTTGTAAAAACTGCTTATCCGCTTACATTCAAGTATCGCATGAACTAGAAGGTTCAAATGACTCTGAGTACTATGGGACTTAACTGCTGTGGTCATCAGTCCCCTAGAACTTAGAACTACTTAAACCTAACTAACCTAAGGACATCACACACATCCATGCCCGAGGCAGGATTCGAACCTGCGACCGTAACGGTCGCGCGATTCCGGACTCAAGCACCTAGAGCCGCTCGTCCACCTCGGCCGGCTGAAATAGAAGGATAAGCCTTGTTGTTGTTGTGTTCTTCAGTCCAGAGACTCGTTTGATACAGCTCTCCATGCTACTCTATCCCGTGCAAGCTTCTTCATCTCCCAGTACCTACTGCAACCTACATCCTTCTGAATCTGCTGAGTGCATTCATCTCTTGGTCTCCCTCCATGATTTTTACCCTCCACGCTTCCCTCCAATACTAAATTGGTGACTCCTTGATGCCTCAGAACATGCCGTACCAACCGGTCCCTTCTTCTTGTCAAGCTGTGCCACAAACTTCTCTTCTCCCCAATTCTATTCAATACCTCTTCATTAGTTATGTGATCTACCCATCTAATCTTCAGCATTCTTCTGTAGCACCACATTTCGAAAGCTTCTATTCTCTTCTTGTCCAAACTATTTATCGTCCATGTTTCACTTCCATACATGACTACACTCCATACAAATACTTTCAGAAACGACTTCCTGACACTTAAATCTATACTCGATGTTAACAAATTTCTCTTCTTCAGAAACGCATTCTTTGCCATTGCCAGTCTACATTTTATACCATCTCTACTTCGACCACCATCAGTTATTTTGCTCCCCAAATAGCAAAACTCATTTACTACTTTAAGCGTCTCATTTCCTAACCTAATTCCCGCAGCATCACCCGATTTAATTCGACTACATTCCATTATCCTCGTTTTGCTTTTGTTGATGTTCATCTTATACCCTCCTTTCAAGACACTGTCCATTCCGTTCAGCTGCTCTTCCAGATCCTTTGCCGTCTCTGACAGAATTACAATGTCATCGGCGAACCTCAAAGTTTTTATTTCTTTTCCATGGATTTTAATATCTACTCCGAATGTTTCTTTTGTTGCCTTTACTGATTGCTCAATATACAGATTGAATAACATCGGGGATAGGCTACAACCTTGTCTCACCCCCTTCCCAACCACTGCTTCCCTTTCATACCCCTCGACTCTTATAACTGCCATCTCGTTTCTGTACAAATTGCAAATAGCCTTTCGCTCCCTGTATTTTACCGCTGCCACCTCCACAGTTTGGAAGAGAGTATTCCAGTCAACATTGTCTAAAGCTTTCTTTAAGTCTACAAATGCTAGAAACGTAGATTTGCCTTTCCTTAATCTATTTTCTAAGATAAGTCGTAGGGTCACTATTTCCTCACGTGTTCCGACAAAAAAAATGGCTCTGAGCACTATGGGACTCAACTGCTGAGGTCATTAGTCCCCTAGAACTTAGAACTAGTTAAACCTAACTAACCTAAGGACATCACAAACATCCATGCCCGAGGCAGGATTCGAACCTGCGACCGTAGCGGTCTTGCGGTTCCAGACTGCAGCGCCTTTAACCGCACGGCCACTTCGGCCGGCGTGTTCCAACATTTCTACGGAATCTAAACTGATCTTCCCCGAGGTCGGCTTCTACCAGTTTTTCCATTCGTCTGTAAAGAATTCGTGTTGTAAGTAGGCTGTTTAGGTTCTTATATTGGTAACGCCAGCGCCACGTAGCGCTCTGTATGAAAATCACTGGCTGTGCTGTGTGCAGTCTGTGGCTGGGTAGCATTGTTGTAATATTCGCTATTGTAGTGTTGGGCTGTTGGCTGTTAACAGCGTGTAGCGTTGCGCAGTTGGAGGTGAGCCGCCAGCAGTGGTGGATGTGGGGAGAGAGATGGCGGAATTTTGAGAGCGAACGATCTGGATGTGTGTCCATCAGAAAGAGTAAATTTGTAATATTGGATATCATGGACTGATATATATATATATATTATGACTTTTGAACACTATTAAGATAAATACATTGTTTGTTCTCTATCAAAATCTTTTATTTGCTAACTATGCCTATCAGTAGTTAGTGCCTTCAGTAGTTTGAATCTTTTATTTAGCTGGCAGTAGTGGCGCTCGCTGTATTGCAGTAGTTCGAGTAACGAAGATTTTTGTGAGGTATAGTGATTTGGGGAACGTATAGGTTAATTTAGTCAGGGCCATTCTCTTGTAGGGACTATTGAAAGTCAGATTGCGTTGCGCTAAAAATATTGTGTGTCAGTTTAAGCACAGTCATGTATGATTTTTCTAAGGGGACGCTTCAGTGTTAGTATTTTGCAGCCGTAGCTTATTAAACTGGTAGTTCGGTAATTTTCACATCTGTCAACACCTGCTTTCTTTGGGATTGGAATTATTATATTTTTCTTGAAGTCTGAGGGTATTTCGCCTGTCTCATACATCTTGCTCACTAGATGGTAGAGATTTGTT
Organism: Schistocerca serialis cubense; assembly: GCF_023864345.2. NCBI lineage: Eukaryota > Metazoa > Arthropoda > Insecta > Orthoptera > Acrididae > Schistocerca > Schistocerca serialis. The sequence goes on from NC_064644.1 coordinate 47,915,950, forward strand.
AGGCCTGGCTCTCCCAAGGCTATCAGTAGTTCTGATGAAATGTTGTCTATTCCCGGGGCCTTGTTTTGACTTAGGTCTTTCAGTGCTCTGTCAGACTCTTCACGCAGTATCATATCTCCTAGTTCATCTTCATCTACATTCTCTTGCTTCCATCTTTCTTCCTACCCTTCTTTGCTTAGAACTTGGTTTCCATCTGAGCTCTTGATATTCATGCAAGTGGTTCTCTTTTCTCCAAAGGTCTCTTTAATATTCCTGTAGACAGTATCTATCGTACCGCTAGTGATATGCTCCTCTACATCCTTATATTTGTCCTCTAGCCATCCCTGCTTAGCCATTTTGCACTTCCTGTCGATCTCATTTTTGAGACGTTTTTATTCCTTTTTACCTGCTTCATTTACTGCATTTTTATATTTTCTCCTTTCATCACATAAATTCAATATCTCTTCTGTTACCGAAGGATTTATATTAGACTTTTTACCTAGTTGCCTCTCTGCTACCTTCACTATTTCATCTCTCAAAGCTACCCATTCTTCTTCTACTGTATTCCTTGCCCCCATTCTTGTCAGTCGTTCCCTAATGCTCTCCCTGAAGCTCTCTACAACATCTGGTTGTTTTAGTTTATCCAGGTCCCATCTCCTCAAATTCCCAATTTTTTTCAGTTTCTTCAGTTTTAATCTACAGTTCATAACCAATAGTTTGTGGTCACAGTCCACACCTGCCCCTGGAAATATCTTACAATTTAAAACCTGGTTCCTGAATGTCTGTCTTACCATTATATAATCTATCTGAGACCTTCCGCCGGCCGGAGTGACCGAGCGGTCCTAGGCGCTTCAGTCCGGTACCGCACTGCTGCTACCGTCGCAGGTTCGAATCCTGCGTCGCGCATGGAGGTGTGTGATGTCCTTAGGTTTGTTAGGTTTAAGTAGTTCTAAGTTCTAGGGGACTGATGACCTCAGATGTTAAGTTCCATAGTGCTCAGAGCCATTTGAACTATTTGAGACCTTGCAGTATCTCCAGGCTTCTTCCATGTATACAACCTTCTTTTATGATTCTTCAACCAGGTGTTAGCTACGGATAAGCCTTATTAAATTAAAAAACAACATTTCGGTGTGAACAATGTCGGGACACGGATTTGGGGAAGTGGAACATACAAGATGTTTACTGAATGTCAAGAGCAATTTTTAAAAACATTTATTGACATCAGTGGGCCGAATAAGAATCAGACATTGCTGCACAATGGGTACTGTGTTGTGTAATATTACTTCATTATTACCAAAAGGATTAATTCTTGAAAAAATCTACATAAATAAATTTCCTTTTAAAATTTGTGTAGAACAGCAATTAATAAAAATTACAATATCAAAAAATAAAAACTTCATACGCTATTAACTGTCTTACTAGGCTTTTAGAAATCACTCTGAGCTTTGAGCAATACGCTCTAAACACACTAGCTTTTCAATAAGGCAGAAAATGTATAAAGCTTTTCTTGTCATTAGCAAGTGCATATACCCACTTAAAAACCGTGTGAAATATACACTCAGCATTTATCTTGAACCTGATAATTAGAAACTGTTTACTCATTTAGCACTACCCACCCCTTTCACTTGTCTGTTTCTCAATGCTCCAAAATTTACTCTTTCTTTCTGTCTTTACATGAGCAAGACAACAAAACTGAGCATAGTTTATAAAATTACCATTCATCAACTGCAGTAGGGCAAGAGTCAGATTCTTCGTGGATTGAACAGAGCTCTAGTACACTTTATGTTCGCGGGCGCAGTGACCTTCACTGGTTGTTAAATATTCCTATTCCCCAGATTCACGAACGGTCTGTGTTAGCACGTAGTCGAATATTAGCAGCGAGTCCCTCTGTCTTCGGCGGTGCCCTGCCAATGCACGCACGGTGCTGTAGGACAGACGACCAGCGGCTGACAGATACACCTTCCGTGGCCGCGCTGCCCGCCTCGTCGCCGGCTGCCAAATCGACCTCCCTCCTCGCCCAGCCGTACCGCACTTCTCTGCTGGCTGCGCCCCCCCCCCCCCCCCCCCCTTGGCGACTGCAGTAACTTCACTGCACACATCCTCACTTTCGCTCGTGCTCGCCGCCCAGTCCGCAACTCCGCTCTTCAACTTAGCTCCCTCTGCTCCTTCTCTATAACACTCACATATCGATAATATAGTCCAGCTACTTAGCTTGTGTCTCTGAAAAACAGTCCAAAAACTACGGCTCGACCCCGATCATCAAGGCTGATACTTCTAGAAGGCTCAATGTGAAATAAAAACAAAGCAATGACAAAAAATAAAGACAGACTGTTCGAAAGGTCAGATGAGCGAAATAAAAAAAAATTTCTGTGTGCGCAGTTTGGACCCGCTTAGCAGATTTTTCGTGAAAACGTTAGGATAAAATCGTAACACGTGTTTCGTATTGCGAGGTACCGGGGCTAGCAGTGTACTTAACACTAAATTCTTCCAGAATCTTCACATGGAAATGATGCTCTAAGCCCCCCCTTCTATAACTCCGACTTTTGCTGTTGCACATGGATTAAGAAGAAACGCAAACTGACTGTACTCAACCCTGGAGTAGAAAAGAGTTTGACACCTGCAATAATTTAATTTGATAGAAATTAATTTTATAAAGGAAAGTTTCATTAACGCAGTGAGAAATGAAAAGGTTGCTCTACCAATCTACAGAATGAAAGTTGTCCAAAATAACAATTTGATTTATTACGACTAAACTCAAAATAATAAACAAAACACATGAAACATTTACAACACGTCAAATTAGATACTCAAATAAATGCTGTGAAGGTGAAGTTGTCCATTAACTAGCTTGTGACATTTATGACCAAGTGGTATATGGAGCCAATTCCTCGCAACTCAAATCTTAAGAGAAACACCCAGCCAACTCAACATTAATTGCTGCTGCAGTAGTGACAACTCAGACAATGAGCAGCCAAGACAGATCTACGTTAGAAAAGACAGGGACAGGTTCGCTCTGCTGAGCTCTGATTATCACATAGCAAAATTCCCTAATCTGCCGGTGCTGCTGTCTTCTTAACTGCAAGGACATGACCTGGCGTACTGGAGGCGATGGCTGGTTGCTTCGATGTCCCGTCGTGGTGATGATAATGTCGCGAGTATAGCCCAAAACAAATTATCCTGGTCTGGTTGTTCCAGACTAAAGACTTCCTAGCAATACAAATGCGCCTCTGAGAGAGACGAAGAAGGCTCGCCACACAATCACTGACGGTGCAGTGATTGATTTTCACAAGCGAAGTCACACAGTAACTCCGATACAGTCAACTTTAGCCAAAATTGCTCAAGACGGACAACATAGGTCGCTTGTACGCAGAACGCTCAATTGCCAACTCTACTTGGAAAGTTACGTTGAAGTCGAAACTTCAGCAACTTTGGAAGACAGCAACTAACGGAAGGCAGGCTGTCCAGAGCAGCGAGAGCTCCGTCTTGTAACCTACCCCAACCGAAAGGCGAGAGCCGACTCTAACAAGAGCACCCGTGCAAGCCGAACACAGAAACTTACCGTCCTCACCACAGTGACCATGGTTAAACGTTCCAATCAGCAACTCGAAAACTGGTGGAAAATTTCACTCTATTGCCGAAGCGCTACTATTCCACCAATGGAGACACTTGGCGCCAATTTCTGCGCCGATTTTGCTACATCACGGAGCTAACCCCTGGGCAAGCCAATCACAGTTATGATTTTGCAGAAAACGCGGGAATTAGCCCGCCAAGACTGCCTGGGACCACAAGTCATTCCCACGCCTCACTGGTAGCCTGCCAGAAAGCGTTTTCCCTAAGTTTCTGCGAAGTAACGGAATCTCTAACCCCAGCAGCACCTTCAGGCCCCCATGGGCGTGTCGCCCCCCCCCCCCACCCCCCCCCCCCCCCCCCCCGTTATGACAATATCAGCGTCTGGACAGCATCCACTCGACTCGACTCCCTCACACCCGTCGGCATAACCCTTTCAAGATCAGCAGATCCCGCCTGTCACCAGACCACCCGAGTGACGAGAGACGCTGCGTGGGAAGACCGCGTGTGAAGGAATAGCAACTTTTCATTGCATGCAGTTAAAGAGGAGAATATTCATATCTTTTGAGTTCTAAATACTAGCCTTGTAATGACCATACTCCGCTATAATTCCCCAAAACGAATTACTCAGAGTAAGATATAAATATGAGAGGAGGCAAGTCACTGTGTACATCCTAAAGGCAAGCCACATCTCAGTATTAATACATAATTTAATTATCAATCTCTTCAATATTCCCATTACCAAAGCAATATAATGGTTACAGAATGGATAAATCTCACGTTTGGACTGTCGCTGGCCACTGTACATCCAATGGGCTAACTACGTAATCGCTTTGCACTCCTTCTCGTCTTCTTTTCGACGCTCGGCACTGAACTTATTAGGTTTTATGGCTTTCTTTCGATGGCAGCTTTCCTCCGACTTGCGTTTTCTGTGATTCCGAGACCAGTTATGAGTCATATCAGACGACATCTTTCATTATACCGCTTTTCACTTATACACCGGCGAATATTTTGCTTAAGTGGCCGTCACAAAATCAGACATATTAAGGTCGCAGCCGCTCCCTGTAGTCCGGCAGGGAAACTCCCTGCCGCACGCTCCCTTAGAGGTAGTAGTAAAATGGTACAGTGGATAGCCGGACAGAAACTGAACACAGATCAGGCAAGAAAATAGGAAGAAATACACCTTCTTGTGAAAAGAGAAGCAAAATTGAAACAGTGGACGAGTCAAGCAATATTGAGAGAATTACAACAGTCATAGCGGCGTGGCTGTGTAGTCAAGATATTGGACTGCGAAGCGGGAGACCCGGGTTCAAATCCCCATGAGGGAGACCTGAATACGGATCTCATTTTCTGTGATCAATGTACAGTATGGCGATTGCCAAGACTACAAGACTACAGAACGAGAACAGACACTTCAATGACCGGATGGGAAGATCATAATTATCCTTCTGTAGTCTCGGCAGTTGTCATACTGTACATCGGTTATAGAAAATGAGTCATATGCTACGAATACATTATCGTCGCAAGTAAAGGTGATGAATTGTGAGAGCAGGCTAGATGCCTCATAGACCTCTCGCAGAAGTGAAAACAACGAATAAACGGGTGTGAACTATGTTACACGCCGGCCGCGGTGGCCGTGCGGTTCTGGCGCTGCAGTCCGGAACTGCGGGACTGCTACGGTCGCAGGTTCGAATCCTGCCTCGGGCATGGGTGTGTGTGATGTCCTCAGGTTAGGTAGGTTTAAGTAGTTCTAAGTTCTAGGGGACTTATGACCTAAGATGTTGAGTCCCATAGTGCTCAGAGCCATTTGAACCATTTTTGAACTATGTTACAGCAAAGGAATTCAAGAGTCGAAACTTGCAAAACGGAACGTAACAGTCGTAAAATGTGGTACTTGTGTAGAATAAATAGGAAGTACGTACATCTGCAGGTCCCTTCCCTACAGCTTGTTCTTGCAAACGGAGATCACTGCACGACACAGACACGTCAGTGACCGGACAGACAGTTCATAATTTTGGGGCACGGGGGACAGTTGAACACGGATCTCCCCCTGTGCAGTTCGTCACCACGACAACATACCCACGACTCCGTGGATAACCAAATTTATCCTATGTTGCACATCTTGAGCTTGGACGGTTCATTGTTTCCATTTTGCTTCCTTTTCCACAGTTCAGTACACCTTGTTGCTCTTTTCATGCTTGATCTGTGTTTAACCCGTAAGCGGAGCGATTCGCTCGCCTTATAGCTTTGTTGCCGTATGTACACTGTTAAGAGTGCAGTAGGTCGGCGACAGCTGAATGTTGTGTTGTTTCAATGGTATATCGTGTGTTCAGGTGTGGTTTCAGTCTGCCTTGGAACGATGCATTGACGTGTGTTTGGCTGTGAACAAAATACAGGAGCAAGGCCTTACGTGTAGAGCCACTCCGGCCGGTGCGCATAAAGGCCAAAAAGACATTGAAACGCGTCTGCGTCGTATCGAACGTAATAAAGAAGCCAGGAGTGACGTAAATTTCGCCCAAGTTCATAAAATAAAAACAAAATGTTGTTATATTTCCACAGCGATTGTATTCCGTATTATCAGCGCAGTAATATCAGCAGAATCCTTAGCACGTATTTCGATTTCTGAACAAAGAGATATACGGATATCAACGGAAAGTGACACTTTTGACAAAATATTAATGTATAGAACTGTACTTCGATACTACAGCAGAGAACAATAACCGATAGCTGGAAAAATACAGAGTGAACACCGTGAAAAAATTAATTACTCTGACTCAAAGACCTCCGTTCTTTGTTTTCTCTTCTCACTTGGTTTTTGATTCAGAAATGTTTAATAGAATGCAGAGCACTGCAGCAGAAAGAACGAAGTTTATTGTGAAACGCACTTACTGCATGCTGAGAACAATAGCCTTGTCGCACACTTCGATAAAACTTATGGGTTCACAAAACCACACGCAAAAATATATTTTGCTCGACTTAACTAAAATATTGGTCTGAAAGTACCTACAGTTACTTTTGTATGGCGTATATCGGCGATTTGGCTGGCGGGTGCAGTGAAGAAGTGTCAGTAAAAGCAGCAAATAAAAAAATTTTAGAGGCAGGAAAAACATCTCTCGGTCGTATTAGGTGACGCGCTGGAACGGAAATCCTGGCGGCGGCATACAAGTACACGCGCGCTGTCGCACACAGAGACTCTCGAAAATAAAACGCGTTCATACGTAACACGGTACAGTAATTGTGTCTCAGATGTAAACAAAATCTGTTTCATAGTTTTCTTAACAACTTTCTTGCTGGAAGTTTCTACAAGGTCCAACAGAATTCAAATTCGTCAGTAACGACACTTTTGTTACACAGGTAGAACAGTTTCTCATCTCTTACGGTACTTTACTTCTTTTATCTCGGAATTCTTTCATGTTTTCACGATAAAATATATGAGGCTTGCCCAGAAAGTACGCACCGCTTTGGCTTTCTTCAACAATTCTTTATTGAACATAAAGAGAATTACACATACGGAAGAGTGGTGTTTTATCTATACGCCCTATTTTTCCTCGTAATGTCCATCTCGTTCTATGGCCCTCCTCCAGCGCGAAACATCTACATCTACATCCATACTCCGCAAGCCACCTGACGATGTGTGGCGGAGGGTACCTTGAGTACCTCTATCGGTTCTCCCTTCTATTCCAGTCTCGTATTTTTCGTGGAAAGCAAGATTGTCGGTATGCTTCTGTGTGGGCTCTGATCTCTCTGATTTTATCCTCATGGTCTCTTCGCGAGATATACGTAGGAGGGAGCAATATACTGCTTGACTCCTCGGTGAAAGTATGTTCTCGAAACTTCAACAGAAGCCCGTACCGACCTACTGAGCGTCTCCCTTGCAGAGTCTTCCTCTGGAGTTTATTTATCATCTCCGTAACGCTTTCACGATTACTAAATGATCCTGTAACGAGGCGCGTTGCTCTCCGTTGTATCTTCTCTATCTCTTCTATCAACCCTATCTGGTACGGATCCCACACAGGTGAGTAGTATTCAAGCAGTGGGAAAACAAGTGTACTGTAACCTACTTCCTTTGTTTTCGGACTGCATTTCCTTAGGATTCCTCCAATGAATCTCAGTCTGGCACTGCTTTACCGACGATTAATTTTATATGGTGATTCCATTTAAAATCACTCCTAATGCCTACTCCCAGATAATTTATGGAATTAACTGCTTCCATTTGCTGACCTGCTATACTGTAGCTAAATGATAAAGGATCTTTCTTTCTATGTATTCGCAGCACAGTATACTTGTCTATATTGAGATTCAATTGCCATTCCCTGTACCATGCGTCAATTCGTTGCAAATCCTCCTGCATTTCAGTACAATTTTCCATTGTTACAGCCTCTCGATATACTACAGCATCATTAGCAAAAAGCCTCAGTGAACTTCCGATGTTATCCACAAGGTCATTTATACATATTTCGAATCACACAATTGGTCTGATAGTCCATGTGCTCTTACTTTGTTCATTAAACGACTGTGGGAAACTGTATCAAACGCCTTGCGGAAGTCAAGAAACATGGCATCTACCTGGGAACCCGTGTCCATGGCCCTCTGAGTCTCGTGGACGAATATCGAGAGCTGGGTTTCACACGATCGTCTTTTCCGAAACCCATCCTGATTCCTACAGAGTAGATTTCTAGTCTCCAGCAGGCCGTGGTGGCCGAGCGGTTCTAAGCGCTTCAGTCCGGAACCGCGCGACTGCTAGAATTTGCAAGTTCGAATCCTGCCACGGGCATGGATGTGTGTGATGTCCTTAGTTTAGTTAGGTTTAGGCAGTTCTAAGTTCTAGGGGACTGATGACCTCAGATGTTAAGTCCCATAGTTCTCAGAGCCATTTGAACCATTTGAATCTAGTCTCCAGAAAAGTCATTATATTCGAACATAATACGTGTTCCAAAATTCTAAAACTCATCGACGTTAGAGATATAGGTCTATAGTTCTGCACATCTGTTCGACGTCCCTTGTCCCTTCTTGAAAAGTGGGATGACCTGTGCCCTTTTCCAATCTTTTGGAACGCTACGATCTTATAGAGACCTACAATACACCGGTGCAAGAAGGGGGGCAAGTTCCTTCACGTACTCTGTGTAAATTCGAATTGGTATCCCATCAGGTCCAGCGGCCTTTCCTCTTTCGAGCGATTTTAATTGTTTCTCTATCCCTGTGTCATCTATTTCAATACCTACCATTTTGTCTTCTGTGCGACAATCTAGAGAAGGAACTAGAGTGCAGTCTTCCTCTGTGGAACAGCTTTGGAAAGAGACATTTAGTATTTCGGCCTTAAGTCTGTCATCCTCTGTTTCAGTACCATTGTGGTCACAGGTGTCTGGACTTTTTTTTTTCATCCACCTGTAACGCCGGAAATGCATATCCTCCTGTTTCCATCTATTGTACTATAAATTTTTTTCCTTTATTTGTTACCTGAAGATATGACATTTCTGTGTCTTTATATATTGTAACTGTTTTAATATTTGTATATATATATATATATATATATATATATATATATATATATATATATATATATATATATGCATTTATGTCGATGTATAATTGGTTTGTTTTGTAAATATTATTTGTATTTTTACGCTGGGTCTGGCCTAGGGTAAACTACGCTGTCGAACGACTACATCGATAGGTCGCGTGGAGAACCAAAGTGTTTAGGATCTTTGGTAGTGTTAACTCTGCCGCATGGAGCGCGGGCAGAGGGAGTCTGGATGGAGTAGGGCGGTGGAGTAGGTGTGTTGTGTGACGCTCCCGCGAGTTGCCGCGCTTTCGGGGTTTTTGCAGCATGTAATTGCGCTCGACTTGCTATGATAGTTTCTGACACGGTGTCGCGGACGGGAAGCATTAGCTGGTGCACATCAAGAGCCCGTTTCGCCTGGTGACCGTGTCGAGAAGAAGGCGCGCCAACATCCAGCTTCTGCAACAGCGACGGCCGACAGTGAGTGACTGTCGCCACCTCCTCGATCGACGACTTCAAACTTTCAATCAACCAACAATGAAGACTGGAAGCACGTAAAGTTTTAGAACTGTATGGCAGACCTCAGCTTTTCAAACTGTTAAATTTTTTTCACTAAATTGCAGCAACGTAGCATGAACCCTTGTTGCTCATTGTCCCAATTGCATTACCAAGCAGGGTCCCTTCCTTTTGCAGAGTGAACCCGAGTGTCGTTGAAATTCAAACGCCAGCATTAAAGTAGTATCATTCCATTTCATTGCTTTAATTTCAAAGTTCAGTTAAAGTATTCATAGCTGGCTACAATATTTAGATTACACAAGCACAAATTAAGAGTGCGAGTTTTGTTACCATATTTTAGCTTACCTGTGACTGCAGCTCAGCTTGGTACGCACTAAATTTTACTTTTGTTAATCATAATCATTTAATTCAAGTTCAAAGCTAAATCTCTTATTTCTAAATTGCGTAGATTCAAGTAGCTTTTGAAATGATTCTTGAGGTAGCCCAAGACTAACCTTACTTTATTGAATTTTGTAGTGCTTCAGAAAAAAAGTTCAGTATTAATTTCAGTCACTAAATTAACTTTTAATTTTCCGGTTTTATTAATTCTTTTGCTAAATTAAGTCAGAGTGTAGCGAAATTTATTACTTCTCACAAACATTCATTTTTCACACAACACGTGTCAACCTTCCGTTGCCACGCTTTTAGTGCTAATTATATGTGCATTAATCTTTCATTTTCAGTTATTATAGTAGTTTTCCATAGGACTGGCGACCGTAATTTTCCCCAAATCTCACGTATGTAATTAACGCCAATTAATTGTTAATGTAACGACTGCACAGTTACTTTCTTTATTAATTTTAACCTTTTCTCAAAATTAATTTCCACCAATTTCATTTGCATTTTTCCTTTCATTTAGATGTAACCCATTCCTCCCTCTTTACCGAAAAATTAACTTCGGTGACGATTGCTTTTCCCAAATTTCCATTAGGTGCACGCGGTTTAATTTATCACTGTCATTAAGGTCGATAAGTGAGGGGGAGGTTACACACATACCGCTTTGACACAAAACCAAAATTTCTTAGGATTTTCTGCCAAGGCAGTACATAGAACTTTACTTTCGAATTCGTTGAACGCCTCTCGCATAGTCCTCCTCACACTACATTTCCCTTCGTGTAATTTCTGTTTGTCTGCTAGGCTTTGGCTATGTTTATGTTTGCTGTGAAGTTCCCTTTGCTTCTGTAGAAGTTTTCTAACTCGGTTGTTGTACTACGGCGGCTCTTTTCCATCTCTTACGATCTTGCTTGGCACATACTCATCTAATGCATATTGTACAATGGTTTTGAACTTTATCCACTGATCCTCAACACTATCTGTACTTGAGGTAAAACTTTTGTGTTGAGCCGTCTAGTATTTAGAAATCTGATTTTTGTCACTTTTGCTAAACAGAAAAATCTTCCTACCTTTTTTAGTATTTCTATTTACGGCTGAAATCACCGATGCTGTAACGCCTTTATGATCGCTGATTTCCTGTTCTGCGTTAACTGTTTCAAATAGTTCGGGTCTGTTTGTCACCAGAGGGTCTAATATGCTGTCGCCATGAGTCGGTTCTCTGTTTACCTGCTCAAGGTAGTTTTCAGACAAAGCACTTAAAAAAAATTCACTGGATTCTTTGTCCCTGCCACCTGTTCAAAACCCACAGGTGCACTCCACACGTACTCCGCTACCCTTGCAGCCGCTTCCTGCGTGTAGTGCACGCCTGACCTATTCAGGGGGACCCTACATTTCTCCACCCGATAGTGGAGGTCGAGAAATTTGCACTCCAGATCTCCGCAGAATCGTCTGAGCCTGTGGTTTAAGCCTTCCACTTGGCTGCAAACCAGAGGACCGCGATCGGTTCTGGGAAAGACACTACAAATAGTTAGCTCAGATTCCACCCTGCGAGCGAGGCTTTCCGCCTTCACCAACTCCGCCAAACGCCTGTATGAACTGAGGATGACCTCTGAACCCAGACGGCAGGAGTCATTGGTGCTGACATGAGCAACAATTTGTAGTTGGGTGCACCCAGTACTCTCTATTGCCGCCGGCAGAGCCTCCTCCACATCTCGGATGAGACCCCCCGGCAAGCAAAATGAACACTGCCCTTCTTCCCCGTCCTTTCCGCTAATTCCCTAAAGGGCTCCATCACCCGCCTAACATTGGAGCTCCCAATCACTAATAAACCCCTCCCCCCGTGTGCCTCCTCGGACCTTGCTGAAGGAGTGGCCACACGTCCACTCACAGGCAGAGCGGGTGATGCCACACGGCCACCCTCCACATTTACCCTCCGCCTCGTGCGACGCGAATGCCGCTGAACCCGCCACTCCCCTTGGGGAGAGGGTGGCCCAACCGCGCCCGGTACCCGTGAAGATGTCTCGACAGCGGGGACCGTGGGTGAAGCATGTAACACCTGGGGTGTACCATGCCACGCACCAGACTCCCCACTGCCGCTACACTTCGAGGCAGCAGCCTGAAGACGGCTTAACGCGGCCATCAGCACGTTCAGCTGTTCCCAAACAGTGGCCAGCTCCTCCTGCGTCCGTACACAGCAGTCACACATACTATCCATCCTAAGAAATCAACAATTTACTGTAGAGAGTTAAGTAATCAACTTTTATGGGTCAAATGGTTCAAATGGCTCTGAGCACTATGGGACTTAACATCTATGGTCATCAGTCCCCTAGAACTTAGAACTACTTAAACCTAACTAACCTAAGGACAGCACACAACACCCAGCCGTCAGGAGGCAGAGAAAATCCCTGACCCCGCCGGGAATCGAACCCGGGAACCCGGGTGTGGGAAGCGAGAACGCTACCGCACGACCACGAGATGTGGGCAATCAACTTTTAACTAGACTGCTAATTCACTAAAGGTGGCTGATAGCTGACTAAACTGTGAGTACTAGACCTTGTTGGAAACAATGAAAATAAGCACTAACTGTGTCTGGACTGTATTCAAAACAAACAAGAAATCTATGGAACACCATTACTAGTACTCTAAAATTAAAGCTTCCTAAAAGCAAAAACACACGGAAAAAGAAGTGACAAGTAAGAAATACACAGTTAATACTTAAATTTACGTAGCTTGCTGCACAGGAGATGTGAAGCAGGCGGCAGTTACGACGACACTGGCAGTACTGGCACAAGGGTGTGTATGCGCTGTCGGTACCAATGCTTCTCCTAGTGGCGAACCCAGTGCTTCACTGTGTGAATTACCTTTTCATCGTCTTCAAAATGTCTTTGGCATCCTTTAATGCCGGCCAGAGTGGCCGTGCGGTTCTAGGCACTACAGTCTGGAACCGAGTGACCGTTACAGTCGCAGGTTCGAATCCTGCCTCGGGCATGGATGTGTGTGATGTCCTTAGGTTAGTTAGGTTTAATTAGTTCTAGGCGACTTATGACCTTAGAAGATAAGTCGCATAGTGCTCAGAGCCATTTGAACCATCCTTTAATGTCCCAAACAAGTGGAAGTCCAAGGGGGCTAAGTCAGGGTTGTAGGGTGGACGGGGTAACACTGTCCAACTATGTTTTGCGACGTGTTCAACAGTCCCCAGACTTGTGCGGTGCCGAGAGTTATCGTGTTGCAGTAAAACACCTCCTGGGTTACTGTGGCGCCGAAGTCGCCAGAAGCGCGTCTTGAGTTTTGTTATGTGTTGACATATGTTTCTGAATGAATGGTACCGCCTCTTGGCATCATATCAATGATAATCACGCCTTCACAGTCCCAGTTCACGGTAATCATGACCTTACAGGTGGAAGCAGTTGCCTGAATTTTTTTCTTCTGTGGAGCGTGGGAATGGCACCATTCCATCGACTGTAGTTTTGTTTCAGGCTCAAAACGGTGAACCCACCCTTCATCACCTGTCACAATCCGGGCCAAGAAGGCCTCCCAATCAGCTTCAAAACGATACAACAAATGGAGATAAATGTTTTTTCTGTGCGATTTGTGATCCACCGCCGGCCGCGGTGGTCTAGCGGTTCTGGCGCTGCAGTCCGGAACCGCGGGACTGCTACGGTCGCAGGTTCGAATCCTGCCTCGGGCATGGGTGTGTGTGATGTCCTTAGGTTAGTTAGATTTAAGTAGTTCTAAGTTCTAGGGGACTTATGACCTAAGATGTTGAGTCCCATAGTGCTCAGAGCCATTTGAACCATTTTTTTGTGATCCACCGTTAGATACCGCGGGACCCGTCTTGTACACACTCTTGAATATCCAATAGTGCGGATAAATGCCCCCATACTTCCTTTGCTGATTGACAGATGCAGCGCCAACAGTCCGAGTCGTAATGCGTCTGTCCTCGCGAAATGGCATCAGCTCGCTGCAACAAGTCAGGTGTGGCAGCCATGGATGGTCTCCCCGACCGCTGCAAATCGTGGAGCTCCACCGAACCACCTTCTGATGACCTCACCCTCCGTGCCCAGCGACTAACTGTACTTCTGTCGACAGAAGATGCTCCACAGACTTTGCACAAGTGTTTGTGAAAATTCCCCACAGTTTCTTTCTCTGCAGTGAGAAATTCAATGACGGCACGTTACTTGTAACGTACATTTTTAAACTGTCCTGCCGCTACGCTGTCTGTCGGAAGTGACGAAAACTTGGCGCGCTCACTCAGGAGGTTTCAAATAATACATACGTAACGTTTCCCATTTGTAGCATTGTTTTCGGCTGAGAAAAAAATGTGGTGCACTACTTTCTGGGCAACCCTTGTATATAACATGGAGCTATAAACTTTGAGAGCGTTCGTATATTATTTTGAGTCCAAATGTATCAGTGGTGTTGTTTTTTCCACGTCTCATCCATAGTAGTAAATAGCTGCACAGTATCAGTTGTATTCTTTTTAAGACAACCTAATCATTATTTAGAAATTAGTTTTCTCGTTTGCTATAGGTCAAAAATCAATCTCTCGTAGCTAAACTTTTTTGATATGCCTATGCAGTCAGCTATTTCAGCCATCCTCGTCTAGCTGACGTCCAGTACCATAATGCACACCTTCTCGAGACACCTTTGACCTGAGACATTTTTAACAGTTCTAAGGCACATTAGAACTCGGCCCTCCTTTATTTTCCACTCCCAATAATTGCTTAAATTTTCAAAATGAGTGGGCAGACTTTCATAAAATTCGATAAACCTTAGATGAATTTCTGTTGACGGTAAACCGTCCAAAACAAAGAATCGTAAGGCGCCACTGTAGTCCAGTTGATCTATGTAAAGTCAAAAAAATGAAGTAATTACCTTAAAAAAAATAAAATTTAAACATTCCGCAGATTATGCGAATAAAACAGTTTCATGTACAGATTACAGCAATATTTAGTTGGAAGAAATCTGTTTCCTTATTGTAAGGGTTTTGTTTCAAACGGAAAATTGTAATTTTTGTGATATTTTGGATGTCACGCAGAAAATTAGAGCATCTCAGTGACAGCGAGCAACATCTGTGCCAAAAGGGTTGCGCTGGGAGAGACTGTTAGTAGAACCTTTGATTGTGAGTGGAGTGCAGTTTTGGAGAGAGAGAGAGAGAGAGAGAGAGAGAGGAGTAGAGTTGTATCCTATGATGGACTAAGTTGTGTTTAGGCCATGCTGTGTGCCGGCAATAATTTTCTTATATTATTTTTCATATATGGAGAGATGTTTTGTTAATTCATTCAGAAGACCTCAAAAAGCAGCGCTTTTGCCGAAACATCTAAGCGTAGTAATTAATTTGGTCAGGGATTTACAATTGGAGATTTTTATGATAACGTAAGAAAGTGTGATTCACTGATATTTCTTCAAAGATGGATAGCATACGTATCTTAAATAAAGTAAAGAGAATGTTTTCAAGTTTTTCCACTATTAATTTAAAGTGAATTTTTAATATTTCAAGTGTTAAATTGTTTTGTCTTAGTGATATAAAGTTTTTTAATACAATTACTTTATTGTTTTTCCATCAATCAGTATTCGTCTCTTTATTTCAAGTTTGACATATATAATTTTGCTTTCCCGAATTTCTCAGTGACAGAACTTGAATTGACAATGATCATTGTAGTGATGAAATTTGCTAGCACAGAAGTTTTGCGGATGTCTCTGTAGCTTAATGCACGTATCACACATCGCATTGCTAGCAGTTTGAAGTTTTATTTTTTAACTAGAAAAGCACAAGCAGCCACAGTTGTTCGGAGGTAGCACCAACACAGCATTTATTCATTGCACAAACAGGGACGCAATTTATAATTTACATGTGATGCAATTAGCATTTCAACAATGACACAGTTTTCAGGCAGGGCATTTTTGGTAGTTCTATATCTTTCATATTTTTCTGTCAATCAGATTGCGTGTATTATTGCTAAGACGACTGTTTTGATAAATTTAACTCTCGCCAGGAGCACTGTGGTACACAGTTTAATGTTGCATTTCTGACGAACTTTTGCGCTGCTGATCACTTTTCAAGAATTACGAGACAACTTACGAAGTTAAATATGAGCTTAACTGTTTCTCTAAACACGAGTTAAATTTCACATTACCACACAGACAAAATACTAGTAAATATAACTATACACTACCACTCAGCAAAAACTAATTGGCTACTTTCATTATTTACTCCAGCCTTCCGGGTTGACATATTCAAATAACCAGATGCCACAATGATAGCTCCGAAAATAATACAGCCCATTTCCTACCCTGTCCCTTTCCTATAACAGCTTATCTTCTATACGTCAAATTATCCAACAAAGCATATGAGTGAACATATACTAAATTCCTCATTCAGAGAAGGAGTATCTCCAGAAAAATGAAAAATAGGAAAAGTAGTCTTAATACACAACAAAGCTGACGAAGATGACACAAGTAACTAAAGACTAGCATCTTCAATATCTGGTTCCTCAAAAATATGCGTATTATCTTGACTATATTCATAGAGAAACATAGAATTCTGATTTCAGCACAATATGCAGAAACATCTATCCTAAGCCTAACAGAATCTGTTATGGCCCAGGATTCGTCTATAGCTTTCGAAACTATCTTTCATACAGCACTAATTGAAAAACTTGAAAGCTATGGCATATGTGGATATAAAGCACAATGAATGAAATCATAAGTTGGCAACTGAAAGTAGTATGTGACTACAAAGTCTGGATGCAGATCTGAAATCAGGGCCATTAACTATAGCATAACACAAGGATCTGTTATTGGTCCTCTTTCTTTCGACCTCTTCATAAACTACATTGAAATAAGTGAGAGGTAAAAAAATATACTCTATGCTGATTACATGATATTAGTAAATGTAGAAAAAATGTGGAAACACTGGAAAGAAGCGTTTATAAATCTAAATTGATAATGATAATGGCGATAACAAATAAAGAAAAGGAAGATCACATAGATATTTTTATAGATGAAACCAGACTCGACGAAGTTATTTCTATAATTTTTTTTTGAGAACTAGATTTAGGTGTAAGCTATACTGGAGAACGCATATTGTCAGTGTCTGCCATAAGTTCAGCACTGTAATATGTATTAATTTATTATGAAACAGCTTTTACATTATACCAACAAAAAACTGCTATGCAAATTGTATCATCTTTTTGAACTATACATACAGTATGGAACTGTTGTTTGGGGAAACTAGAGGAGCAGTAATACAAAAATAGTTTTTATATTACAATTTGTGGACCATGCACTCATTGAACTGACTCCACCTCTGCACTGTACTCAGATGTTTAATCTCAGAGTGGGTATCTCCTATTTCTAATGTGTTGGGGTTGAAGACAGACTTTTTTCAGAAAGCACACCTAACTAAATTCTGCCCAAACAGGCCACGAAGGCCCAATGGTGCCGACCGGCCGCCTTCTCATCCTCAGCCCACAGGCGTCACCAGATGCAGATATGGAGAGGCACGTGATCAGCACACCACTCTCCCGGCCGTTTCGTCTGTTTACGAGTCCAGAGCCGCTACTTCTCAATCAAGTAGTAGTTCCCTAGCTCGCCTCACAAGGGCTGAGAGCACCCCGCTTGTCAACAGCGCGTAGCACACCGGATAATCACCCATTGAAGTGCTAGCCGAGCCCAACAGGCTTAACTTCTGTGAGCTGACGGGAACGGGCGTTACCACTGTGACGAGGCCATTGGCTTGGAAAGCATGTCAAGGAGAATATTGTGGTGATGATATTCATGACTCCAGAGAGTACGTAACCACAATCGACAAGCTGCGTTATAAACACTGGCTACGCAGCAGCTGTATGGTTTGGCGGTACAAACTGTACCGAGGTCCGTCCGGGGCCACAGTTGCCAACCCATGGGAATCACGTGTGTGGATAGCGACTGGTCGATGTCTCGTTAAACACCGGAGCACTGAACTACGACGGACAGCTCTCTTCAGTCCGCCGAGTCGTGTACAGTCTTCAGTTACCACAGAGTCTACTAGCGGCAGTGTTCGTCCGTCGTCTCCGATACTTGGGTTCCGTAGGCATCGTAGCCCAGTTCTCTACTCTACGTAGGCATCACTCAGAGACACACTGAAAGGGTTTTAATATTTTAGAGTCCTTGTAATAATTTCAAGCGTCTGCTGGACATTTCACAAGAAGAAGCATCGTTTAAGTTGAGTATTTCTTGATATTTAATAAATGTCATTTGATTACTAATTGTTGGCAATCTTTCTGATTGAAGATAACCCACGCTGTCCTCTTGCAGTCCCAGCAAAATGGCGCATTCGGCAATTTCTCTTTGATACTCCGTTTTCTCTACACCGACCAGCAGATGGCGAGAAAAAAGTATAGTGCTTGTGCGTAGAAATACGGCGTCATATGGGCAATTTTCTGTTTCAGAAAGGCGGACAGCAGAACTTACTTTTAACCGTATTTCTTGTTGATGATATATATTTGAGTGATTCATTTTTCACCATGATACCTAACGAGAACATGAACTTACATGAAATATTTTTCTCAGTCACAACAGATGATTCAGCTCATGGCTGCTCTTCAAGCATGGCTGCTTAGACAAGAGGGACAAAGCAATAAAATCGCTATGCCACGTTTTCGTAGTTACGCAGCAAATACAGCAGCACTTTGCGACCTACAGTATCAAAGGTGAGGATCGTCGCTCAATTTTTTTCTAAGCTGGGTTGCCAAGGAGGCCTTAAGTCTCTTTTCTCGATTATGACCAGGACAAGAGCACTTATGAGCATATTATTACGCCTCTGACGATTACTATGACAGAAAAACTCAGTTACTGTCGCTCGATTCAAATTATTTCGATGTACCAAACAACCACAGCAGACCTACAAGGAATGGCTTAGCTACGTAGTCTTACTAGAAATTGCAAACATGACTGTTCACGTAGAAAATAATTTGATGAGAAAATGCGCCTAGACGCAAGTACTCAGAACGTTGCTGATGAAAGAATCCGTTCTAAAATATTGCAACACCGGAATCCAATCCCGTCCGATGTTATGCAGTTTCTCGATTCGTGGGAGACTTATGATTCAGCAAACACCGACATGCCATTTCCTGTAATCGCTTCTGTTGACAAAGTGCCGAGGCAAACGACTTCCAGCAGAGGCACAGCGTTCTCGAAAACAAGAGACGCGCTCACACAAGCACTCACAGTCATTACGTCCATCTGGAGGAAATAAATTAAAATCGTGCCCACGATGCTTTGCCCGCCACGAACCTTAAACTTTGTCCTCAAAATGAAGCTATGTGTGTGGTTTTTTTTTTTTTTTTTTCGTTAAAACCTGGTCACTTACAGCAAGTCCGCTCTCAACAGCACTCACCATGTAGACAAGTAGATCGCATGGTTATAAATGTCATTTATGCCACCAGAATGTCAAGAAGACGAGACGTCTAAATCTCCATCCGAATCCGCTATTGCTAATAAAGTAAAACCTGTCCAGCGCCGATCAGAAGTTACTAGAAGTTCAAATAAATTGTTCATTTCTCTGCAGATTGGGTCAGCAGGAAGCGAAATTTCAACTGGACACAGGTGCGTCTCTTACATTACTGAATCAAAATACTTACAAATTGATATTTCATGTAAAAATACAGCAACCAGCCACTTTTTAATGCGTTTTTATTTATGCCAGTATGCATTTCGGGTTTGCACCCATCTTCAGCTGGCAAATTACATGGATCTTCAGTTACTACAGTAGTACAATCTCGACAGCAGTTTGGATGCTGCAGCAGGCCTGTGCGAAAGCAACCATTCCAATCATTTACTTCAATTTCGCGAGTTTAAAGTTATGCACTATCAGTTGTTCATTTTACTTACATTCTCCTCTCCTTGTTTTTTCTTGGCTTTTCCTCTTTTTTGCAACAACACAAACACTTTTTATCACGCATTTTACACAGGCGCACTGCGTTACCCGCCATGTTGTCGACTGACAGTTTTTGTTCACATGTATGAATTGTGCAGCCTCCTCAGTGGCTTCGCACAAGGTTCATAGTATCTGACAAAGTACGCTTCCACATATATACTGAAGCGCCAGAGAAATTGGTGTAGGCATACGTATTCAAATACAGAGAAATGTAAACAGGCAGAATGCGGCAGTGCGGCTGGAAACGTCTATATAAGACAACAACTGTCTGGAGCAGTTGTTAGATCAGTTACTGCTGCTACAACAGCAGGTTATCAAGATTTAAGTCAGTTTGTACCTAGTGTTATAGTCGGCACACGAGCGACGAACACAGCATCTCCGAGGTAGAGAAGAAGTGGAGGTTTTCCCGTACGATCATTTCACGAGTGTAATATCAGGTATCTGGTAAAACATCAGATCTCCACATCGCTGCGGCCGGAAAACGATCCTGCAAGAACGGGACCAACGACAACTGAAGAGAATCGTTCAACGTAATAGAAGAGCAACCCTTCCGAAAATTGCTTCAGATTTCAATCAACAAGTGATAGCACGGATACCATTCAACGAAACATCATCGATATGGGCTTTCGGAGTCGAAGGTCCACTCGTCTACCCCTGATGACTGTACGACATAAAGCTTTATACCTCGCCTGGGCCCTTTGAACACCGACATTGGGCTGTTGATGACTGGAAACATATTGCCCAGTCGGACGAGTTTCGTTTCAAACAGTATCGAGTGGATGGACGTGTAAGGATATGGATACAACCTCATAAATCCGTGGATCCTGCATGTCATCAGGGGACTGTTCAAGCTGGTGGAGGCTCTGTAATGGTGTGGTGCGTGTGCACTTGGAGTGACGTGGAACCCCTGATACGTCTAGGTACGACTCTGACGTGACACGTAGGTAAGCATCCTGTCTGATCTCCTGCATCCATTCACATCCACTGTGCATTCAGACGGACTTGGGCAATTTCAGTAGGACAATGCGACACCCCACACGGCCAGAATTGCTACAGAGTGTCTCCAGGAACACTCTTCTGAGTTTAAACACTTCCGCTGGCCACCAAACTCGCCAGACATGAACATTATTGAGCATATCTAGAATGCCTTGCAACATGCTATTCAAAAAGATCTCCGCCCTGTCGTACTCTTAAGGATTTATGGACAGCCCTGCAGGATTCATGGTGTCAATTCCCTCCAGCACTACTTCAGACACTAATCGACGCCACATCGCGTTGTGGCACTTCTGCGTGCTCGCTGGGGCCATACACGATATTAGGCAGGTGCACCAGTTTCTCTGGCTCATCAGTGTACAATTAGCGACATGCTTGGGTCCAGGCACTGTGGTTGCTTTTCATGGTGGGGGACGTCACATCGCCTTCTGGTCACATCTGTCATCGGCACCAGAACCAGTTGAGGTACCGCTCTTATGATGACTATGGTGATTCTGCCACGAGAGTTCCTTCCACAGATTCCGATCGATGGCCACCCCTGGCTTCAGCAGCCCGCCCTGTCGGCCTTCAGGCCACAGGCCTCCCTCCGGCTTCGTGGCGTCTCCTCCGGGCTGCCCCACTTCAAGGCTGCACGCGCGTTCACACGCCTTCGAGCAGCCTTCACCAGCGACACCATCTTCCCCGTTGGCGGCCCATATGGACGTGGACCCACAATCGCCGAACGAGCCGGCTGCCATGGACCTGGACCTCTGTCGTCATCTCCGTCCCCGTCTGCCGTCAAGAGCCACCAGGGACGCCTCTCCTCCTGGCGCCTCTCAAGACCTACCCTGGGCGTGCATCCTGCCGACGGTTTCCACACTTCCGACGCCAGTCTCCTCATCTACACCTGGCGACAGTGCCTCATCCTCCCACCCCCACCCCCACCAACATTGTCCATATAGTTCTCCGACGACGGTGCGTTGATTCAGAGAGGGAAGGGGTGTAGTGACGGCGCTCACGACGCCAGAGAGTACTCCGCTCCCCCCCACCCCTCCCCCCCAAATCGATAAACCGCGCTCGAAAGTAGTGCAGCAGCTGTATGGACTGCCAGTATGAACTGTCCAACCCATGGGCATCACGTGTGTGGATAGCGACTGGTCGATCCGTCGTCAAATAAAGGAGCACTGAACTACGGCAGACAATTCTCTTCAGTTCTCCAGTTAGCACAGAATCTACATGCTGAAGTATTCGTCCGTCGTCTCCGAGACTTAGGCTCCATAGGCATCACAGCCCAGCTCTGGACTCAACGTAGACATCACTCAGAGGCACTGTGAAAGGGTTCTAATATTTTAGAGGACTTCTAATAATTGTGCTGGACATTTAACAAGAAGAAGCATCATTTAAGGTGAGTATTTCTTCATATTTAATAAATGTCATTTTATTACTAATTGTCGGGAATCTTTCTGAATGAAGATAATCTACGCCGTCGTCCTGTATTGGCAACAAATATATATTGTGCATTAGTTTTGAACATTCTATTTCCTTAAAACGTTTCCTGCACGTGGATATGGGGTGAAGCTCACAATATGAGTGATTCTAATAGGAGACTTTTGAAACCAAGCACCATCATCCCTCTGATTCCAGCTGATAGTCTGAGTTCTGCACATAGGGAATGGTGTTAAGAAATGAACAGTGGAGTACTAGCTTCTAACATCATGAAATAACTTCTTTGCAAGAACTTACAAACAAAACGGTATTGTACACTAATGGCAAACTGAATGAAATTGTGCTGTTCTAAACAAGCTGCTTCTTGTCCCTCCTCAACCATCCAAGTTTAAGTTTTCCAGTGTCCTAAGTTACTTCAAACAAATTTTGGGATGGTTCCTACTTTAACGGCATGATCACCTACATGTCCCACCCTTGTAAAACACGACCTGTAAGTATGTAAGTAATAGTATTTTTTCAACTATACCATGACAAAGTGATCTACACTCCTGGAAATTGAAATAAGAACACCGTGAATTCATTGTCCCAGGAAGGGGAAACTTTATTGACACATTCCTGGGGTCAGATACATCACATGATCACACTGACAGAACCACAGGCACATAGACACAGGCAACAGAGCATGCACAATGTCGGCACTAGTACAGTGTATATCCACCTTTCGCAGCAATGCAGGCTGCTATTCTCCCATGGAGACGATCGTAGAGATGCTGGATGTAGTCCTGTGTAACGGCTTGCCATGCCATTTCCACCTGGCGCCTCAGTTGGACCAGCGTTCGTGCTGGACGTGCAGACCGCGTGAGACGACGCTTCATCCAGTCCCAAACATGCTCAATGGGGGACAGATCCGGAGATCTTACTGGCCAGGGTAGTTGACTTACACCTTCTAGAGCACGTTGGGTGGCACGGGATACGTGCGGACGTGCATTGTCCTGTTGGAACAGCAAGTTCCCTTGCCGGTCTAGGAATGGTAGAACGATGGGTTCGATGACGGTTTGGATGTACCGTGCACTATTCAGTGTCCCCTCGACGATCACCAGTGGTGTACGGCCAGTGTAGGAGATCGCTCCCCACACCATGATGCCGGGTGTTGGCCCTGTGTGCCTCGGTCGTATGCAGTCCTGATTGTGGCGCTCACCTGCACGGCGCCAAACACGCATACGACCATCATTGGCACCAAGGCAGAAGCGACTCTCATCGCTCAAGACGACACGTCTCCATTCGTCCCTCCATTCACGCCTGTCGCGACACCACTGGAGGCGGGCTGCACGATGTTGGGGCGTGAGCGGAAGACGGCCTAACGGTGTGCGGGACCGTAGCCCAGCTTCATGGAGACGGTTGCGAATGGTCCTCGCCGATACCCCAGGAGCAACAGTGTCCCTAATT
This sequence comes from Schistocerca serialis cubense, assembly GCF_023864345.2. Taxonomy (NCBI): domain Eukaryota; kingdom Metazoa; phylum Arthropoda; class Insecta; order Orthoptera; family Acrididae; genus Schistocerca; species Schistocerca serialis. The sequence continues at coordinate 47,939,667 of NC_064644.1, forward strand.
TGCTGGGAAGTGGCGGTGCGGTCCCCTAAGGCACTGCGTAGGATCCTACGGTCTTGGCGTGCATCCGTGCGTCGCTGCGGTCCGGTCCCAGGTCGACGGGCACGTGCACCTTCCGCCGACCACTGGCGACAACATCGATGTACTGTGGAGACCTCACGCCCCACGTGTTGAGCAATTCGGCGGTACGTCCACCCGGCCTCCCGCATGCCCACTATACGCCCTCGCTCAAAGTCCGTCAACTGCACATACGGTTCACGTCCACGCTGTCGCGGCATGCTACCAGTGTTAAAGACTGCGATGGAGCTCCGTATGCCACGGCAAACTGGCTGACACTGACGGCGGCGGTGCACAAATGCTGCTCAGCTAGCGCCATTCGACGGCCAACACCGCGGTTCCTGTGTGTCCGCTGTGCCGTGCGTGTGATCATTGCTTGTACAGCCCTCTCGCAGTGTCCGGAGCAAGTATGGTGGGTCTGACACACCGGTGTCAATGTGTTCTTTTTTCCATTTCCAGGAGTGTATATACACTGCGTCCTACTTAACTATTTTCACTTGAAAACGACTTTCACGATTATGAATGTAAGGCAGGAGCTCATGAAAGTCAATACTATGAGACATTTTAAAACGTAAGCAAATGTTAGTTTCAACACAAACTTCCTTGTAAAATGGATATTCCGTATTTTTTCTTTCGCAATCAATAACATGAAAAATCACAAAGAGAATGGCTTTCGTTGCATTGCAATACGTTAATTACATCCCGAGATATTACAGAGTGTAGTTGACGCTTGAAATAAACGAAACACGCCTTTTTTGCACATCCTTAGACGGAAGCATGAACCACACATTGCTTGTAATCACGATTTTGGTGTACTACGATGCGACAAACGCTGTACTTATTGTACTTATGCTGTTATTGAGTGGACTGGAAACAAAACAAATGTCCAGTCACACACAATGAAAAATAAGGAAATGGTTCACTAGTTTGTGCTGTATTGATTGTTTCCACAGTACTAGAACGGGTATAACGCATACGAAATACCGAATCTCATCGGCCAGGATAAACAAAAGTAATGGTCGACCAAGGATCTAACAGAAGGGTAAATGCTAGTGGAACATCAATCACATAATGGTACGTGACATGTACAGAACATGTCACTGAACATTTTTAATCAGTGCGTTACAAGTGAACTTTTGCACATGGCGAAACGATTACATAAACATACAATAGCTCCTGCAAAGCAAACATACGTCTTTTGTGAAAGACACAAAATGTACGCCAGTATGCAGTCATATTTCTCACAAGAGAAACGTTAAAGCAAATGTTCGAAGAGAACGCCATTTACATGGCAACACTGCTGTGTACTGATTGGCTCACTGCTGTCAGTGTTTGTGCTGTTATTGCAGCACATGCAGTGGTACTACGAGATTTTATGTCGTCCATTGTTGTTGGAACCTGCCGATGTGCCACATTTTTTCACACGTTCCAACCAAAAAATCCATGCGATGAGGCCCAGTGACCCCGCTGGATATCTGAACAGGACTACCCCGTCCTATCCATCGATCTGGAAATTGTTGGTTTAGTCCGTTTCTTGGCACTATGCGCGGGGCATCCAACATGCTGATACGACATTATCTGACGCATATGAAGAAGTACATCTTCCATTACTCCAGATAAGGTTCATCTCAAGAACTGCCCTTACTGTAGCCCGTTGAGGGTGCCATCAATAAAATACGGGCCAATGATGTGTTGTCCTACAATATTATTCCATATATTGACACTCCACTGATGAAGCAAGTGTAGATTTTCCGGTGAGCAGAACTGCATATAAGTAAGTCGACGTTCCCATGACTTGTCAACGTGATTTCATAGGTAAACAATTCTCACCGCAGAACCCAGTGACAATATTCCAGCCGAATTTGAAAGTCATTGCCATGAAGTCCTTGATGTAGCCCCACGAGGTACGGATGGGATTTATGCCTGTGAATAATGCGCGGCACGCTTGTTCGAGGGATTCCCAACAGTCTCTCCATGCTACGGGAATTGACATGAGGGTTTATTATTGCAACGGCCGCCAGCACAGGTACTTTTGCTACTTCATGTATTACTCTTTTGCTCCGGATCCACATCCGTGGAGAAATGCATACTGTTGCACGAAGCTTTGTAATACACTACTGGCCAATAAAGTTGCTACACCAAGAAGAAATGCAGATGAGGAACGGGTATTAATCGGACAAATATATTATCCTAGAACAGACATGTGATTACATTTTCACGCAATTTGGGTGCATAGATCCTGACAAATCAGTGCCCAGAACAACCACCTCTGGTCGTAATAACGGCCTTGATACGCCTGGGCATTGAGTCAAACAGAACTTCTATGCCGTGTACAGGTACAGCTGCCCAAGCAGCTTCAACACGATACCACAGTTCATCAAGAGTAGTGACTGGCGTATTGTGACGAGCCAGTTGCTCGGCCACCATTGAACAGACGTTTTCAATTGGTGAGAGATCTAGAGAATGTGCTGGCCAGGGCAGCAGTCGAGCATTTTCTGTATCCAGAAAGGCCCGTACAGGCCCTGCAACATGCGGTCTTGCATCAACCTGCTGAAATGTAGGGTTTCGCAGGGATAGAATGAAGGGTAGAGCCACGGGTCGTAACACATCTGAAATGTAACGTCTACTGTTCAAAGAGCCGTCAATGCGAACAAGAGGTGACCGAGACGTGTAACCAATGGCACCCCATACCATGACGCCGGGTGATACGCCAGTATGGCGATGACGAATACACGCTTCCAATGTGCGTTCACCGCGATGTCGCCAAACACGGATACGACCATCATGATGCTGTAAACAGAACTTGAATTCATCCGAAAAAATTACTTTTTACCATTCGTGCACCCAGGCTCGTCGTTGAGTGCACCATCGCAGAGCGATGACATCTGCAGTTTCCGAAGGTATCTCGAAACTGGCACCCGGCCGTATTACGAGAGAAACGTACTTATATGGTGTTCGAAGACGTTTGACAGGGAGGTCGGCTAAAACCCAACCACCAACTATCTAGGTAACGCGTGATGATGGTACCGGGGGGGAAGGGGGGGATGGGAAGAGGTCCGGCAACAGCATAGAATAAACACGTTATCGCTCCGGCTCAGGAAACACCGTCGGCTCACATAGTTTACGATATTTGCAGTTCACGAATCGAAGCTGAAGCTTGCCGGTTCCAAAGGGAGCCCAGAATTCAGCAGAGCGAAACTGGCTTCAATTCTCATAGGTGTACCACGTGCCAGAGCTGGCTGGCCAGACTTCGCACGAAGACGCCACTCGAAATCAGCCACGGATTCAAATCGGCCCACACACGTGCCCGGCAACCACCCGCCGGACTGCGTGCCCGAGGCGCTGGCGCCGACTGGTCGTCTCAGTCGCCGGGCGGAGCTCTCACGCCGTCCTTCTCTCTCCGTTACCACTCTCCCCCCCCCCCCCCCCCCCCCCAACCAGCCTTGCCACAACACGCCCCGTCCTGCGTCAACAACCTCGAGGAAAGATCTTAATGGCCTGAACCAAGAGGGACATCACACGACAGATCGAGCTAGCGGCACCAGGAATTCGAAAGGCGACGCCACGAACCCCGCGACGGCTCAATGGCGTTTGTTGCAGGATTCTAGTGCGAGCCGTTTACGAGATATCGTATTTTGAAGAGTCCCCACACCGACACTTGTACGATACCTGTGGTAGCACACACTGAAGAGCAACACAGTTACATACACTGGTTACGTGGATTCTGACCAGTGTCGAGACAACTGACCATCACAGGTTGTGTTCAAAACTGCAGTGCACGCTTCTAGTCTGGTGTGGAACGAAAGCCGCACACGTGCTAGCATTTCAGCGATGCCCGAGCAGGCTGCAGTAATACATCGGTGCATATCGTCGGGTGTAGTTGATACGAGGGCAGTTCAATAAGTAATGCAACACATTTTTTTTCTGAAACAGGGGTTGTTTTATTCAGCATTGAAATACACCAGGTTATTCCCCAATCTTTTAGCTACACAACACTATTTTTCAACGTAATCTCCATTCAATGCTACGGCCTTACGCCACCTTGAAATGAGGGCCTGTATGCCTGCACGGTACCATTCCACTGGTCGATGTCGGAGCCAATGTCGTACTGCATCAATAACTTCTTCATCATCCGCGTAGTGCCTCCCACGGATTGCGTCCTTCATTGGGCCAAACATATGGAAATCCGACGGTGCGAGATCGAGGCTGTAGGGTGCATGAGGAAGAACAGTCCACTGAAGTTTTGTGAGCTCCTCTCGGGTGCGAACACTTGTGTGAGGTCTTGCGTTGTCATGAAGAAGGAGAAGTTCGTTCAGATTTTTGTGCCTACGAACACGCTGAAGTCGTTTCTTCAATTTCTGAAGAGTAGCACAATACACTTCAGAGTTGATCGTTTGACCATGGGGAAGGACATCGAACAGAATAACCCCTTCAGCGTCCCAGAAGACTGTAACCATGACTTTACCGGCTGAGGGTATGGCTTTAAACTTTTTCTTGGTAGGGGAGTGGGTGTGGCGCCACTCCATTGATTGCCGTTTTGTTTCAGGTTCGAAGTGATGAACCCATGTTTCATCGCCTGTAACAATATTTGACAAGAAATTGTCACCCTCAGCCACATGACGAGCAAGCAATTCCGCACAGATGGTTCTCCTTTGCTCTTTATGGTGTTCGGTTAGACAACGAGGGACCCAGCGGGAACAAACCTTTGAATATCCCAACTGGTGAACAATTGTGACAGCACTACCAACAGAGATGTCAAGTTGAGCACTGAGTTGTTTGATGGTGATCCGTCGATCATCTCGAACGAGTGTGTTCGCACGCTCCACCATTGCAGGAGTCACAGCTGTGCACGGCCGGCCCGCACGCGGGAGATCAGACAGTCTTGCTTGACCTTGCGGCGATGATGACACACGCTTTGCCCAACGACTCACCATGCTTTTGTCCACTGCCAGATCACCGTAGACATTCTGCAAGCGCCTATGAATATCTGAGATGCCCTGGTTTTCCGCCAAAAGAAACTCGATCACTGCCCGTTGTTTGCAACGCACATCCGTTACAGACGCCATTTTAACAGCTCCATACAGCGCTGCCGCCTGTCGGAAGTCAATGAAACTATACGAGACGAAGCGGGAATGTTTGAAAATATTCCACAAGAAATTTCCGGGTTTTTCAACCAAAATTGGCCGAGAAAAAAATGTGTTGCATTACTTATTGAACTGCCCTCGTATGACCTTGTAGACAACGTCTTCCAGCTCTCTCCACAGGAAAAAGTCTACAGGCGTCAAATACGGGGCCATCCAAGGTTCAGGTCCCCTGCGTCCAATCCAGCGATTTGGAAACACTTCTTGAAGACGTGCTGTATTACTTCTCGCACTACAGGCCGGAGAGAATAACTAACTTTCAAGTTTATATGATGAACACCTTCTAACATCCGTGAAGAAGTCTGCTATATTTGTGCACGTTCAGCGTTCAGTGTTCCATCTACGAAAAACTCCATGGACGCTGACGTTCCACCTGACGAAGCCAATGGGGATTGACGACAGACCAACAACACGAGTTCCGGTGGTTTATCTGGCCATGATTTGTAAATGTGGCTCCACCACTGTGAATACATCTGGAGTATCCTGCCTTAATGTCCATGTACAGAAATAATCGTTTCCATGCAGCTCTTGATGGAGACCGAAGTGACAGCGATAGAACCTATGTCGAAGGGGAATGCACAGGACACTTGCCTGACTCAAGCCAATTCCTCGTACGATTGCATGGGAACTAACGTGTGAATCAACTGCAACGGCAGCAAGAACGTTAATTTCCCCTTCTTCTGTCCGTTTTCTTCTGTTACACTGTCTAGGTGCTACACTAAAACTTTCACGTAACTGGTTGATAAATAATTGCGGAGATGGTTGACGTCTGTAGGGGTATGTTGCCGTATACATTGTTCAAGAACTAACTGCATTCTTCCTGCACTCGTCCACTCACCACCTGCGGCTTGGGCCGTCACACACCGACTGATTAGCAAGTCACAATGCACTCAAGGAACGCACAAGCATACCGTAATTAATCAAGGCCTACCTGCTTTTATTGCCCTATTATTGAGATCTGATATCTTACTCAATCTGTGCTGTAATTAACTGAAATTGTGATTGCCAAAGGCCCACCTGTTCCAGAGGTATTTATGTCAATAAGGTAGTAACAAGAAATGACACGTTATGGTACATGGGCACTAACCTTTCGCCTTACATCCCTTTATCCATAATTGTAGTTTTCAACCACTGAAATTCTAATTTACCCCACTTTTAGTTAGTTAATGCCAACAGGCATTGTTCCATTTAAAAAATGTATGTTTGCACAAAAATGCAGTTTCTAAGTATTATTATAAATTGTTGATTGGCTAACACTACGAGCTTTTGACTTCCAATCCATTCTGTGAAAACCGCACATCAATACGAAGCTCTTTCCATTTCCGCAATATTTGCTATATATATATATATATATATCGAGACTGAAGTGCCTAGAATCGCTCGGCCACAACGGCCGGCTCATTTTTTAGTATCTTGCGGATTTTTAAGCGAAGTTATTAATTGTATGTACTGAGGTTTGTCAAAATTAAGTGATAATCCATTCGTCTTGTAGCATCTGTTAATGCTTTCTGGTATTTCAAGAAGTGTCTTCAGTCAGAAGTCCGGCATTATGCCCTATTCCTGTACTTGTAATTTGTAAAAAGTACAAGTTTAGCATTTCCTGACAATGCAGGTAGCATATCATTCATGCAGATTAGAAACAATAGAGAACTCGAATTAGAGCTTTATAGTACCCTGTGATGGATTCCTTCAGATTGTTAGTGTGTATTGGTATGTGATCAGCTTGAACCTAATACACTTTATTTTCTCTCAAGGAGATAATATAAAAGGCCTGAACTTTCTGCACATACATCTCCACAAAATTTTAATTTTTACATGATGACTTTATGATTCACATGTTGTGGCTTAGCCACATAATATTCCAAACGGTAATAAGTTCTGATTTATTGATTTTACTATATCATCTATCAAACCGAGTGCATGACATCAGACAGTCATGAAATGGAAACCACCTCGATTAATGGTGAAGATTTGACTTGTATGAGTAAGTTTAAGTAGCTTGGTTCCACGATCACTGTTGACGGCTGACTCACCGAAGAGGTCAACACCAGAACTCAGGCAGCCTGGATGAAGTGGCGAACTACAACCGGAGTCACTTGCGACCGCAGGATGAAAGACAATTTAAAACAAAAAATCTATCGCACTGTCATCCGACCAGTCGCCTTGTATGGTTGTGAGTGCTGGCCGACTACAGTTGAGACAGAACGCCGCCTAAGTGTAATAGAAACAAAGATGCTAAGGTGGACAGCGGGCCTCACTAAGCTACATCACGTTTCCAATGTCAGCATTAGGAAACAGTTTTTCGTTGCACCGATCCAAGACAAGATGCGTGAGAGTCGTCTTCGATGGTTTGGGCATGTTTTACGGGCAGGTGATGAGTCTATTGCCAAGGCGGGTTACACACTTCAAGTCGTCGCCAGAAGACGCAAAGGACGATCCAAGCAACGTTGGGCTGATACGATTCATAAAGACCTTAAATGCGTGAAATCGAAATGCCTTGTGGCTAGGGCCTCCCGTCGGGTAGACCGTCCGCCTGGTGCAAGTCTTTCGAGTTGACACTGCTTCACCGACTTGCGCGTCGATGGGAATGAAATGATGATGATAAGGACAACACAACACTCAGTTCCTGAGCGGAGGAAATCTCCGACCCAGCCGGGAATCGAACCCGGGCCGTTAGGCGTGACATTCCGTCGCGCTGACCACTCAGCTACCAGGGGCGGAGTAAATGCGTTAACATCCACCCAAATGCAGCCCGTGATGGAGCGAAATGGAGATAACGGACCCATATAGCGGACCCCGCAGGCGCGCGGGACAAGCGCTGAAAGAAAAGAAGAGAATGTAAGTATATCCTTTTCGGTTGGCAGAATTTTTTTAAATTCATACTTTTTCCTAATGGCTGTGTTGTAGGCTATCTAAACTATCTGTTACTGAGATGTACTCAGGTTTTGGGCTATGTTTCACCAGGTATTTATCTACTATTAAAGAAAGCTCTTTATTTTTCTGATTCATTTACCTGTATCATTTTTATCACGTTTTAGATAGTTCTTACATAGGTGCTGCAGGACCTTATTCTTCTGATAAATACATATATTTTGATACTCAGAAGACTTCGCATAAAATTTTACAGTAAAGTTCCTAAGGCGATTTACATTGTCATTACCTGTGTCCCTTCATGATACATAGAACGTTCTTTTAGTTTTCGTTGAGATTGTGAATGCATTTATAACCAAGATTTTAGAGGCATATAATCTACTCCCACACGTTAATTTAGTAGAATAATAAATTTAAGACTGCCCTGTGACTATGCTGTAAAATGTATTGTATAGGAATGGCTCCTCTATGAGAAAACATTTTAGTCAGGAAATCACTGATATACACAAAGTTATTAATGGACTGGTACATTTTACTTTTCCGCATAGTCACCATTGCCATTTATGTAGTTCTACCAGTAAACTAAACTGTCGAAACGAACCGTGTCTGGGAGACATTTAATAAAAGCCATCTGAACGCTGGCATTAATTCTGGGGTGGCGATTGGCCAGGTACGTCTTTAATGCTCCGAGGAGATCAAAACTGTTTGGTGTGAGGCCACTTTTCGAAATCAGTCCCAGTCATTTTCTTTGAACTACCTTTTGCAACCATACTAGGGCTTTACCATAACTGCATCACATCCAGGACATCCCAAAAGTCAGTGGCTCTAGCTCTCTTCATGGATACCATTGTTTACAACTTATTATGGGGAGAGGGGTAAATTCCACATGTCACTGATACTTTCTTCGTCTCAGATGTCACATGCTGCAACCATGTTTAGTCTCCTGTGACAATATGTCGCACCACTGGAACATCCTCTGCCTGATACCACAGTAAGTGGTGGAGAAACAACCCCATTTGCTTAACATTACTCTCGAATGAAAATTGCCACATTACCCAGTTAGACCACGACTTTCTATTGTCCAATATATTGTGCACAATAATCACTACAGTCCCAATGAAGATGTTGAGTTTGTGTATAAACTGCCTCATACTACGATTGGCATGAATTGACTATTCAAGCCACCTCATAAATCATCTGAGCTGAACCTATTTGACCGTCATGACATTTGCTAGTCTCTCACATCTGCTCGCCTTTAAAAAAATTCCAGGTACCAAAACCACACCTGTTTTCCAGATAGTATATTTTCTCCATAAACTTCCCCTGTTTGATACTGAATTGCAGCTGGGATCTTTTCTTTAATCGCAAAGACCTTATTACACTTCGAACTTCAATCCCCAACAATATACTGACACGTTTCAGTCTTAGCACTGCATTTGAAGCGCAACATCTCTTCTATATAGAGATGGTATTTAATATGCACGAAGTATTTATGCACATACGAGATTGTTCTTCTCTTACTAAAGTAACCTCGCGCTCTACATTAACATCAAATGTGTTGCGTATATCTCGCCAGTGTGTATTTCGGAAATGCTTCTTGAGTAAGTGGGAATATGAAAGGTACTTCTACACACAAAATTTGAAATTTTTGTAAACGAATGTTATTAAAAGAGATCTGTAAGACTGTATTTTGAAAACGGACAAGTGACAACTCATTCAATGCATTTTCTAATACTTTCATGTCTCTATTTGAGTTATATTCCAAAACAATTCGCAAAAAACGAAGTTGTGCCAAGGAACAACAGCCAGTGGATGCCACCTGCAATCAGAGTGTCTAGTCAAACTCTAAACACATCAATCAACTCAAAAAAGACGATAAAAGTCAACACTTCAAAGAATAAGTTCATGTAGAGAAAATTTATAGGAAAGTGATTAAATGAGGTATGATAATGCACAGTGAGAAAGAAATTATAAAAACAACAATCAAATGCAATATGGAACGTAGTACAAAAGAAATAAACAAAAGTGATGAAAATGAAAAGGGCATTGTTTTAAAAGATCATCATGGAATGTTACTCAGAAATCTAACTCTAATATATAACGTGAATGGCTACTTCACAAATACTCCAGTCAACATGAGTGATAATTGCTTTAGGGATAATAAAACCTCCGTTCCAAGAGAACAAATTATTGATTCAATGTTGTTAGGTCCCAAAAATAATTTACAACTTCTTAAAATAATGGAAACAATGGAAAAACGAAATGTTTTCAGAGATCAGCTGCAGTTACCATAAAAACGTCGTTTTGAGAAGTAATTTTTCACAAAGATCAAAATTTCAAAAGTAAAATCATTGTATAAAGATGGAAATGTATACGAAGTAGGAAACTATAGAATACTAGCTTTGTAATCTGTATTTTCAAAAATAATGTATACATTCGACAGATTGGCAGGTGGTCCAATCCTGCACTGCCAGATTTATCCAGCACCTACATTATGACTGTTTTTTACACTGTGCATCGATATTTTTCAACACAAGGCTCTATTATTAACTTGATAACAATGACCAGACCTTTTTCAAAAATGGTTCAAATGGCTCTGAGCACTATGGGACTCAACTGCTGAGGTCATAAGTCCCCTAGAACTTAGAACTACTTAAACCTAACTAACCTAAGGACAACACACACATCCATGCCCGAGGCAGGATTCGAACCTGCGACTGTAACGGTCGCGTGGTTCCAGACTGTAGCGCCAGAACCGCTCGGCCACCAGCGGCCGGCCAGACCTTTTTGACACTAACCTATAAAAATTAACTTTTCCTCATTGGACGAATTTCGATTTGCATCCGTAGCAGCAACAGATCAGCACCACTGCTGTTTCTAAAAAATAATTGTGAAAGCAGGACAATTTTCTGCAGTTTTTATCTTTTGGATTTATCACAAAATGTACACAACAACATCATGGCACTGCTACGTGATATTTCAGTTTTATGTTGACAACATGTACACTGGGTTATGCTCACTTCATAGACATTTCTGTTCTGTGGAAATTAACTTGTGTCTAGTCTCTGAAGGTCATCTACGGCTCCAAGAAACCGATGTATCATGGCAAGAGCGGTAGTTCTACGAGACAGCAGATCAGATGAATAATACTCGTTGTTCAGTGACTTTATATCTGACGCCTTGTAATGCATGTGGTCTGTTTTGTATGTGTCGAGCATGTAGTCTTAGTTGTCGTCCCGTGAATTTTTGGTGCTATGGTTAAGCAGCGAGGTTTTTTCTCTTTCTTGAATCCAAACTAAGATCTTATCATCACAAACGTGGTGTATGAAGGTAACACGTGTACGAAGTGGGGGAAAAGCTACTATAACAACAAGAATCACATCCAAGAAAGTTAGGTGTATCGCTCTGCAGTTAAAGGTACAAGTATTTTATAAAGATATGTTTAGGACACATCATTTAAGCTGTCAGTTCGCAATAATGGCAACCAAGATATATATTTCTTGCCTTTATTGTTTTGTAGTTCTTTACACGAAAAGAAGAAGATATTTTTTATCACTCCATAATTGGAGTACATGGGATTTCTGTTAGGTTCAATGCTTTTGATTAAATTAATTTAGACCCTTAGTATGTAGGAAAAACGGACATCCCAATCTGTTCTGCATGTTTATTCGTATTTCCGTTGACTTTAAAGAATTAAACATTTATTCTGGAAGCTGAAATGCGATTTTTTCTTTGTGGAATTCCTACAATATGCATAGACTGATTCACAGCCGCGTTCAAAACAGTTTTCAAATTAAGAGTTACAGTTACTAATTCGCTTCTACACACGTATTTTTCTCTGCCCAACTATACAAAACAAAGACTGTTTTACGAATTCCTGTTACTTTTAATATTTCTCATTAGTTTGTGAATGTGAGGTCCCCCTTTAAAAATATTATTTGCTATCACTCTGTGATCGTACAATAACATTTTTGCAATGCCACGACCTTGCCTGTTACAGTGAATCTGTAATATTTAAATATAAGTTCAGCTCAAAATACAACAGTTAATTCCAACATTTAACTGTAGACCACAAAGAACGTCTTTATTTCTTTCATTTGTTCGAAGTTCAAAGAAAACTTGATTACTCATACGATTTACACAGTACATGTAACAATCCCATAGTTGACGATTCATTGCGCAGATCAACCTCCACTCTAAGTTGCAAAGATACTCAAAGCACATGCAACTCCCAAAACGAGTGGTGACTGGAGGTTTACGCGCTGGTACAGGTTATGGCGGCAGTGGGCTGGGAACACTCGATGTTATCGTTGAATCACATATCGATAGTATTTCGGTGCGAGTCACAGCCGGAGAAAACGTTTGCTGTTGATGGATATCGCAAGGCAAGCATCTAATGTTAGTCATCGTGTGCCAATATTCTGCAAGGTCTATCGTACAGTGATTGGAGACATTTTTCAATGGCGCCCTGTCGAACGAAAATCTGTTTGCAGGAATACAAGGCAGAAAATGATCTTTTGCTGGATAGAATATTGTTTTGAAGCAACCAAGCCTCACATTCGGAATTGTGAAAGTAGTCGTTGTGCAAAGTTTGATGCTTCAATGGTATTATTTGCATTTCGGTGAAAAATTTTTTGGGAAGTCGCAGTGTTTATGCAGCCGTTGTCGCATCCAGGTCTCCTCTGAAATCATTCGGAGACCTAGTAGGACAACAGGGAGACTACCAGTCCAATTCTATGTGGCATGGCATCTGAGTAAGGCCTTTAGCTGGCGACGCAGCCGTTCCAACAGACCGTTAGAAACGGGGTGGGAGGCGCAGGCTCGATTTCAGTTCATATCAAGAAAATGCTGACTTGGACTGTTTACCCCGGTTAGTGGCGATGCGGAAAGGTATGATGAAGCTGGTAATCCACTCACCAAAGATAGTTATGAGAACAGTTGCTGCTATTGCAACTTTCGGTGGATAAGCTTCAGGCAAACGAAAGGAATGCTCAATCGCTGACTGATATTAATTGTATCCTTCTGATGGTAGTAAAGGTCCATTGGTGTCGATGTGGATACATTCAAATTGTTGGCTCGGTGGGCTGAAGGTACCGAGTCAAACTGTAACTTGCCGAGTTGTTTTGTTGTGCTGACAAGCACTACATTGACGTACAGTTGCTTTGCAATCCTACTCAATATTTGTCCAGACAAATGTATTTTCACTAGATGTATAGCAGCCCTTGTTCTAGGACAGTGATTCCCGACCTGGGGATAATTACCCACTGAGTAGTGAAATGAAATTTTCAGAGGGGTAAAAACAAAAGTTTTCGATTGTGTTCCAGTCATGAAACTAAGTTATTTTTAAATTATCATAACCATTATCACTTTTCATAAGATTGTAACATGATCACGTAAGTCACCAGTAATATATATTCACATAGTCCACCCACTACACTCACACTATGTACTTCGTACCATCCATCGATGACAGTAAAACTGAGACATACACAGCATATATGCTTAAATAGCCCACGGAAATGTCTTCTCCGAGTTGTAGATAGTTCGCGCAGCGGATCAGGAGTTGCTTCATTACTAACTTCGCATCAGCACAACATCGGTAACTATATATCGGCTATTAACTGCTGTGAGGACTACACATTATTATTGTTATTATTATCATTACTATTATTATTATTATTACTGGTGGCATTGCGTAAAGACACAGAATTGCCATCCTGATGTCTTCCAATGTCTGCCACTTTAGAAGCAAAGGAGTCCAGCATCCAAGTGGTTTAGAAACAATAAGTGCAGCATTAGGGAGAGGAGTGCTGCAGGGGAAGCATGTTTCGTAATAGGTGTCTTTCCTCAACGCGTTTAGACAGCTTTCTCAGAAGATGTTGTAGGTAGCACTCGCGATACACTGACGACTGCACCATTCAGTAAAGAAAACAGTCTATAAAAACTAAATGTCACGTATCTTTCATCATTTTAAAATCAAAAAATTCAAAGAACTTTTTTTCATTCTGAAGTTCAGTTGGGCGCTAATGTTCATGATGGTAGGGGGTGGGGGTACAGCCAATATCTGATTATACTTAGCGGTCAGAAATGCTGGCAGCCACTGCTCTAGGATGAGGGAGGCTGTCGAGGGAAACAATTGCTTGCCGACGTAGATCTGCTGTCACGAACGGTCCTGCTTGTGACGTTGATACATTCGAACGCATTATTGGAAGCAGCTGTAAGCCTGACGATGCTCTCAGTTGTCTCCTTCCAGAGCTTCAACAAGTGATATAAGGTTAAATTCCTTTACAATGACGTCATTACGTTAAGATATATTTTCAGGTGTGTCTACTGTTCCATTCTGTACACCCCAACATTAACACCATTAGTCAATTGCATAATGAAGTCCAAATGCTGCAAACGACGTGTTCAAAATGACTCAGAGCACTATGCGACTTAACTTCTTAGGGCATCAGTCGCCTAGAACTTAGGACTAATTAAACCTAACTAATCTAATGACATCACATACATCCATGCCCGAGGCAGGATTCGAACCTGCGACCATAGCGGTCGCTCGGTTCCAGACTGTAGCGCCTAGAACCGCACGGCCACTTCGGCCAATGACGTGAGATGCCTTGTCTGGCTGCTGGTGAAAATCAAACATTACTAGCTTATGATGTGTGATAAGAGTGAAATGTCTGCCTCCATTCGTATGCCTAACCTGTGTGACTGAAGCGTAGGCCGCATAGAACTCATGGTCACACATCGACGAATTTACTTGAGATATACACTGAAGAAAGCTACAGGCTTCCAGTCATGTGATACACGTTCTAACACAGCTCCAGTGGCACTAGAGAGAGCTGCGAAAGGAAGAGTATGAACTAATAACGGAGCCTCTTCAATCTCAGTTTCTGCTCTGGCGAAGTATGTCTCTCTTCATCAGTCCACTGCAGTGTGGCTTCTGGCCTGGGTGTAACTTTTAAAAATTCGTTGAGACTGCATGCAAGTCGACAAAGGAAGGAAGATTACGGTTTAACATCCAATCTGTAATGAGATCATTAGAAACAGAACAAAAGCTCTGGAAGTTTTAAGGATGGGGAAGGAAATCGGTCATGCCCTTCCAAAGAACCATCCTGGAGCCATATAGAGAAATGACGGAAAATCTAAATCTGGATGGTAGGATATGGATTTGAACTGTCGTACTCCCGAATGATAGTCCAGCATGCTAACCAGTGCGCCATCTCACGCGGTACATGTCGTGGATAAAAGTTTGACACACTTCCACTCTTACACAGACTAAGCGAACCGCCAACGGAGAATACAACATTTGTCTAAAAACGAAATTATTTTATTTTGTTTGTCAGACTCAGACTACACAGTTTATATGATCTGATGCTGGGAAATGCAACAAAATAGTTTAGCTTCCACTCTGGCTTGAGGTGGTAGGATTCCTTGTCCACTGATAAGATACGCCAAGACTTATTTCCATCGGCCCAAAGACACATTTTGACAGGTTAATCACTAAGCTGTATTCTTGCAGTCTACTGAAGAGCTGCTGTAGACGGTCGAGGTGCTGTGTCCCAGTGAACGATATTACGAGCAGCTGATCAATACTTCTTCCAGAAGTGCTAGCCTTGCAGCTTCGCAGGAGAGCTTCTGTGAAGTTTGTCAGGTAGGAAACGAGGTACTGGCGGAAGTAAATCTATGAGGAGGGGTCCTGAGTCGTGCTTGAGTAACTCAGTTGACAGGGCACTTGCCCTAGAAAGGAAAACGTGCCGAGCTCGAGTCTAGGTCCAGCATACAATTTTAATCTGCCTGGTAGTTTCAATACTGATATAACAGAACTCTAAGTCTCAAGTTGTCTCAGCCATGAAGTGCTGGAAAGTCTGGGCGATTATGCAGAGTCAGAATGACATTTAAAGATAATCGTGGAATTCAAAAAGCAGTTTTGAGTACATCTTCTAGTGCTATGAGTATATGATAAAAAGTACTGATGAGGTCGACTGTGGAGAAAACTGTCTCATTACGAATGTGTATAACAAAATCTTTGATACGTGGCACAGGACCAGGTGTACTTCTGGCGTTAAGCTGATGACAGAACCACAAGGGCGCCACCAGTTGCTCTTCTTACAGACAATATGGCGTGACGAGGCCCAGTTATTGTCTGAAGAGCGGCAGATCTCTGTGCTCACGCATGAAAGCGAACTCTTGCTTTGCAGTCTTGAGCTTTTATGGGCACAGTAGACGAGGCCTTGTATGAAATTCTGATCCCAGCGCGCTCACCATGCGATATGCAATTGTCTTTCCAGTGCTGGAGTAGGTGAAGAAAGGGTTACCTGGGGGAACTGGCGATGCAGGTCACTGTACGGTGAAGCGCTGGCAGTCACTTTGATGCCACCATTGTTGTCATGGCATACATGTCCATGACAACATAACTGTGTTGTGGAGTAAAATAGGTGCCGATGGAGAAGATACCCAAGGCGGTAGTAAAGTAATCAAAGAAACGAACAGCACATCGGTGACAGTGGATCTTCATACGAATTCACGACGAAAATTCAATCTGATATGATCGTAGGTCTTGATGTAAGATTCATTCCCAGCATACAGCTGACTACCATAGGTCTTCCACAATGGGAAACGAGAAGAATGGTAAACTGAGCACCTATATCAAAGGGAAATTGTAGTTTAGTAGAGGGCTATGTTGTAAAAAGTCGACGGCAGCCTAGTTTGAAATCAGAATTGTCACTACTCACTTATATGTCGTTTTCCATGTCAGAGGGTGACCAAACCGCCAGGCTCTGCTCCAAACTTTCTATGATACCAGCAGATATACTCACTGGTGAGTGAATGCTTGCTCCTGTTGGAAGACCACTGCCAGTGCCATGTGATGGTAGACGTCTGTATTCGTAGGGCCATGACCTTCTTAAACAGTTCACATATTTGCGTTTGCAGAGTTTCTAGAGGACTCTCTGACCTGAGGCAAACAGCTGCTATGCCCATAAATGGATACATCTGGACTATTGAATCAGTAGTTTGAGCAAGAGCACTGACGTCTCCAAAGAAAACTGTTAGTGTTTCCTTTGCATCGGCAGGCAAGACCGATGCCCATGTATACCACATATATTGTCATTCACGTCATAGCCTGCCAGCACACCAATACGAAGAAGTAGTCGGTATTGTGTCTGGTTGTCAAGTTCTTTGGTGCTGCTTTATCCCTGCACGACACTGACGTGGCTCCGGCATCTCCACTGTAGAGGGACACGAGAGATGCTGTATCTCCGTGCTGTATCCTGGGACTGCAGCTACTCGGCAAAGCACCCATGACTGGCGGGTTGCCGGACTCTAGGCGTCCACTGAAGGCATCACAACGTCTGCCAGCATGTATCACTTGTAAGTTATATTAGATCAGATTAGATTAGTTTTTCGTTCCATAGATCCGTGCTGCGGAGATCCCCGTGAATGTGGAACATATCAATTTTTTAAAGCTGAAATAACAATACTAATAGTATGAATATATGCAATACATCATTTGTTTCTATTAAAAAATTCGTCAATGGAATAGAAGGAGTTGGCAACTAGTAAGTCTTTCAGGCTCCTTTTAAACTGATCTTTATTTGTAACTAAATTTTTTATGTTTGCTGGCAAATTATTGAAGATCAGTGTTACTGAGTAGTGGACCCCTTTTTGAACTAAAGTACGTGCTTTTGAGTGCTTGTGCAGATCATTTTTGTTCCTGGTATTGTATGTATGAACTGAGCTGTTTGTTGGAGAAATAGATATATTATTTCAGACAAATTTCATTAAGGAGTAAATACACTGAGAGGCAGTACTTAGTATACCCAGTTGTTTGAAGAGGTTTCTACAGGACATCCGTGAAATTACTCCACAAATAATACGTATTACACGCTTTTGGACTCTGAAAACTTTTGTTTGACTTGAAGGGTTGCCCCAAAATATTATACCATATGATATTATGGAATGAAAGTAGGCAAAGTATGCAAGCCTTTTCATTTTTATGTCGCCTATGTCTGCTAACACTCGAATTGCAAATACAGATTTGTTAAGGCGTTTCTGCAGTTCTGTGGTGTGCTCCTCCCAACTGAATTTGTTATGAAGTTGTAATCCCAGGTATTTAAGACTGTCAACCGCTTCTATCTGCTCATCTTCATATTTTATGCATATGCTGGGTGGAAATCTCTTACCGGTTCTGAATTTCATATAGTGAGTCTTTTTTAAGTTTAATGTCAGTGAGTTGGCTTTAAACCATTTATTAATATCCATGAAAATATCATTAGCAGATCTTTCTAGAACTACACTCGACATACTGTTTATTGCAATAGTTGTGTCATCTGCAAACAAAACGAACTCTGCTTTTGGCAGTGTAACTGATGAGAGATCATTAATGTACACAAGAAAAAGCAATGGCCCTAAGATGGATCCTTGTGGGACACCACATGTAATTTCTTCCCATTCTGATGATGACTGACGACTTAATTCACTAGTCCCTTGCATTGGCACCCTTTGTTTTCTGTTAGCGAGGTATGACTTGAACTATTTTGCAGTACTACCCATGACACCATAGAATTATAATTTATTTAAAAGGATGTTGTGGTTCACATGGTCAAATGCCTTTGACAGATCACAGAAAATACCTGCTGCTTGTAATTTGTTATTTAATGAATTAAGTACATTTTCACTGTAGGTGTAAATAGCCTTCTCTATATCAGACCTCTTCAGAAATCCAAACTGTGTTCTTGATAATGTGTTATTTGTGGTCAGATGGTTGAGAAGCTGCCTGTACATTACTTTTTCTAAACTTTTTGAGAATTTTGGCAGAAGTGAAATCGGTCTGTAGTTTGATGGTATCTCTTTATCCCCTCTCTTGAATGGAGGCTTAATATCTGCATATTTTAGCCAGTCAGGAAATGTCCCAGTTATAATTGACTGGTTACACAAGTAACTTAGAATTGTACTAAACTCACAAGAACATGCCTTAATTAAGTAATTAAATGCATCTTCTGGCATACACACTCCGAAATGACATCATGTCAACAGGCTAACCTGTGGGAAGCTCTGTAATAGGACATGAAAAATTAAGAAAACTGAATCTACAGCCTCCCAAAATCTCAGATACCATAGACATTTATATTCTCTGCCATTTTTAGTTATGTTTTTGTCTGAAAGCATTTTGTGCTCCTGTCTTAGTTCTTCTCGTAGTATCACTTGTCTCTTGACGCCTTATCTGTCTGCATGGATAGCAGAAGTTAATGCTGTTGTGCATTTTAGACTAATTACATTTGATTTAAACATGAATTAATGTCATGTAACGTTATTAATATCTCCTGCCCATATCTTGTTTTTGAACGTATTTTGCACAACTGTGATCATAGCCAATAACGATGTTGGTCTTACTGAAGCATTGATGCTACTGATTGGCAGCCAGTGCTGCAGTCTTAAATACATACTGCATCAGCGATAAAAGACTCGGCGTTTTTTTGCACAACTTTGCTTTCAAAGTCCGATCCATTTAAAGAAACAGTGCTATTCTACACTAATGCTAACATTGAAATACTTATATTTCTTTCCATGGTCATGCATTACTCTGTTAGAAGCAGACCAGTAATTACGGATTGTCCTGATTGATCAATACATTCCTGTCATTAAGACAACTCCATCTTCTCTCTGTTTGCTAATCATATGAAACAAATAACATTTAATTATTTGCCCAAGGTGGAAGGAGAATTATAATGGCGAGACCGTGACATACCCTGTAAGTTTCTTACTCTGATTCTTAGTGTTCCATGTTCAGTACGCAAATGGAGCAGTGAAATTCATTACGATGGAAATGACAGGAACCACTCCGGGAAGAGAAAATAAGAGGACTTCTGCAAAAAAAAAAAAAAAGGAAAAATACAGAAACCGTGGGTAAGAAATACTGCACGCCACCACTTCAGGTATGGGAGGGCAACTGGCAGCCAACGGACCGCATCCGACAGGCAGTTAGTTTCAGTCCGACGCATGGAATAAATTATGAGTGGACAGAAAATGAATGTACTTGTACTCTCAAAAAACTTGGTTTGAGACGTAATTTGACGGCGTGGCGAGTCCAAAAAAGGTGAGCCGTTCATAACGGCGCGTTACCTCATAACATGTACGTCACGGACGCTATTGTTTTGACTGGCTAACACTCGTTTCACAACACCTCTCACACACCTGACGTCGTTTTGCCGTCACACGCAATATCGACGAGAGCAGGAACTGCTATCGACTATCGTTAGCGTTCGATACGAGTCTCTCAGAAGACTTCATGCAAGCATATCGGATTCTTTTTTTTAAAAAAAAAAAATGTCGTTCTAGGAATGGTTTATTATAATTATTGTTATAGCTAAAGGTAACATGGATCTTAACATTGAACAAAGTGCATTTCCTGACGCAGTAGCGGAAAAATTACGCAGTTCAGAACATGATCTAGGATCGAGCTTTGAAAGTGATGCAAATGTTTTACCTGATAATCTTTTTCTTGAAGTTTGTACTGACCTAGATGATCCTATACGTAATTTAACTGATGACACTTTGTGTGAAGTAAATTTTCCAATGGACGACTCTTCATGTGAAATGAATGTGCAAATAACTTATCAACCAACTGATATGGCTTCACTGTTATTACGAAGTCTTCAAGTAATTGTAAAAAAAAGAAAAAAAGGAGTATTAGGTATTAGAACTGAATCAACAAAACACGAAAGAATTACTGAAGAATTAAAAAAGCAATTCAGTGATTTAGAAAAATGAAATACTAATTTCAACAATTTGTCTGTGCAGTATAGTAGTAGATGATGTTTCACAGTTAAAGAAGGCTTTCACGGTCTCCCAGTAGCTGGAGAGACTCTGTCTAAAGAACAAAAACAACTGAAAGCAACTATAGTGAAGTCAGAAAATAAAATCGATACTTTCGTGAAAGAACAGGGCGTTAAACTACAGAAGCAATTTAATGATGATTGCAAGCACATTGATGATGACTTTTCAGAATGGCTTTCACACAAAGATGTAAAATTAGTGACACATTAAATTCAGAGTTAGGGGGAATTATAAGTGAAAAGGTCACATCTGGCGTGTTTGAGCGAGACAATTGGTAATATCCGAATTGGTAACGATAAAAGTGACTTCAAGAAAAGATTTGCTGCACAAATTATGAAAGTGCAACAGGAATTGTGTGCAGTTAGGGGCATAGTTAGGGGCCTCGATCATCTACTGATAAAGTACATCATAGTCGCAGCAGTCCTGCTGCATATCACGTGACGTACACTAATGGAATTAATTCTGATGATTTGCTGGCAGACCATATACGGTACATAGACGGAGTACCGTCTACACTATCTCCAGTACTGCTAGAAGCCAGGTTAATGAAGCAAAGATATAAACTTACATCACATCTTGTTGTGCTCGTAAAGGCTTTGAAGGGTGTGCTACCCCAGTCCTGAAATGAACAAAAAAAGATCCATTTCACTACAGAATACATTCTAGCTGGTGGAGCCCTTTGGCCATGGACACGGCAGAACTTTGTCAAACTTATAAACAGTCTGAAAGAGCGTTTCAGTTGAAGTACTGCTCAAGATGCCTACGTGAAAGACTTAGAAAACAGGTATTCGGTCTGGAGCCCTTCCATGCTAAACATAGTAGTCTCCATAGATATTTTGAGAAATATTTCAATAAAGCTCGGTGTTGGGACAACCTCTTTGTCATAAAGAGGTGTTAAGGATTTTGAAGGTGAAACTGCCTTTAGATATTCTTGAGAAATTAGTACATATTCCAGATGAGGGCGTAGAAGATTGTATGTCAATACTAGACTCAATAGACATGATACAAGAGGATGCAAAGGTCAATAATGGTACAGGCAATATCCACAACAACGTGCTGGCACTGAATCAGCTGCACATGCAGAGCTACAGCTCAGTCAAATGACTATCACGCTGCCCACATGATGTCGCCTCCAATATCACTCGAGTCTGCTAGGCAGTGCAACAACCGTATCTGCCAAATCAGCATCATAACAGCAGGAGTAAATTCAATAATTTGTGCCATCCAGGTTACCGAAGTAAAAGGGGAATAACAGCAACAGTTACTGAAATACGTGTATAATGAATCAGAACCGTGGAAATATACTCGCTCACAAAACAATCTGATGTACAATGGTCCAGCTAACTTTAATTGCTAGAATCAAGTCCCAATGGAAAATATAATTGAGGTGTCCAATAAGTCACAGCAATAATGAACCTTCATTAAACTAAATCCAGCCTCATTAAATCCTCTGAAGATGGTCGTTTGACATCAATCTGTTAAGATATTTTGAAGAAACTGATATAAGAGATGAGTTGACTGTGGATCAAGACACTCATTCTAGTAACTCACAGGTATCAGTCTAATCTTCAATTAATGCCATAGATGGGAAAATTCCTACTTCAATTTTTCTAGAAACAAGTACCTCTGTTAATGTTATGTCGCAAAATTTATTTAACAAGACTAAAGAAACATGCAAAGTGCCAAACTGCATGGTACAAAAGTGCCATATAACTGGAGTTTTAGGTCCAAAGTTGCAACTTGTCAACAGCCAGACAAAAGTAGGTGCTGCAATGGGAAATGGAGTTATGTGATGCCATTTCCTAATTTTGAAGAATCTCATAATTCGATGTTTACTTGGCATGGAGTTTTCCCAAGAAATTGACATAAAATTAGATTTTCCATTGGGAAGTGTTATCTGTGAACCAAAGACAAAAGGTAAGGATATTGTAGTTGACTTAATGGAATACCAGCAGCACATGGCAAATATTGCCATGGTATTAAGGAAACAAAGAATGCACCTGTAAATGAGTTTTCAACTCTCTATAGTAAGCATAACTCTCTGTAGTAAGACCCCCAACTGTCTCCATTCAGAACAACAACAAAAGTCAAGAAATGAATTTATGAAGCGTTTATATGTTTTTGATGAGAAACCAGCTGTCATAAATATGTTTGTGGACTATATGGATGTGATGCCACACAACATATTTCGCCAAAAGTCCGGTTCCATCCTATAGGCAAAATGAAAGATTGTCGTCAGAGAAACAAAATGAATGCTTTGTTGGAATGTCATTGAACCATATCACTCAAACTACTGTAGTTCATTTTTTTGGGGGGGGGGGTGTAACCTCCCGACAAAATTTAATAAATAATATGAATATGATTCTAATTTAGTGTAACCTCAAAACAGAAAAATTCCTAAACTTCTCAACAGTAAAAATTATAATTATGTCGTTCATATTCAGTGTAACATCCCAACAAAATAATTTCCGTAACCTGGTAATAATACAATGTAACTAACCTCTCAATTAAATTGTCGCTCACTTATAACTTTTCAATAATTGACTGTGAATTTTACCTGGTAAATTTTGGACGTCAGCAGTGCTGCGTCATGGCCCTGAAAGATCATTCTGAATAAAAAAGAGAAAAATTGTTACCTCAATGAAGTCGCTGGATAACGCATATATATCTGCTCTTAAAATAATGTTTTTTGACACAGACCTGTGCAATGCTGGCCGATAGATTTGTCATTTATGAAAGGAAGCAACTGATTTTTCTTTTGCAACAATCGGGATGATCATGGATGGGAGAAATTAGTAAATCCTTTAAATTGAAATGAATAGTTGTTAAAAGTTATTTTTTATGAGAAAGATTATTATTAGGACATTTTTAAAACATTTACATGGGACCCAAGATAACATTAGTACATATGCACGAGGCTGCTTTTTACCTTATACAATAATACTCAGGCTCTGACATCGCTGCACCGCGACCGGCCTAGCCAACACGATACACCAGACCAGACCAGAGCAGACTGCAGACTAGCAACAACTTACTGCTACAGCTACACAGTTCCTACTGCAGTCAACACTGATTTCTGGTCAGAGATTCTCTTATACCTTGCATATCGCAGGCAGCGCGTGAGCAATACATTAAAATTACATCTGCTCGGACCTCTTACATAACCCTCCACTGGCGGGTGGGGGGGGGGGTAAAACTTTGGCAGCGATGGTGAGTCAATTGGACTTGTCATGAGCAACAAATTTTTCTGTAACCTACTTAATTAACTAAGTCTACAGTCACAGAGTATATACATATATATATGTGCAGAACATGAAATGAAATAGAGTGCACATGCACTGAGTACAGAACATATCAAGAAATGACAAAATGTATAAGCAATGAGTACAAAACATATTAACAAATGACATTAAGTGAGACAATCTGAAATTCTCTTCCCTGAAGTGTTAATCAGTGTAGCCAAGACACTGAAATGTTGTATTAATGTTCAATGTTATCATTTTGGTAGTACATTAGGTACACCAAACAGTAGGACCATAATAACATCTCCATCGTTAAAGGTGGTGGACAGCATGATGTGTCAACACCACACCCTTGCAGAATCCATACTCCTTCACCAACGTGGAATTAGTGCAAAATCCAAATATAGTGCTCCATGATCATGAGGATGGACAGGACAAACGGATATTGCAGTAATTTCTGGTAATTAGGTCAGAAGGTGAAGGACATTAAGTCTTATACTAGTCATCATTGAGAATTACACTAGTCTATCAACCGATTTGAGTAATTGTTGGCACTCATTGCCTAGTTACTAAACATTTCTGTACTATGTATGGAGTATTAGAGAACATTATTGATAAATCATTTGATTACAGTAAATATTGGCACTCATTGGCCATTTACAAACCATTTTTATGCATTATTCAGAAGTGATCATTCAAAGCAAGAGTTAATTAATGACATAGCATTTACATAATTCATCTAATTATAGTGATCATTGGCAATCATTGGCCAGTTACAAACCATTTTATGCATTATTCAGAAGTGGTCATTCAAACAAAACAAGAGTTAATTAAAGGCATAGCATTTACATAATTCATCCATTATAGTAATCATTGGCATTCATTGGCCAGTTGCAAACCGTTTTTATGCATTGTTCAGAAGTTATCATTCAAAACAAGAGTTAATGACTGTAGCATCAAGCTACTGGTATTCATATATGATATCATGTAAGTGACATAAGGCAAATTTAAAATATAAGAAACACTGGCATTCATTGGCCAGTTACAAAGTATTCATATACTTTTATAAAACATTATTCACTATTATTCAAAAGTCATCATTCAAAATGAGAGTTAATTATTGGCATAGCATTTATGCATTATTACAAAACATCATTCAATATTACTCAGAACTCATCATTCAAGTGACATAGGACATATTTAAAATGTAACACACCATAACTATATAACAAAAATATTATTTACAGAAATTATTGCCATAGCATTTATGCATTATTACAAAACATCATTCAGTATTACTCAGAACTCATCATTCAAGTCACATAGGACATATTTAAAATGTATCACACTGTAACTATTACTCAAGGTCTGTGGTCCAATAATACATAGATATAATGGATTCAATATATCTGAGAAATTTGCATTATATTTAGAACTAGAAATACATCTTAAACTAGTAGCATTATTTGGTTGTATACTGGTAATAGCTGGGACTGGTAATTTTTTTTTGTGCTAGCAATGCATTGTATTGAGATCGATAGTTAAGTACTGGGGCATGAAAATATTTGCTTTTGAATTATTGCTGGATATAAGGGTTAGTAACGTCATTCGTCATGAGTCAGCTGTAGCAAGGTTATGAACAAGTAGAGTATCTGTGATCACATTCATGAATGACACACACAAATGGGTAAAAAAATGCAAGTACTTGAACAGGTTTAATGACTAACTGCTTATAGCACATTAATTTAATGAATAGCTTCTCCTGGAAAAAAATACAAAATGGATTATTGAGCTGAAAGAAGAAACGCATATTATGCTGAAAAGTAGTGAACTTCGAATTAACAGGTAATGAAACGTGTAAATATGTATGTACTCAAGCTGTCCTTTCCAAAACATTCAGTCATTATACCATGCGACATAAGACATACTGTTAAAACAAACTGCAACAAATTCTTAAATAACTACATAGCATTTCTAACTAACAGTAAATATATAAACTTCATCATTATCCTCATCTGCAAAGAAAAGCTTCATTATTCGTATTACCATAACTTCATTACTATCATCACCTGCAAAGAAAAACTTCATTATTCATATTAGCATATTCTTCATATAATTATTCATCATCATTCATTATCATCTGCAAAAAAGACACTTCATTGTTCCCATTCATATTACCATTTAATTCATACAACTATTCATAGTATAGAGTTTCTTGTTTCTAGCATACTTCATCACTAAAACTAAGATGTGTAGTTCTGTCTGACAGCCTGTGTCAATCACCTCGCATTCTGAAAGAAAAATAATTAGTTAAGACTGCTATCATACGATCTGTATAGTATATTCTTGTTAATGCTTGTTAATTCTGATCCATTTACTCTTCATGACATGGTATTGCATTTTCTTTCGTTCGTTCCGAAGGTGAAATTCCCATTTCATAGTAATCCACTGTGGTTTGTTTAAGTTATTTCTTTTATGCGTTATTGCTTTCTGAAAATGATGAATAAGGATTAATATCTTGCATTTAAATCATATACTCATTAAATAAAAACTTGTTTCTAGTGATATAATTAAGCATACAGCATAGCATGACAGAAAACGAATTACGTCAAAAATGCAGAGTGTGTTCAGGTGCAAAAATGTACACACAGTATCATAATGTAGCAGCAAAAATGTAGAATAGTCACGATGTTGAGATATCATAAGGCAAAATGTCAAAGTCAACTGGTGTTTGTTATATCTTAAAGATTACATAGCACATACAAACAAAACAGGAAAACAATCATACATATACGAAAAATTGAAAATGTGCACGGTCTGATATATAACGACAAGAAAAGTGACCTGCTGGCCTTACTTTGCTGGGCACTTGCCAAGAGAAAATATAGTAATCATCAGTAAGTGTTCATATAAATATAATTGCATAAGTGGTCATATAAAAATCAGGAAATGGCATTACAGTGTGATAAATCATAGAGTATGTTCATTCAATAAAGGGTTTAATATTGGAGACATGGTGATTGCCTTTGCTTTTTTTGGTTCTCAAAGTTTCGACGTGTACTACATTGGGGTGAGGAATGCTGCGAATTCGGTATGGACCTGCGTATAGAAGCTCAAATTTACTGCATTTACTCTTTCCTCTGTTGGATAAATAGTGTGTACGTACTAATATCTTCTGTCCTATGTGAAAGTCACGGCGTGTACAAACCTGTTTTTGCTGTCTTCTCTG
Source organism: Schistocerca serialis cubense (assembly GCF_023864345.2). Taxonomy (NCBI): domain Eukaryota; kingdom Metazoa; phylum Arthropoda; class Insecta; order Orthoptera; family Acrididae; genus Schistocerca; species Schistocerca serialis. The sequence continues at coordinate 47,967,038 of NC_064644.1, forward strand.
GCGCTCTGCGGCACGTTTGATGTTGTTCAGCGCAGTGTCAATTACTTCATGGTGTCGTAGTCGACGAGATGTAGGAAAGGATACTAATTCTTTAATTTTGTTAGGTGGTTCAACATTTTTCAATATAACAGTCGGAAATAGCGTTGTAGATTCATTTGGTATCGAGTTAATTACATCCTGGAATGATAGTATGTGTGTATCCCAATCAATATGTTTTTTATGGCAGTATATTCTACATAGTTTACCAATTTCTTTCATTAGTCGTTCACAAGGGTTCGAAGAAGCGTGATACTTGGATATATAGATCGGAGAAATGTTTCTTGTTCGTAACATATGTGTCCATATAGCAGATCGAAATTGTGGTCCATTGTCGGAAATTACTTTCAATACATGCCCTACATGAAATAGAAAATGTTTTACAAATGCTTTCGAAACAGATTTAGCAGTAGCTTTGCGTAACGGAGTGAAGGTAACAAATTTCGAAGTGAGTTCAACAGTGACAAAGATGTAACAAAAACCTCTATTAGTTCTGGGAATCGGACCAAAAATGTCTACAGCGGCCATGTGTCTCAATTTAACGGGTACAATGAGATGTAACGGAGGAATATGTGAAGTCGTGTCTGACTTAGCTTTCTGGCAGATTTTACATGACACTAAAACTCGTCGTATACGTTTCTCCATGTTGGCAAAATAACAGTTCTGTCACAGTACAAGAAAACATTTTCTGGGTCCGTAATGTGCGTAACTTAAATGAGTATACCAAATTAATTTTTTAAGAAGCTCGTCAGGAATACATAATAACCAATGGTTGCTGTCAGGGTGAGAGCGGCGAAACAGAATGTTATTGCATACAGTGTAATGGTTTCTGAAGGTAACATTATTCCTATCTTGCCAAAGGTGTTTAATTTCTTTCCATACGTTGTCTTTGCTCTGCTCTTGTGCTATGTCTTGTAATGATGACGAAATGAAATTTTCAAATGCAACTTGTTGAATATACATGACACTAAAATTTACTTGGCAGAAGTTGGTTATGATGTCTTGCTGATTGTTGCTGAGGGAACGGGATATTGCGTCTGCTACAATATTTTGTGTACCGGGAATGTGAACAATTGTAAAATTAAATTCCTGTAAATAAAGTTTCCATCTGCTTAACCTGTCGTGTGTAAATTTTGCTGAAAGTAAAAACTGGATAGCTCTATGATCTGTGTAAACGGTCGTATGTCTTCCATAAAGAAAATGCCTAAATCTCGTAAATGCCCATACAACACAAAATGTTTCAAGTTCTGTAGCAGAATAATTGCGTTTAGCAGGTGACAGAATGCGACTTGCAAACGCGATGTTTTTAATTACTGTAGAACCATCTTCTTCAATTTCCTGAAAAACGTGCACGCCTAAAGCGGTGTTAGAACTGTCGGTGGCAATGGAAAAATTTCTAGTAAGATCTGGATGTGATAAAAGTGGTGCATTCAACAAAGCTTGTTTCAGATTGACAAATTCAGACTGCGCTTGGCTATCCCAGGACCAAATAGCGTTTTCACCTGTCAATTGACATAATCTAGGGGTGTCTAAAGCAGAGTAATGAATAAATTTACGGAAAAAGTTAATTAAACCTTAAAAGCTGCGTAGTTGTTTCTTCGACGTAGGAACAGTAATGTCACATAAAGCTTGAAGTTTTTTCGGTCAGGCGCAATACCATCTGCTGAAATTACATGTCCAAGAAATTTTATAGAAGTTTTGCCAAAGTGCGATATTCTAAGATTAACTGTGAGTCCTTGTGCACGAAAAGTTTGTAACAGTTGTTCAAGAATCAATTTGTGTTCAGACCAGTCAGTTTCTGCAATAAGAGTGTCTTCTACATAAGTTGTGATTCTGTCTTTTAGTTCTGTCGGAAGTATAGTATTCAAACCGCGATAAATGCTGCTGAAGAAATACTTAAACCGAACGGTAATTTACAAAACTGATAACAGTCACCAAAACAGAGAAAAGCTGTGTACTTTCTGCAGTTTGGATGAAGGTGAATTTGCCAAAATCCCGATTTCAAATCTAACGTGGAATAAATAGCAGTACCATGAAATTTCTGTAGAAGTTCTTCTAGTGTCTGTGAGTGATCTGTTTCATTAATAATAATGTCATTGATGTGACGCGAATCAAGTACGAGACGAAGTGAACCATCCTTTTTCTTAACAATATGGAGCGGGTTTATGTAAGGACTAACTGCCGGTTCAATAATACCTTGGTCAAGCATAGCTTACAATTTTTTCTTAACTTGTTCTGTGTGAATATAAGGAATGGGATAATGTTTGGCTTTAAACGTGTCGTGCTGTTTAACTTGAAATTCATACATAAATCCGGACATAGTACCAGGGATGTTGTCAAAAACTGGAATGTGCTGTAAAAGAATATTGTATAGTTGCGTGCGTTCGTTGTCTATATTTGCACTGCTCTGTTTAACTTTATCAGAAATCATTTGCATAACGTCATAGTCGGCTTCGTCTGGAGTATTATAGTTGTGTACGTACGTATCTGTGAACAATGTGGAATGACAGTCTATGTTACGTGATGCAGAAATGACCTCTGTACGATTAATTTTTTGTTCTTCTACAGGTAAAGAGTGCTGAAATTCTAAAGCCAGTTGTACATTTTCATCCTTTAACATTAAATAGGAATTTTGAAAGTCAATAATTGCGTCATGTTGTACCAGAAAATTCGTACCTAAAATAACGTCTGTTGTCAATAAGGGAACAATCCAAAAATTTGAGTGAAACGTAAGAACTGCAATACAAAATGATAAGTGTGTCTGTAACTTTACATCTACTCCTTTACCAGATACTGCTCCTTTTACTTTAGTTTTGCCTAATGGTAGTGTAGGATAGGTATTATCTTTGTTACATTCGTTGAAAGTTTCTTCATTTATAACTGACATAGGTGATCCAGAATCGATTACTGCTGAAAATCTGGATGATCCAATCTTTACTTCAATGACAGGGTGGGAAATGGTTTTTTGAATAACTGGTTTTTCATGCAAAAGTGTGTCTCGGATGTCGTCAAAAGTATTTGTCAAAATTTTCGTGGACAAGATTCTCTGTGTCAAAAGTATTGCTTGCGTTGCTGGAAGATGCAACCTGTACTGCATCTAGTCAAATTCTTTCTGATGTGCTGTTATTTGCGGGAGGATGCTGTGGCATTTCGACTATTTGTACTGTTCTGTCATTTCGTCCTGACGTATTACGTTTGGGATTATATCTACTTCTGGTTCATTCATGATAATCTGTTGTTGCGGCTGATTTTGCTGCTGGTAAGACCGACTGTTATTAAACGTACGCTGAAAATTGTGCTCATTACTTTTATGTCTGTCATGATAGTCATTTCTATACGGCGCGTTCGGGTTTTCTTTACACGTTTCTAATCCTAGATAGATCGATAGTTGAAGAGCTGTTTTGATAGATATAAAGGATAGTAAAAGAGAAGGCAGCAGTGCAGAAAACTAAAGATGAAATAGCACTACTACGGCTCGGGGCCCTGTGCACGCTACGGCACATATTCATCGAAGTGTAATGAATCCCCTGAGGTCTCTTACGCGCTGCAAATAAATTTTAGTTTCTGCGTTACAGGCAATACCGGTGAAAATTCAAAAGCAAATTATTGTATCCAGTCGAAAGAGTGAATCTGTGTTCTGTCATTTTTAAATACCTTAGATTTTTTTACGGATAAAATTTGCTTATAATCAACGTTATTGTCTCTGAATGTGTGAACTGGTTCAGGATTGTGTGACTGAAACATTTTTCATTTCTGTCACTTTAAAACGTTCGTCAATTTGGCTGATCTGTTGTTCAAATTTCTTATCGACTTTCACATCCACAGTGTGTGGAAGTTCTGTGGACATTAATTTAAACTCATCACGTAACTGTGTAGCTTTTTCAGAACATTGTTCAGTGACTGCACTACTTTCATCTCCAAGTAATTTCGTTGTGGCTACATGTGTACTACTTAATTCTTGTGCAACAGATCTAATTTCTTCATTACTGTTCCTAGCACAAGCCTTAATTTCCTCACGTACTTGTTCTTTAGTATCATGACGCTGCATGGTAACGGCTGTAATCTGTTCACTAAGTTGTTTGTTCTGTTCGTTAAGGTTGTCGTGTTTTTCATTCGACTGTTTGAAACTTTCATTAAGTTGTTTGCACGATTCAATAAGTTGTTTGAAATGGTTGTTGAATTTTTCATTAAGTTGTTTGAAATGGTTATCTAGTATTTCATTCCGCTGTTTGAAACTTTCATTAATTTCTTGTTTGAGATTTTCATTAAGTTGTTTACACGATTCACTAATTTGTAGCAATACTGCCATAACTTGATCCCAGCCAAAATTAGCGAGTCTATTCACTGTTCTGTGTGATGGTGTGTCTGCATTTGTCACGTTTTGTGTAACCATTCGGTTATTGTCTGACTCGTGAAAAGGTTTGCTAATTGGATGAGCACTGTTGGTCACTACATCGGAATCAAACAAATCTGACGTACTTTGAGTACATTGTTCACCTTCGTTAGAATCCGCTCGGGCCTCTTACAGGGGATTATTAACTATCTTCTGACTGATTTCATGCTGCCCACCACAAATTACTCTCCTGTGACAACCTCTTCATCTCAGTGTAGCAATTGCAATGTTCGTGCTCTATTATTTATTGAGTGTGTTCCAATCTCTTTTTTCCTCTACAATTTTTACTTCCTCAGCTCCCTCCAGTACCATGGAAGTTACTTCCTGATGTCTTAACAGATGTCCTACCATCTTTTCACTTCTTCTTGTTGGTATTTTCCATATGTTCCTTTCCTTGCCGTTTCTCCAGACAACCTCCTAATTCCTGTCTTATGACTGCACCTTATGTCAACATTCTTCTATAACACCTCGTCTGAAATGCATCTATTCTCTTGTTTTCTGGTTTTCCCATAGTCCACATTTCACTAGCACACAATACTGTGCTTTAGACATACATTCTCAGAAATTTCTTCCTCAAATTAAAACCTGATACTCGTAGAATTCTCTTAGCCAGGAATGTCCTTTCTACCTGTGCTAGTCTGCTTTTGATGTCATCGTTGCTCTGACTGTCATGAATTAATTTGCTTCCTAGGTAACAGACTCCCTTGTCTTCATTTATTTTGTGCCACCAATCCTGATGTTTCTCATTGTTCTTATTTCTGCTACTTCTCATTACTTTCATCTTTCTTCGATTTAGTCTAAATCTATATTCTGTACTCATTAGACTGTTCATTCCATTCAACAGATCCTGTAATTATTCTTCACTTCCAGTAAGGATAGCAATTTCACCAGTGAATCTGATCATTGATATTCTTTCACCTTGAATTTCAGTTCCACTCTTGAACCTTTCTTTTATTTCCACCATTGCTTCTTCGATTTATAGATTGAACAATAGGGGAGAAAGACTACATACCTGTCTTACACCCTTTTTAATCTGAGGACTTTGTTCTTCATCTCCCACTCTAATTATTCCCTCTTGGTTCTTGTACATATTGTATATTACCCATCTTTCCTTATAGCTTACCCCTATTTTTCTGAGAATTTCGTACATCACCCCATTTTACATTGTCAAACGTATTTCCAGGCCGACAGATCCTATACATGTGTCTTGATTTATCTTGAGTCTTGCTTCCATTATCAAACACAACATCAAAACTGGCTCTCAGGTGCCTTTACTTTTCCTAAAGCCAAACTGATTGTCATCTAACACATGCACAATTTTCTTTTCTACTCCCCTGTATATTTTCCTGGTCAGCAGCTTTGATGCATGAGCTGTTATGCTGATCATGCGATAATTCTCACACTCGGCAGCTCTTGCAATCTTTGGAATTATTTGGATGATGTTTTCCGAAAGTCAGATGGTATATCGCCAGATTCATATGTTCTACACATTAATGTGAACGCTAGTTTGGTCGCCGTATCCCTTATGATTTTAGAAATTCTGATGGATGTCGTCTGTCCCTTCTTTTAAGTTCTTTTAAGTGCTGATTCTAATACCAGATCCCCTATCTCTCCTATACCGACTCGTATTTCTTCTCCTATCACGTCATCAGACAAGTCTTACCTCCTAAAGAGGCCTTCAATGTACTTCTTCCGCCTATCTGCCCTCTCCTCTGCATTAAACTGTGGAATTTCACCTCCCCTTTTGCAGTCCCCTCCTCGAGATTCTCTTGCCAATGGAAAGATCATTACACCTTTTCATTACAAGCCACATGTCCTGTCGATACACAGAATGTGTCTTTAATGCAGTGGTTTCCATTGCCTTCCGCATCCTCACACCATTCATGGTTGGTGATTCTTCCGCCTTTAGGGGCAGTTTCCCACGTCAGGGGCAAGAGAACACCCTGAACCTTTGTCCACTCTTCTGGCCTCTTTGACAAGGCTATTGGCAGAATGAGGGCGACTTTTTAGGCTGGAAGTCTTTGGCAAATTCGTTTAGTCCTGGATGCACATGCCATTAACAAAATAATTGTGCCAGTTTGTAGACAACCTGAAAGTTTAAACGAATTGTTGCAAAATTCCACGCTGTGCAGTTTTTAACTAGCACTGATATCAAATACTCATACTGGCAGGTCTCCTTTTCCAAATAATCTAGAAAATACAGCTTTTGTTCACGCTGGTAGAAACTACCATTTTCATGTACTATCCTTAGAACTCCACGTAAGTTCCTGAGTGTTCCTTGCTGCTCTAGATACAGTTCTAGGGCTCGACCTGCTAGATAAGGTGACACTGTATGTGGATGACATCTTAACTGCTACTGCCACATGGGAGGAACATTTTGATCTACTGCATCATACATTATGTAAATTTTCACTGGCTGCAGTGACAATCAACCTCCAGAGTCAAAGTTTGGTAGAGAAGAAATTAGATTTTTAGGACATATTATCTCTCCCTCAGGGATAACGTCTGATCACTGCAAAAAAGAGAAAAGTGCAATAAGGTATTTCCCAGCTTCTAAGACAAAGTGACTGCTAAAAGCTTTTAATTCTCTGTGTTCATTTTTTCATCGATTTGTATCAGATCAATTGTTGAGTAGCTCCATACACCTGAATTTTCTAAATAAACATGCAGTGTGCTATTGGACATACAAATGTCAGTCAGATTTTGATAATATAAGAAACGCTTTGGAAAATTCTGAAATCTTGTGTCATCCCAACAAGAATTTGCGCTTCTATAATGCAATGGGTGCAGACTTTTCTGGACTTGGAGCCTATCTATTTCAAATGCTTCTAAAGTACAATAAGGCTGAAGTAAACATTATTAGTTTTGCAAGTAAGACACATTCAGAATGCGAGTGTACATATTTGGGTACTGAATAGGAAACATTAGCTACAGTATGAACATTCAAGTAGTTTATCTATTATATTTATGGCAAGAATTTGAAGGTAGTTTGGGATTGACAGGCACTGAGCCTTTTATTAACCTGCAAATTACTTCATGCTTGAATTGCAATATGGACAGCCTTTCTTCAAAAATACAGTTTTGAGATAACACACATAAGAGATAAAGATGGTGTAGTAGTCGACACCCCAAGAGTTGACTTATCTTGTCGACTTATCAGAACAAATTACTGATTACCATATTCTCTCAAAGAAAGAGCCATTACAGATAATGCTATTGAGGTGTGTGTACAAACCATATGCAGAAGAGAGGAAAATCAACAATAATACTAACAGATGAGAAAAAAAGAATACATAGAAAGAGAGGCAAAAAGAGAAGTGGATGAAGCAGCAAAAGACCTATACATAGCAGTAATACCAAGAAGACACTCATACACCAAAATAGACACGAAGGAATGGGAAGACCACTTCAGTAAGATACTGAACAAACGAGGAATCCAAACGGCCTCAAAGAAAGAGAAATAACATCAAACAAAGAAAAAAGACCATGTATGGGAACCTCTAAATGAAGAAGATGTAAAAGAAGTAATGAAAACACTGTAGAGCAAGAAAGCAGCAGGACCCAATAATATATATATATGTATATATATATATATATATATATATATATATATAATGAACATATACAATATGCGAAAGGGGCTCTCCAACACATACTGATCAAACTATTCAACAAATGCCTGGAACTTGGAGGAATTCTGACCTAATGGAGACACTCGATAATAAAAGTTCTCTACAAAGGTACAGGAGACTCAATGGAATGAACAAGTACAGAAGCATAGCCCTAGAAAATACTCACTTCAAGAGGTTTCAAAAGATAATTACACAAAAAAACAAGCCTGTGTGGACAATCACCTCCCAGAACCACAAATGGGATTCAGATCTGGAAGATCAACACTTACAGCAATCAGGCTTCTTCTAAACGACATCAACGAAGCACTACAAAAGAAACAAATTTTCTACAGAGTGTTCATAAACTTTAACAAAGCCTTTGACCTACTCCAAAGAGATCTCATAGTCCGAAAACTGGAAAACACAATGGGAGAAGATAGCATATGGTCAAGAATAATCAAGTCAATCCTCGAATACAACTTAATCACAATATCAGACAACCTCTCTTTTTCGAACCTCATTTTGCAATCGCACAGAGTCTTACAAGGTGACCCAATGAGCCCTTTGCTGTACATTCTTGCCACTGAAGAAGTACTGCCAATTGAGAAAATGAAGAAGATGTATACATATATGCACATGCTGACGACATAGCTGTAGGATCAACAGATATACAGAAGCTACAAAAAATCGTTGAGAAAGTAGATAAATGGTGCAGTGAACACAAACTACACATAAACGTAACAAAGGACGAAATGATGATTTTCAGAAAAGGAGGCAAAACACTCGAGAATGCGGAAATCAACATCACAGGACAAAAAAAAAAAAAAAATCTCATCAGGCTTTAAATACCTAGGGGTGGCTCAAATGGTTCAAATGGCTCTGTGCACTATGGGAATTAACTTCTGAGGTCATCAGTCCCCTAGAACTTAGAACTACGTAAACCTAACTAACCTAAGGACATCACACACATCCATGCCTGAGGCAGGATTCGAACCTGCGACAGTAGCGGTCGCGTGGTTCCAGACTGCAGCGCCTAGAACCGCTCGGCCACTTCGGCCGGCACCTAGGGGTGGCATCGCAACCAACAGCCAAATGCTTCACAAAACATATAACAGAATGTGCAGCTCAAACAATAATAGCAATACAGGACTTCAAAAACATCCTCCTACTCAGTCTAGAAACGGCCATGAAATTATTCAACGCAAAATCTTGCCAATCCTGGCCTACAGGATGGAGGTTATATGGACACCTGACAGAAAAAACTCTAGAAACACTAGAAAAGATAAATCGACTCATCTAAAAAGAGCGCTAGGTCTCTCAAAGATAACAAGATCTAGACTAGTGTACCTGGTAGCGAGAGAGACATTCCTAATTGAAGACATCAAACTTCGATATATGATGCCACACACCAAGGCTTCCAGAAATCAACTGAATGAAGATCATGGAGGATAAACGAGAAAAACTATGGCTGGAGTTCTAGGGCACCAAAGCAATGATGAACCACTCATGGACAGCACCAAACTTCGAACTTCCGTATGCCATAAATAGATTATCTATTCATTACTTCTATCACCTAATTTGCAATAACAAAAATTATCCTGACCCAACCACAACATGTGTGTCTGAAATGTGTAACGAAGCCTGTAAACGATATCACATAAAACTGTGAAGTAAAAGAATGAAATCTATGAATGAATATGCAGAAATGTAAAATGTAAATTTAAAATGTTAAGCAAAGTTACTAACTGTATATGGCTATTTGGCTGCAATTTTATTAAATAAAAAATTTAGGTGTGTGTGCTAATGTAACCACACCTCAGATCATAGATGCACAAATCAAGACACTGCTCCTACAAAACCCATCTGAAGAACTCATACACTACTAGAAAATACAGAATCGTGTATTGTTCTACAGATATAATAACCAAGAAACTCGTAATAATTGATGTGTGTATACTGGAAGCCTGTGTTTCACTTACAGATTATGTGTGGAGGAATGACGATACATTAAAATGTCTCAGAAAACAAAAGCTTTATTGTTATTTTCCTAATATGAGGAGATATGTAGAACAGTTGTTGAAAACTTGTCTTATCTATGAGAGAACAAAACCCACAAACAAGTATGGCTACACAGAAGTACATGCTACACTACCAATCAACCTTTGCAAATAGTATCTGTCGATGATGCTGGGCCAGTAACCCCTACATGAAGTGGAATAAAACACTTAGTAGGTCTTTACGATCATTTCTCAAAATATGCCCAACTTTATGCAAAAAAGACGACAACATTGTCATCCATCATCAGAAGAATTCTTAGGGACTGCATAGTGACAGTTGGTAAGCCTGTCGCATTCCTAACAAATAGTGCTTCAAACTTTACATGCAAAACAGGGAAAGATTTTCTACAGGACTCTAACATCAACCAAATTTTGATGTCGAAATTTCATCCTCAAAGTAATCTGATTTAACGTATTTTCAGAGAATTTCACTGTTTTGCACCAACATTCACAACATACACATTGGGTGGAGTTCATTGAACCAATAGAGCACATAGTAAACAACTTACCAATTTACATGACCCCCTACATGCCCTCGGGTCTCTTAATGAACACCAAAGAGGTTAACTGTTGAATAAATCCATTGCCATACCTGCTTAAAGAAAAATTTACTCTGGAAGAAAAGGTTAGAAACACACTGATTGCAGTCACTGAACAGGCTAGAATTCAAAAGAATACCTATGACAAAAAGCTAAGTGGTTTACAGGAAATTTCAATCAGAGAAATTGTGTTGTTAAAATGACATCCAAAATCTTCAGTCCTACAGAAAAGAAATAGTAAATGGCAACTACTGTACACAGAACCATATAAGACTGTTTGGATCCCACATCCCTGAAGCTATCTTTTGGCTTTTCCGAAAGCAAGCTAAATTAAAGAACTTTACAGTCACCAAGATTTGGCAAGGTATCTGCACATGTAGTAGTGATGACTGCAATCCTTTGAGTTGAAAAAAGGTATAAAGTATAAATCTTTAATGACTACCTCACGTAAAAAGTATGCTCTGAGCAATTTCGTATCTGAATAGTTTTACTATGGTGTATCAATTTATGTACAGCGAATGCTACATAAAATTCTGAACTATTTTGCTTGAAATTTGCAGATAAATATGTTTCTATGTATCCAGATAAACAAGAAAGAATAAAACTATCGATGTAGAATTTGACAGGCTGTATTTCGTGTACAGAATGCAAAACTAGATAAGCCTGAAAAGAGACTCATATTGTTGTTGCTGTAAACTAAAGGAGTAGATTTTTTAAAGTTATCACTAGTTGTCTCATGGCAATAGTTAGAACTTCTGTGTATGTATATTAGTTGTTCAGATGTTTCATGAGTAACCAGTGGTTATTTAATCAGGATAGTAAAATGGTTAAAGATAATATGAGGTCTCAAGTGGAGTAAAAAATTAAAATATACATTATATAATTAGCTTAGAGGTATAGCAGTACTGTTTCCTTATAATTCATATTTGTAAAATGAAAACTCATGAGCCCAAATGATGCGTGTTTCTAGATCATTAACTCAAAAAAATTGCTCTGAGTACTATGGGACTAAACATCTAAGCTCATCAGTCCCCTAGACTTAGAACTATTTAAACCTAACTAACCTAAGGACATCACTCACATCCATTCCCAAGGCAGGATTCGAACCTGCAACAATAGCAGCAGTGCGGTTCTGCTCTGAAGCGCCTAGAACCGCTTGTCCACAGTGGCCGGCTAGTTCATTAACTGTAAATGAACAAGTAGATATAGCTAAGTGATGGACGAATATTTTAGCGTGGAAATTGTATATACAATAAGATATTATGCTCCTCTTATTGAGTATAACTTTAGAATTTTACTTGGATTTGAGCATATTTTTGCATACGCACATGGTAATTATTCTGCTTTGAGCATATGAGCCATGTTTTCAAAATAAATATTGATCTGTTATCCAAACTTTAAGCTGTGATGAGTCTGTATAGTGGCAAATCTTCAAAAAACAATAAGGGTGTTTTATACAGTGCAAATACTTTTTAAAATAACGACAAGAGAATGCAGTGATAGATGTGAGACTGATATCTTTCATGTAAATTTAATGACAAGATTTTTAGTTCCAATAAGACTAACAAGGATCAATGGGGACTAATTTTAAGTATATTGGTGTAACATAAATGATAAGGCACTAATGTGAAGACCAGCGTCGGAACAGTTGTGAAATCTATTCATAAATCTAAAAACCAATTAAATGCTTGTGGCTGATACAAGGATATTAAGATACTGGGTAATCTTTGAATTAAATCCAGTGTCCAGAGTGTGTTTCTTAATGCAACCAGACTTTTCGCTGAAGCTGATGCTGTAAAGTGAAAACTTCGCTTACCTGGGTTGATACCAGTGAATTGCTCATTGCTGGTTGTTCAGTGTACAGAATAAGGATGTCTTATTCAACCTTGTATTTCGCTAACTGAGTCCACTGCTTCTGACTGACAACATCTGACGACCACTGATGTCGCCTGTCACCTGTCCCTATATTCATTACAATGAGTGTTGAAAATGTGTTAAATAAACTATTTTAGATTCTTTGTAGCTTCCCAAGAAAATTCTCAGCCTTCTTCAAATAACACTCAGACAGTTACTTAGTTGTATCTGCTACAAAAACTCTATGATCGAAGTAAAAGGAAATCGTGAAAGTTATGAGCGATGGGAAAAATATCTTTTAACTGTGTCACTTAGATGTACGTGTGTATAAAATGTAATGTACGTTGAACGAAACTGCTTATGACTACAAATGAACTGTGGTTGTAAAAGACCATAAAAATTAATGAATTCGTGTGCATAAGCGCATGTGATGCGTGGACATTAGTTGGAAGGCATGGTCGAGTCAAATACAACAAACTATGACAATGCCTTTCAAGAGGACTATGTAATAAGATATTAAAAATCAATAAAAATGAATCTAGAGCCTCCAAAAACCTGAGGTACCATAGAGATTATATTCTCTGTGATGTTTTCATTGTGTTTTGTCTAAAAACATTTAGCTAGTTAATTAGTTACATGTTTCATAGACCACTTGAACAATCCTGTTATCGAAATGATGTGGAATGAGTCAGTTTACATGATACACATACATGATTGGTGTGAATATCAATGAACACAGTATCATTTTATTTCATCTCATGCAATTACACCTTTAAAAACGTTTTTTCGTTTTTTTTACTGGCTACCAGTTTTTAGGTAGTAATTCGTCAGTGGGATAGAACGAGCTGCATATTGAGCTCCTCTCTGAACGAATGACACCCTTAATAATGGTCAATTTTCCCTCTAGTGTTGCAGATATGTACATCACTTTTCTTCTCAAATTGTGGTGGGTGCTCCCATCTTACTTCTTCTTGTATCTCTTGTCTCTTGGTACCTTATCTGTCTGCACTGCTACAGAAGGTGATGATATTGTACAATTTAGACTAATTACATTCGATTTAAACATGAATTAACGTCATGTTATGTTATTAATATTTCTTGTCCTAATCTTGTTTTTGAATGTATTTTACAGAAGTGTGATTGGAGGTAAAAGTAACGTTGGTGTTATTAATAAGGAGACGCTATTCATCGGTAGCCACTGCCACACCCTTAAATGCATACTGTGTGGTCAATAAAAGGACCTGCGTTTTTCTCCAGAATTTGGTTTTCGGAATCTAATCTGTTTAAAGAAAGATTGCTCTTGTACACTAATACTAGCATTAAAATACTTACGTTTCTTCCACGGTCCTGTACCACTCTATTATTAGCGGACCAACAATTGTAGATTTTGCTGATTGACGAATTTGCTCCCATCATTTAGATAATTCCTTCTTCTTTCTTTTTGTTAATCGTATGGAACAAATAAAATTTAATGATTTATCCAAGAGGGAAGAGGGTTGTATATCTCCCCAGGAACCTGGGACACCAGCACTGCCAACCAGTTGCACCTGCATCACCATTGGATACATTACAGTCATTTGACTATTTTGTCTACTTCAGTAACGTGCCTGCCAGAGGGTGCATGTGTGAGTTTCCACTAAGTATGTATATAAGGCACCACCCAGCAGCTAGTGAACCAGTTACTTTCACACAGCCAAGTATGGATCATCACAACTCCAGGACATCCATGAGCAACTAAGCCATCGCCAGCAGGAAGCCATTGATCCCCCAACAAACACTGCCTTTTGGGACTTTGTCTGTATTCCCATCAACGTCCAGCTGAAACATCACCTGTAGCAAGTCATCTCCCCCTCACCAACCACTGTCTTGTGGGACTTGGTCTCAACTCCAGCCAACGAGGACCTAACCTATCACCGTGTGCAGCCACCACTCACTGCTGACCCCTGCCTTGTAGTATTCTGCATTCAGGAACTTCCAATTTGGGTTTGGCCTCCATAAGAAAATTGTATTTGGTTATATTCAGTGATTAACATGCTGATGGACATCGTCATTTAGTACTGATTAACTACTCTACTGGACTTGCCCAAACTAGTGAACTGTATGAGACCACTCTCCAATTAAAGGACTTGCACTGCACTGCTGTTGTATCATGTTTAAAACTCCTTGTACTGATTCACTTTGATAGAGGTGTTACTATATGGCTAGCTGAGAATCTCAGTTATGCAAGCAGTTCCACTATAGTCACAACATACAGTTGTGATGAGGAATATTGGAACAGAGTTCAAGGGTGATGTGAATGTTGGTTGGGTTGTTTTTGGGGGAGGAGACCAGACAGCGAGGTCATCGGTCTTATCAGATTAGGGAAGGAAGAGGAAGGAAGTCGGTCATGGCCTTTCAAAGGAACCATACTGGCATTTGCCTGGAGCGATTTAGAGAAATCACAGGAAACCTAAATCAGGATGGCCGGACACGGCCTTGAACCGTCTTCCTCCTGAATGCGAGTCCAGTGTGCTAGCCATTGCGCCACTTCGCTTGATTGAACTTCAGTGCTCTTATACATTCCCAGTGTGGCTGCACTGTTACAGTGCATTTTTTTCAACGTTTGTGATAAGCAATGTCTTTCTCACTCATATGCTGGTGCTCTAATCAGTCGCTCTCTTATTTCAGTATGGCGATGCAGACACTGGACCTATTGGTACAATTACTGGTTTGCTTAGAGTGCATAGAACGTGAACAAGAGTGTCTCTCGCAAATGTTAGTCCACCTGGACACCACCAACCACAGTCTAGATTTATGCTGCCCACTCTGTTTCTCAGCTTCAGTGACAAATTGGACCCATGACTCTGTTTCATGACACGAATGGAAAATCGTTTTGTGGTCCATAACATTCAATGTGAAATCAGAGACAACACGTGAAAACGTTACTGTGGTAGGTCAAAAACGGAAGTAATAATAAATGACATACTTGCCCCGTGTTCTTTTACACTGTTATTCAGTGTAATCAGACAATATTTTGATTGGAAGAATAATGGTGTTCAGATTGAAGTCCTTGAGTTAGACACTTTTTATGGAAGTATAATGCCCCATAAATGATGCCAACCTCGACATACATAAATAATTCTGCAAGCACTAATTTAACAATGGCAAACGTGATCCTCAGTCCGACAGCTGTGAAACCTCCGTCCTTTTGATAGGAAACTCCAGTACTGTGGTTCACCTAACATGAGAGCCAATTTCTCTTGGCCTAAATCACATCAGACTAGATTAATTATGGTTATAAAATACCTGCAATCAACAAACAAATTGCAGTGGAGATACAAGCCACCCTCATTTCATGGCCAGCCATTGAGAAATATACCACTATCAAGCATCTGTTTGTCACAGAGAGAACCCAAGCGACTCGAAATATTGTTATACACTTGTTGTGATTGTAGGAGAACTACACGCACAACTGACATTTCCAGGTAGCCATATAACACCACTTTCATTAAAGTCCATCAGAGCATGCAGTTTTACACATAATATGGCGATGGTTCAGATGCAAGTCTGTTTGTTTCTCAGTGGAATAATGCTGTGCTGTTCACTTGTTTGGTCGTGTCCAACAGAATAATTAATTATCACTGACTAACAAAGTCCATCAGGATGTTAATCACTGAATCTAACCAAATGAAATTTTCTTACTGAGTACAACTGTTTCTGAATGTAGAGTCCAATGGGCAAATGTCAGGGCCAAGCAGTGGCTGCACACAGAGACAGACTGCTTGTTGGCTGAGTGGAGCTAGAATGAAATCCATTGTGGCAGTGGTAGGCAAAGAGAGATCAGACAACATTACATTGGATTCAGTTTTCATTCCATAGACCCAAAAATGAGATGATTCTCGTGGGTGTGGGTTGTGTCAGAAAGTATAAAATTAAGAAAATAGAACATTTTAATATAATATTCACATTCAGGATCATTTGTCAGGAGATACTCAAAATATGTGAATCCATTACAGTAAACTGGAACTGCTAATATTTACAGAATTAATATACTGTTAGAATGAAACATAGTTATGCAATTTCAATAAATTTATCACACTAAAATACCTAATCTTGACTGTTGGGACCAAGTGCTGTCAAAACTGAAATCCAACAGACTTTTTACTGAAACTGGTCTAACAGTCCCTGTTAAGATATTCATCTACAGATCAGAAGGAGTTGCCTACCAAAAAGTCTTTCAAACTCTGTTCAAACTGTGCTTTAGCTGATACCACATTTTTTATGGTTACTGGCACTTTATTACAAATATGTGTTCCTGGATAATGGGCTCCATTTTGGACCAAGATAAATGATTTAAGGTCTTTATGTAGATTGTCCTTATTCCTAGTATTGATACTATGTTTTAAGCTATTGATTGGGAACAGACATATTATTTGTAGCAATTTTCATTAATGAATAAATGTTAGAATACCCAGTTCCTTGAACAGGTTTCTACAAGATGTTCTTGAATTTACACCGTAAATCACTCTTTATTATAAGCATTTGCACTCTAAAAAATTTTACTAGGTTTGATGAGATACTCCAGAACAAAAAATGTTCAAATGTGTGTGAAACATTATGGGACTTAACTGCTAAGGCAGTGGTTCCCAACAGGTGGTCTGTGGACCCCCAGGGGTTCGAGAGCTATATATTTCGTATGATACGCAAGTGTTATTTTTTAAGCAGTTTGTTACATTAAACACCCACATTTGAAGACAAAGATTTTGAGCAAAAATCAAAAATTTAACAATAACAATGATGGCTAAATTGAAAAAGTTTTAAGCTCAATATTTTTTCAATAATGAATGTAATTTTTTTCTAAGTACCAAAAATAGAAAACGTATAAAAAGACTCTTAATTTGGCTTTTTTAGGTACTTGGTACTGTGATATGACAAGGTGCCAACCATGCCCGATGGAGTCCTTGAGAAAATTTTGTTGGGAACCCCTGTGCTAAGGTCATCAGTCCCTATACTTACACACTATTTAACCTAAATTATCCTAAGGACCAACACACACACCCATGCCCCGTGACCAGCCGCACAGCCCATGACTGCAGCGCCTTAGACTGCTCAGCTAATCCAGTGCGGCATACTCCAGAATGCTTGGGTATGAAATAACAGACTGAAAGTATGAAAAATATGTAAGTTTTTTAGATTTATATCTCCTACATCTGACATCGTTTGCATTACAAATACAGACTTGTTTAGGTGCTCCAGCAACTCTGTGGTATGCCCTTCCCAACTGAACTTGTCATTGAATTGAAATCCCAGAAATTTAACACTGTCAACCTCTTCTACCTGAATGTCTTCATATGTTATACATATGCTGGAAGGAAATCTCTTACAGGCTCTGAAGTCTTTTCTGGGCTTTTCAATGTTCAGTGACAGTGAATTAGCTTTAAACCATTTATTAATGTCAGCGAAAATTTGATTAGCAGCCATTTCTAAATCTGTACTTGACTTACTGTTTGTTGCAATACTAGTATCATCTCCAAACAAAACAAATTTAGCATCTGAAAATGTAACATATGAGAGGTCATTCACGTATACAAGAAAAGGCAAAGGACCCAAGATGGAATCTTGAGGAACACCACATGTAACCAGATGAAAATTGATTGCTTACTCCACAGGTATTTAGCAAGGACACCTTTTGTTTCCTGTTATTTAGATAAGACTCAAACCATTTCACATCACTGCCAGTGACAACACAATACTCTAATTTACTTAAGAGAATGCTGTGATTCACACAGTCAAATGCTTTTGACAGGTCACAGAAAATGCTAGTAGCCTCTAATTTGTTATCTAATGAATTAAGTACATTCTCACTGTAAGTGTAAATAGCATTCTCTATATCAGAACCCTTAAGGAACCCAAACTGTGACCTGGAGAATATATTATTTGTAGTTATATGCTTAAGAAGTTACTTGAACATAACCTTTTCAAATATTTTTGAAAAAGCAAGCAGAGGAGAAATTGGTCTACAGGCTGATGATATTTCTGTATCCCCCTTTTTGTAAAGAGACTAAACTTCAGAATATTTTAGCCAGTCAGGAAATGCTCCACTGATAAGAGCCTGATTGCAAAATAACTTAAGATGGAACTCAACTCGCATCAGCACTCTTTGATTAACTTCACTGATATGTTATCATAACCAATAGAATACATTGATTTTGAGGAGTTTATGAAGGATGCCACTTCTCTATGAGAAGTAAGTGTCATTTCCATTCTACTAAAGTTATTGTTAGAGGCTCGTCTAAGATAATCCATTACACTGTTTACTGAACCTTATAACACCAAGCTGTCAGTAACAGAAACAAAGTACTTGAGATGGTTCCCTGTTGGTGACATCTTAGCTACTAGCTGGCTAGAGTTGACACTAAGTCCTCTGTGGTAGTGGTAGATAAGGAGAGCTATAGCTTCCTGCTGGCGAAAGATTAGCTGCTCATGGATGTCCTACAGTTGTGATTACCTATAATAGGCTCCACAAATGGAAGTGGTTCACTAGCTGCTGCTTGACATCATAAATACACACCCAGTGGAAGGCTACTTGTCTGTCCTCTGGCAAGCATGTGGCTGGCATAAACAAAATACTTACATGACTGTAGCAATACCAATGGTGTTGCAGGCTGCTGTAGGTAGCAATGCTGGCACCACAGGTTTCCGTGGAGCTTGCTGTAGGCTAGTTTGTAACCATGTTGTCATTTCGGCATATGTACGCTGGCTAATGTATTTATTTACAAGCAATGCATGACAGCTGGTGTTATGATGTCATCAGTGGACACCTGTAGTCTGACAACCTGCCAATCTTGGCTACATTGGCAAGAAGTTAAAGTCACAGAATACAGCATGGGGATACCCCATGGGGAAAGATGGTGGAGGCATCACGATGTGATGTAAACCTGTATCAGTGGTGCCTCCAAACAGATAAGGCACCTTGGAGTCATTGTCATTGACATCTGTGAGTGCGGGTGCCCGGATCCACAGTGCCCCTGTTCCTGTAACTGATCAGCTCATATGTGACCGCAAATTCTGTGGTTGGCCCAGACAGGAACTTTCTGAAGCAAATCTGTAAACAGAAAATACCTAAAATCCTCATCCCAGACATCTGCAGTGGACGCCAGCGTTTGTGTTTGAACTTGTATGTCGTCCTGATAAGCAAGGATGGCAACTCTGTGTGCAGCGATGGGTTCCTAAGATCAACCATATTAATATGAAACCGACTAGTCCAGCGAGGTTGACTTTGTAGTCGTTTCTCAGGGCATAGATCGTCTGATTAGAGTGCTACAACTCTCTCATTACTCACCCTGAAAATAGTTTGGGTCCAAGAGACATGTTTGTTCATGCAATATTGTGCAACCTCTGGAAGCAGGTTTTGAAGCTTGAGGACGGACATTTGCGAAAGTGTGTTCCACTGATTTCTGCTTTGAAATGCCTGTGATATGACTTTCCAAATGGGAAAACAGATCTTTGAAGACGACTGCTTGAATAGTATTGCTCTGAACTCAGCATTGTTTGCACTGCATCGTTAGGAACCTAAGTGTGTCAATCCGTTGGGTGGATCTTTACTGCAGTTGTGAGTGTAGGTATGTATATGGCGCCAATTATGTGGCGTTAGGTCTGGGAACTGCTGAAGAAGTTTCATCCATTTCTGCAGCCATGCGAAGGACCAGCTCTGGTTTCTGAATGACATACCACACTACTGGATCATGAAATGTACTATCAGACTGTCCTTTGAACATATTGTTGTCAGCACATTCAAACATAATAATCCTGACAAATTGCCAGTCCTTCAGTGGTACATAGGTCTGGAATGTGCAGCATATGGACATCAGCTGGTGCGCATCCTGAATGGTGGAGTCCAGAAAGACTGGTGACTGAGCTACCTCAGCTGGATGTGCAGTCGGGAATGGGAACAATCACTGTACCAAAAGCGTCAGTTTTGCAGTTTAAAATCCTTGGGTCACAAGCCCACTGACTTGCAGCAAATGGTCAGACGGTCCTTCTGATAATGGAGAAATACTGAAAACTAACAGAGTGGAAGACTCTGGGTGCAGCAACTGTGGAAGCCACTGGAACGAAAGTACCCAGTACCTTCATTGACATGACAGGCAAGTTGCTAATTGGGATGAAAAATGGATCTCGATAATTGTCTGAAATTTCCTCCTGTGATGTATTGGTGCACCAAATTGTTGCCACATTGGGGGCATCGCATTCTAAACAGTAATGCATGAGCTTATGTTATTAGGAACTTGCAGATCGGCTTCACGTAGAGGGCGGATGTTGGCCTTATGGCGGCAGATATGCTGCAGACTTCAAGTTTATTTACAAGTCTGATGGACTTGATGAGTCTTGTAACGACGTGGATGACGCCGTAGAATGTTTACTGCGTGTATTAGCAATGAGAAGTTTAGACGAAGCTCAGTAGGCTGTTAGTTGAGCTTTCATCTGGGTTCTATACCTGGGTCAGAAGGTTGAAGACGTTGATACACTTTAGTACTAGAGTAAGCAAGTATAAATGTCTTACATTGAATCTCACACTGACTGTTATGGACCACAAAACACTTTTCCAGTCGTGTCACGAAACCGAGCCATGGCTCCAATTTGTCACTGAAGCTGAGAAACAGAGTAGGCAGCATAAATCTAGACTGCAGTTGGCGGTATCCAGGTGGACTAAGGTTTGCGAGAGACGCTGTTGTTCTTGTTCTATGCGCTCTAAGCAAACCAGTAATTGCACCAATAGGTCCAATGTCTGCACTGCCATACTGAAATAAGACAGCGACTGATTAGAGCACCAGCATATGAGTGAGAAAGACATTGCTTATCGCAAATGTTGAAAAAATGCACTGTAACAGAGTAGCCATGCTGGGAATGTATAAGAGCACTGGAGTCCAAACATTCACATCGCCCTTGAATGTTGGACAAAAATTCTGTTCCGGTATTCAGGTGTCTAACTCAAAGACTTCCGTCTGAATACCATTATTCTTCCAATAAAAATATTCTTTGATTGCAGAAAATAATCTACTTTCGTCATTGAATAACAATGTAATAGGATAGGGAGTAAGTATGTCGTTTATTATTGCTTCAGGTTATGCCCACAGTTTGGTTTTAGTATTCTGAGAATCCCAAAACAATACTTTCTTTTAATTTTGAGGGCAATCTCCTGTTAAAAGTTTGATGGTGGTACACAGCGTTAAATGCCACAGCTTGAACTTTCTTTTTGTCTCATAGACGTTTTGCTTCTAAAAATGAAGCGATGTCTAATGAAGTACTATTCGTTCCACCAAATTTTCTGTGGTTATTTCACTGTCTATGTGCCTCCCGAGATCCGCTGTCCTTCTGTTTCCAATAACAGTCACACGTATTCCTCACATTCGCAACGCTCTTCCTTAAAACAAAGATATCTTTCGTTTGTTCATCGGAAGATTTGCACTCACTCTCGTTTCCATTATTAGAACAACTGTCCAGTGGTGCTGAAGACATTCCGTGTTAATTTACTACAGTTAGTAATTATAGACATTTAAAAATTCCAGTGCAATAGGCACACAGTTCGCTGGCCACTGCTAACTACAGAACTGCCCCAGAAATCTGTGTTTGTTACCATATGCACAAAATTAATTTGCGATATGAATGTAAACTGACTCGTTCCGCATCATTACGATTTACCGTGCAAAATGATCCATGTAACTAATAACTCACACCACAGTCTGACTCCTAGCCTATTGTTCGCCGACGAACCAGTCGTTGATGTTAATAATGTAGCACCTGAAAATGTTTCTTTCACGTTCCAAGTTCTGGCCATAATATTACACACCTTTTTAATTTAAATTATTTGTCATTATCGAAATAATTGCAGAAAAATTAAATAAAACTGAAAATGGTCAATCAAAACATTATAAATAACGCGTTCATGTAGAGTAAAATGCCGGACTTTTACGAAATTTGAAACTACATGCCGTACATGAACAAAATACGAAAAAGAGCATTCTCCTCTGTTGAAAGAATGAACGGACAAGAATGGGTGCTCAAAGTAGTGGATAAAATACATGAAATGTTTACGTACTGCGAGGTGTGGAGATCTTTGGTGAAGCGTTGGAATACGTGGTGCTGGTCCTCTGAACTCTGAAGTGACAGAAGAGTGTAACTGTTGTGAGTAACACTGTTTCCGAAGCAATAAAATTTTCGTGTTGACATTTTATTGTAATTTTTTTGAAGTCACAAGTTAGTGACGTTCGTAGCCGTCATACGTTGTAGTGCATGCGTACGTGCTATGTTTACAACTTTCCAGCATCTCTTGCTACGAATCCGTCGTACGATATGACTCAAAACTGAAATATTTGAAACCATTAAATGCTGTGACTCAACACTCAGTTCCTCCCCTGGCCCAAAGCTTCCACTATTGTTGCTGCTGGTTAATTTGTACGCTTCATTTGCCACTCTGCCGGCATAAACTATTCGTGAATCCGACATTTTTGACAAGCATCGCTGTGTAACCAACAGGCCGCGAAAATTTTTCCACAGCGTTCAAACATTGACATATTTTTTAATTTTCTCCTGTTCGTTTGCTATAAAATTAAAATTACATAACCAGCGTGTATTAATAAGTGCAGATGAGCAGTACTAATTTTCTAATTTTGCCCAGTATTTTCGTGGTTGTTGCCTCTTCACTTTCACAGCCAGTTGAAATACCTATTTTAATAACTGACAGGGTAAGCTATGTTTCACATACAGTTCATTAGTAGTGAAAATTGGGTCGCCAAGACCGTCACATCCCAGAGCCATCACGATTATTGTAAAGAGATGTTCTTAATATTCTAGCGCCACCCAGGTTGACAATCGCGTGTACTAATTGCGTAACAGAATTGTGACTTTGATTAGTGGGACATGAATTAATGACTGTCAATCATACATAGCTCGAGTAGAGAGATTAGTGCAAGTTATATAGGCTAATACAACAGATTCACTGAGAAGTAAGGTTCAGATCTGTGCCCAACCACCCAAATTTTTCTGCGATTTTTCTGAATCACAGCCCACTGTTAATTTCTTTCCCCAGCTATGGAATGATACATTTAAACATGGACTTTCTTCCTTAGAGTTGTCCGCCTTCCAGTGGTACAGTACTGTCATTTGCAGTGAAAACGGGGCTGTAGAAGACAAAAAAATCATGGTGTCCTATATTGTTTATAATACATAGAAAAAGATCTTACATCAAAATTTACCGGAATGGAATACATTAAGTGCGACTGCTGACACTCTACCTTTTGCATTATTAGAAAATTGGCAAAATAACTGGCAAATGTCAACTCAGGAAATCAGATCAATGACAGTGAATAAGCATATGGCAGCATTGAACTGTGTTATTTCCACCACTGACAGTGACATTTACAATACTACTTCCTTTCATTTTATGATTTTTAAATACGGTATGAATTGCTGCATGACCCATCTTGCTTTTACTGTGTCACCACAACGTCTGTCAAATGAGAGATATAAATCACTCTCAAGTGTGCTTGTAAGATGACAGCTGTGGCTGCTATCATTTATCAACACCATAGCTATGCCATTCACCAGTCATGACTGGTTAGACTGTGTCAGTGTCACATATATTAAAATAAGTGTAGTGCAACACTTAGTGACACACAATTATGAGAATTTTTAAAAAGTACTGTTCATGTTCACTTAATTTCATACAGCACTGCACTATTTAGGCAGTCCAATTTACCTTTTCACTCTCATTCAAATTGTATAGTAGTTATTGGCTTAGACCATGCCATATCTTTCCTCAAAATTTCAGCAATTCCAAGGGTTGTATTTCTGTATTTAGATGGTTGAATATTTCAGTAGCACCGCTGGAAGACTCATGTGTCGTGGAGAGTCGACAGTTCGGTATTTCTATGTTTTCCTTATTGTGTGTGTTATAGGTGTGGATTTCACTCCTGTTGGTGAATGCTTCTTATTTTCTTTCACATGCATGAGGCAGGTGAAGACATATTGAATGAAAATTATCACCACTCTTCGTGACTATCTGTTTGCAGGGGTCCAGTTTTCTGCTTGATTTTAGGGTCCATTGCTTTTTTCTTGCTTTTTAGCGATAGTGCTTCCTTACACCATGTAGAGTGACCCCATAGTAACAGGCCGCAGGTGATATTGCTATGAAAGAGTGATTTTACCAGTAGCACAGACTGATCAATTATCACATGATTGAGACAGTTTGTCACACACATGTGCACTTGCCAAGAGAGTTTACTGTCCATCATGAACCCCAGAAGTCTGACAGCGTCTACACAGTTTAGATATCCTTCGTCAAGGAAGGAAGATTGGAGTTCA
This sequence comes from Schistocerca serialis cubense, assembly GCF_023864345.2. Taxonomy (NCBI): domain Eukaryota; kingdom Metazoa; phylum Arthropoda; class Insecta; order Orthoptera; family Acrididae; genus Schistocerca; species Schistocerca serialis. The sequence continues at coordinate 47,991,870 of NC_064644.1, forward strand.
ACATCCCGTTGACATCAAGGTTGTCAGAGATGGGCCACAAGCTCCGATTGTTTCAAGGAGGGGAAACGAAATTGGCTGTGCCGTTTCAAAGGAACCATCCCTGCATTTGCCTGGAATGATTTAGGGAAATCACAGATCATGTAAATTTGGATAGATTTGAACCACCGAAAGCGAGTCCAGTGTGCTAACTGTTGCCCATCTCTCTTGACCTTTGTCATTGAGGCTACATACCAATTTTTGTGTGTTTTCTTTTTAAATTTAATTTTCATTTTATTTATAACAATCATCCCATCTTAAGGCTTCTTCTTGAGCCTTACTGCCGTTGATGTCTTTAGAGTACAGATTTCTTATCTTCAGATTGCAAGAACTGACCGTGAGAGCTTAAATCACTTACCAAAATTAGAAACAGGAGGCCCCATGACTGATTGCTGTACCACTGTTACAGCCACTCACCTGTAGACCGGGAAAAATGGAGTGAAATCTAGTGTCCCTGAACGTCAAGACAGACAGTATAATATCTAAGCCTCTACCTGACATCATCTTACATAGAGCACATCCCTGCCAAAGTCTTATTAAAACAAGTCCATTTTGTTGCAAGTGGTGGGAAGTTGTCATGTCGACAATATTTCATTGTGAAATTCCTCCCGACACCAGTCTTGATTGCTAAACTTTTTTGTCATCAGAGATTATTACACTCGGTGCTTTATGCTCATTTCCAATGCTTCGGCAGTTGGTACATCCATGGCGGCTGTTTTGCATGTGAGACACCTGATGAAACTTCTGTCCATTTATTCCTGTTTGTGACCTGAGAAACCACAGTCTGATGAAATGGGGAAACTCCAGGATGAATTAGTACCAGATGTCATGTGCTTAACTGAGGCATAGCCTTTGTCATTGACTTCCCTACAACAGCTATAAAATTTCTGGCAGATCAGTAGTGACATGGTCAATGACATCTGTGGTTGATTCATTCAAGGGTATTCAAAAATCCCATGTGACCTGATTTCAAAATGATATGGAAATACTTTAGTAAGGCTGGCTGTAAGTGAGCCGGGTTGATAAGCAACCATTTCCGTGTTAGTGGGTCCTAATCCCTGTTGTACAATGCCAAACCTTCTGTTTTATCAGGGTGCAATGTTTTTAGTGTAGTGATGACAGAGAGATCACTAATCTTCATCTGATGACTTCAGCATCCATGTGTCTGATTCAAGTTTTGTATATTACTGTGACTACATACTCTGGAATCTTCAGTGCCCATATTTCCAACTGTTCTGATGGATCCTTTTGGCTTGTTAGCCAGCATAAATAACGGTGATCGATCACAATGAATGATTTGCCATATAAATGGTACCATAACTTCCTGTTTGCCCACACAACTTTTTGGCACTTTTTCACATTCCAAGAGTCGAAGAGTACTCTAGGTTTGCACTTCAACTGCCCTTTCATTCTGTCTTGACATTCATCATAGCTGGTAATTTTTGACAATATGTGAACATTTTCTGAAGGATAAAGAAAGATCTTTCTCGCTCTTCGCTCCAAGAAAATTTGCATCTTCGTGCCAGACTTCTTATAGTGGCTATGCAATCCAAATGAAATCCTTTGTGTGTGTAGTACGAGCATAGTTTAAAGAAGTCTCTCACTTCCCTGATGTGCTGAGGAGTTGTAGAATCCATTTTTACTCTCACTTTTTATAGATCAGCATAGAATACACTGTTTGTGTTAGCCCCAAGATTTGTATTTCTTTGACGATGAAAAGGCACTTTCTCAGATTCAGGTGAAGACCTACGTCATGGACAGACCTCAGTGCAGTTGTCAACTGGATTAGATGCCCTTCACATGACTTCGAGAAAACAATGGAATCCAGGTAGCAAAGACACAATGTCCATTTAAGATGTCAAAGTAGGTTGCCCCGCATACATTCGCAGGTGGCTTGAGTGTTGCACAGAGCATACATTACAGTTCTGAACTCGTAGATGTAACCAGGTGTTACGAAAGGAAATTATCTTTTCTCAGGCAGTCTTGTCAACCTCAATCTACCAGTAGCCAGCCAGCATGATTATCAATAGTGGAGAAATATTTTGCTTCCTTCAGAAGCCAAAAATATTGACAATGTGTGGCAGTGGGTATGTACACTGACATGACAAAAGTCAGGGGATGGAAATATTCACTTATGCAGCTGGTGGTAGTGTTATATAGAAGGGCATTGGATTGGTGGAACTGTCATTTGAACTCAGGTGATTCATATGAAAAGGTTTCCAAAGTGATTATGGCCACATGGTGGGAAATAACAGATTTTGAATGCGAAATTGCAGTAAGAGTGTGACACGCGACGTATTCTGTTTGGAAATCGTTAGGGAATTTTGTATTCCAAGATCCTCCGTGTCAGGATTGTGCTGAGAATATCAAATTTCAGGCATCACCGTTCACCATGGACGCGCAGTGGCCAATGGCCTTCACTTAATGAGTGAGAGCAGCAGCATTTGCATGGAGTTGTCAGTGCTGACAGACAAGCCACACTGTGCAAAATAACCACACAAAAATCAGTGTGAGACATACAACAAACATACCCATTAATGGGCCACAGCAGCAGATGACCAATGCAAGTGCCTCTCATGGGCACGTGACAGTATCGGTTGGACCGTAGGTGACTGGAAAGTCATGGCTTGGTTAGATGAGTCCCAAGTTCAGATGGTAAGAGTTGGTCGTGGGGTTCAAGTGTGATGCAGACACATGAAGTCGTGGACAGAAAGCACTATGCAAGCTGGTGGTGACTCTATATTGGTGTGGGCTGTGTTTACTTGGAATGGTCAGGTCCTCTGGTCCAACTGAACTGACCATTGACTGTAAATGATTATATTTGGCTACTTGGAGACCATTTGCAGTCATTCAAGGACTTCATGTTCCCAAAAGATAGAATTTTTATGGATGACAATGCACCATGTCACCAGGCCACAGTTGTTAACAATTCGTTTTGAGAACATTCTATACAATTAGAGTGAATGATTTGGCCACCCAGATCATCCAACATGAATGCTCTCGAACATTTATGGGGCACAATTGAGAAGGCAATTCGTGCACAAAATCCTGCACTGGAAACACTTTCGCAATTATGGGCAGCTATAGAGGCAGTATGACTCAATATTTCTGCAGGGAACTTCCATCGACTTCTTGTTGCATTACGCCAAGCAAAAGGAGGTCCGACACAATATTAAAATGTATCCCATGACTTGTTGCCTCATTGTATCCTTTTTGGTAACTTTATTTAGCCACTGTTAGTTGACACACACCCCCACCCCATGAACCATGGACCTTGCCGTTGGTGGGGAGGCTTGCGTGCCTCAGCGATACAGATAGCCGTACCGTAGGTGCAACCACAACGGAGGGGTATCTGTTGAGAGGCCAGACAAACGTGTGGTTCCTGAAGAGGGGCAGCAGCCTTTTCAGTAGTTGCAAGGGCAACAGTCTGGATGATTGACTGATCTGGCCTTGTAACAATAACCAAAACGGCCTTGCTGTGCTGGTACTGCAAACGGCTGAAAGCAAAGGGAAACTACAGGCGTAATTTTTCCCGAGGGCATGAAGCTTTACTGTATGATTAAATGATGATGGCGTCCTCTTGGATAAAATATTCCGGAGGTAAAATAGTCCCCCATTCGGATCTCCGGGCGGGGACTACTCAAGATGATGTCATTATCAAGAGAAAGAAAACTGGCGTTTTACGGATCGGAGCGTGGAATGTCAGATCCCTTAATCGGGCAGGTAGGTTAGAAAATTTAAAAAGGTAAATGGATAGGTTAAAGTTAGATATAGTGGGAATTAGTGAAGTTCGGTGGCAGGAGGAACAGGACTTTTGGTCAGGTGATTACAGGGTTATAAATACAAAATCAAATAGGGGTAATGCAGGAGTAGGTTTAATAATGAATAGGAAAATAGGAATGCGGGTAAGCTACTACAAACAGCATAGTGAACGCATTATTGTGGCCGAGATAGATACGAAGCCCACACCTACTACAGTAGTACAAGTTTATATGCCAACTAGCTCTGCAGATGACAAAGAAATTGAAGAAATGTGTAATGAAATAAAAGAAATTATTCAGATAGTGAAGGGATACGAAAATTTAATAGTCATGGGTGACTAGAATTCGAGTGTAGGAAAAGGGAGAGAAGGAAACGTAGTAGGTGAATATGGGTTGGGGGTAAGAAATGAAAGAGGAAGCCGCCTGGTAGAATTTTGCACAGAGCACAACATAATCATAGCTAACACTTGGTTTAAGAATCATGAAAGAAGGTTGTATACAAGGAAGAACACTGGAGATACTAATAGGTATCAGGTAGATTATATAATGGTAAGACAGAGATTTAGGAACCAGGTTTTAAATTGTAAGACATTTCCAGGGGCAGATGTGGACTCTGGCCACAATATATTGGTTATGAACTGTAGATTAAAACTGAAGAAACTGCAAAAAGGTGGGAATTTAAGGAGATGGGACCTGGATAAACTGACTAAACCAGAGGTTGTACAGAGTTTCAGGGAGAGCATAAGGGAACAATTGACAGGAATGGGGGAAAGAAATACAGTAGAAGAAGAATGGGTAGCTTTGAGGGATGAAGTAGTGAAGGCAGCAGAGGATCAAGTAGGTAAAAAGACGAGGGCTAGTAGAAATCCTTGGGTAACAGAAGAAATATTGAATTTAATTGATGAAAGGAGAAAATATAAAAATGCAGTAAATGAAGCAGGCAAAAAGGAATACAAAAGTCTCAAACATGAGATCGACAGGAAGTGCAAAACTGCTAAGCAGGGATGGCTAGAGGACAAATGTAAGGATGTAGAGGCTTATCTCACTAGGGGTAAGATAGATACTGCCTACAGGAATATTAGAGAGACCTTTGGAGATAAGAGAACGACTTGTATGAATATCAAGAGCTCAGATGGAAACCCAGTTCTAAGCAAAGAAGGGAAGGCAGAAAGGTGGAAGGAGTATATAGAGGGTCTATACAAGGGCGATGTACTTGAGGACAATATTATGGAAATGGAAGAGGATGTAGATGAAGATGAAATGGGAGATACGATACTGCGTGAAGAGTTTGACAGAGCACTGAAAGACCTGAGTCGAAACAAGGCCCCCGGAGTAGACAACATTCCATTGGAACTGCTGACGGCCTTGGGAGAGCCAGTCCTGACAAAACTCTACCATCTGATGAGCAAGATGTATGAAACAGGCGAAATACCCTCAGACTTCAAGAAGAATATAATAATTCCAATCCCAAAGAAAGCAGGTGTTGACAGATGTGAAAATTACCGAACTAGCAGTTTAATAAGTCACAGCTGCAAAATACTAACACGAATTCTTTACAGATGAATGGAAAAACTAGTAGAAGCCAACCTCGGGGAAGATCAGTTTGGATTCCGTAGAAACACTGGAACACATGAGGCAATACTGACCTTACGACTTATATTAGAAGAAAGATTAAGGAAAGGCAAACCTAGGTTTCTAGCATTTGTAGACTTAGAGAAATCGTTTGACAATGTTGACTGGAATACTCTCTTTCAAATTCTAAAGGGGGCAGGGGTAAAATACACGGAGTGAAAGGCTATTTACAATTTGTACAGAAACCAGATGGCAGTTATAAGAGTCGAGGGACATGAAAGGGAAGCAGTGGTTGGGAAGGGAGTAAGACAGGGTTGTAGCCTCTCCCCGATGTTGTTCAATCTGTATATTGAGCAAGCAGTAAAGGAAACAAAAGAAAAATTTGGAGTAGGTATTAAAATCCATGGAGAAGCAATAAAAACTTTGAGGTTCGCCGATGGCATTGTAATTCTGTCAGAGACAGCAAAGGACTTCGAAGAGCAGTTGAATGGAATGGACAGTGTCTTGAAAGGAGGATATAAGATGAACATCAACAAAAGCAAAACGAGGATAATGGAATGTAGTCGAATTAAGTCAGGCGATGCTGAGGGAATTAGATTAGGAAATGAGACACTTAAAGTAGTAAAGGAGTTTTGCTATTTGGGGAGCAAAATAACTGATGATGGTCGAAGTAGAGAGGATATAAAATGTAGACTGACGATGGGAAGGAAAGCGTTTCTGAAGAAGAGAAATTTGTTAACATCGAGTATAGATTTAAGTGTCAGGAAGTCATTTCTGAAAGTATTTGTATGGAGTGTAGCCATGTATGGAAGTGAAACATGGACGATAAATAGTTTGGACAAGAAGAGAATAGAAGCTTTCGAAATGTGGTGCTACAGAAGAATGCTGAAGATTAGATGGGTAGATCACATAACTAATGAGCAAGTATTGAATAGGATTGGGGAGAAGAGAAGTTTGTGGCACAACTTGACCAGAAGAAGGGATCGGTTGGTAGGACATGTTCTGAGGCATCAAGGAACCACCAATTTAGTATTGGAGGGCAGCGTGGAGTGTAAAAATCGTAGAGGGAGACCAAGAGATGAATACACTAAGCAGATTCAGAAGGATGTAGGTTGCAGTAGGTACTGGTAGATGAAGCGGCTTGCACAGGATAGATTAGCATGGAGAGCTGCATCAAACCAGTCTCAGGACTGAAGACCACAACAACAACACAGTTGATACACAGATGCCATGTGGCTATTCTCTATTTTGCGAGGATGTCAGAGGAAGGTCCCATTATCCATAGGTTATGGCTATTGACTGCCATTTGAGGCTGACTGCTGAACGATTCTACTGCCACCAACATACCTTTCATGTAAGGACCATGAAGATAAGATTTGAGAGTAGGGCTTATACTGAAGCATATAGATAGTCATTTTCCCTTTGCTCTAATTGCAAGTGGAACAGAAAAGGAAATAACTGGTAGTGGTAGGGGGTACTCTCTTCCTCACGCCATATGGTGACTGCGGAGTATGTATGTAGATGTAAATGTTAACTGGAAAGCGCTACATGAGAACTGATTGGTGGTGGGATGAGCACCTCTGTTGGTATGGTGATTTGCAGAGGATCATTTGGTCTGTTGTGTCTTCTCTCCAGAGTTGAATGCAGCCAAAAAGTAACACTAAATATCCGTTATTCACCAAAGTTTTTCTGCAGTTAATCTAGGACCAATTGGTGTTAGATAGTAGGTTCTTCTTGTGGGTAGTTGCAGCAAGGTTCTCCATCAACAGCACTTAAGCTGGCAAAGAAAGACAAATACTATTGGGGAAAATAGTGCCCCAGTATTGAGTAGTGCCTGATCTGGTTGGTCATTGACTGACGCGTATGTGATTTCCCATGGGCACTGTCAAATATGGAGGATTTTCGTTTCTGGCACCCTCCTTAGACAGTCGTTTGTTTGATCTTCCTGATTTTTGAGGTGGAACAAGTAGCTGAAAGCTCTGGCCACTGACAGATAAAGAGAATAACTGCCATGCATCGGTGAACGACCTGACCATGGTACAGCGATGAGTTTCACCCAACAGACTAGTAGTCATCTGCAGCTGTGTGGCTATCAGAGAACTGCTATGTTTGTAGATGTATTACTGTGTAGTAGTTGCTCACACCTTTAATTTACAGTTGCATACTACATGCCTTAGGAAACTGCAATGGAAATCTACTGATGTGTTGTCCTTCATTCTCCAAATGTCCGTCTTTCTGTGCAATGATTGGATTGGTGAGGTAACCTGTTGAATCTGTGTCATTGAGAATCTTGAATGGTGTTTGATGGTTCCAGTGCGAGTCAAGTTAGACATTAATAGATATCGTGAACCATCATACACTGAAGCACCAAAGAAACTGATACAGGCATGCATATTCAAATACAGAAATATGTCTGTATATGTGTGGATGGATATATGTGTGTGTGTGTGTGTGTGTGTGTGTGTGTGTGTGTGTGTGTGGGCGCGCGCGCGCGCGAGTGTATACCCGTCCTTTTTTCCTCCTAAGGTAAGTCTTTCCGCTCCCGGGATTGGAATGACTCCTTACCCTCTCCCTTAAAACCCATTTCCTTTCGTCTTTCCCTCTCCTTCCCTCTTTCCTGATGAGGCAACAGTTTGTTGCGAAAGCTTGAATTTTGTGTGTATGTATGTGTCTGCTTGTGTTTCTATCGACCTGCCAGCGCTTTCGTATGGTAAGTCACATCATCTTTGTTTTTAAATATATTTTTCCCGCGTGGAATGTTTCCCTCTATTATATAGAAATATGTAAAGAGGTAGAAGACGGTGCTGCAGTCGGCAACACCTACATAAGAGAGCAAGTGTCTGGCACATTTGTCAGATCAATTGCTGCTGCTACAATGGCAGGTTATCAAGATTTAAGTGAGTTTGAACATGGTATTATAGTCAGTGCACAAGCGATGGGACACAGCATCTTCAAGGGATTGTCCCATACAACCATTTCACAAGTGTACCGTGAATATCAGGAATCCGATAAAACATCAAATCTCCGACCTTGCTGCGGCCGGAAAAAGATCCTCGAAGAACAGGACCAATGACAACTGAAGAGGATCGTTCAGTGTGACAGAAGTGCAACCCTTCTGCTAATTGCTGCAGATTTCAATGCTGAGTCATCAACAAGTCTGAGCATGCAAACCATTCAACGAAACATCATCTATAGGGGCTTTTGGAGCGAAGGTCCACTTGTGTACCCTTGATGTCTCACGACACAAAACTTTAGCCTAGCCTGGGCACGTCAAGGCAGACATTGGACTGTTGATGACTGGAAATGTGTTGCCTGATCTGTCGAGTCTAGTTTCATATTGTACCAAGCGGATGTACTTGTACAGATATGAAGACAATCTCATAAATCCATGTGTCCTGCATGTCAGCAGGGGACTGTGCAAGCTGGTGAAGGCTCTGTAATGGTGTGGGGCATGTGCAACTGGAGTGATAATGGGACCCCTGATATGTCTAGATACGACTCGAGCAGGTGACACGTTCGTAAGCATCCTGTCTGATGATCTGCATCCATTCATGTCCATTGTGCATTCCAAGGAGCTTGGGCAATTCCAGCAGGACAATGTGAAACCTCACATGTCCAGAATTGCTGCATTGTGGCTCCAGAAACACACTTCTGAATTTAAACACTTCTGCTAGCCACCAAACTCCTGAGACATGAACGTTGTTGAGCATATCAGGGATGCCTTGCAACATGCTGTTCAGAAGAGATCTCCACCCCCTCATACTCCAACAGATTTATGGACAGGATTCACGGTGTCAATTCTCTCCAGCACTACTTCAGACATTAGCAGAGTCCATGCCACATCGTATTGCAGCACTTCTGAATGGTCGTGGGGATTCTACGCAATATTAGGCAGGTGTACCAGTTTCTTTGGCTCTTAAGTGTATATCTTTTCTTGGCCGTATTAGTAATGCAAGATCCCACTGTTCTTCCATAACTGCAATTAATATGACATCTGGATGTGTGTTGGCCTCCCTTTGGAGTTTTTTTCTAGTGTATTGCCTCCGTGTGTGAGCACCACTTGGTGAAATACTCTGTTGTGATGATGACCTACAAAAGAAATGTGGTAGACATTCTCTGCCATGCCGTCATTAGATGTGGAATTGTCATCTTCTTCATATATAGGTTCGCTGTGTGAAACAGTGCCAAAATAATATATATACAACTATTTCATCTCCACCTGACTTCAGTTATATGGACCTACGAAATGTTTTCTTAATTTCTGCCAGAAATTTGTCCCAGTTATTGAGCTGCCGAGTTCTTTCTGGAACTTACATATTTATGGAATGATGTGATATGCTCTATTTACACACACACACACACACACACACACACACACACAGGTGGACAGACAGTCTCTGCCAGAAACATGTATACACTCTTTGTCAGGCTCTGTTGAGATATAGATATTGTCGTTTGATCTGAGTTAAGAGTGTGTTGTAGTATGGTCTTTGGCTCAGCAGATATTAGTACTTTCATCTTAGTATTGAGAAAACAAGTGGCTGGACCACGCTTGATATTCGAGCAATGAAAATGTATTGTGAAATGATTTTTCAAGTTTGATAATGCCATTGAAGTGCAACAGCAGTGGAGGTGGGAGTTTGAAACGGAACTGCCAACCTGCCTAACAATTAAATGCATCATTGACAAGTTTGAATTGCATGGAACGATTTGTGATATTCACAAAAGAAGATCAGGAAAAGACAGTGTACAGCTGCAAGTTCTGATTCATCAGCTCTCATGTTGGAAAAGTTTATTAATTCTCCACAGAAGTCTGCTACACAATATGGACTTGAAGTGGGAGTTAGCAGTACAAGTGTACGAAGAATTGTGAAAGCTGCAAAGTGGAAAGTTTACATTCCACGATTACTGCATGCAATTAATGATGATGATCCAGATAGCCGAATGAAATTTTGTGAATGGTATCAGCAAATAGTAACTGATGATGAATAATTTGTGACAAAGGTAGTGTGGAGTGATGAGGCTCAATTTAAGCTTAATGGAACTGTGTATCGGCATAACACTGTGTACTGAGCACAGGAAAATCCGCATGTTTATGTGGATAAAGTGGTCAATCTACCAGGCATTCATGTGTGGTGTGGACTATCATCTAAGGACCGTTTTTCTTTGATGCTACTGTCACTGAAGAAGTGTACCTGGAAATGTTATGCACATCAATTTTGCCAGTTATACATGTGCTTTATAGAGCTGATGTAGACATCTTCTGCCAACAGGACGGGGTGCCACCACACTACCACCTAACCGTATGAGCTTTCCTGGTTGACAATTTTCCAGGGCATTGGATTGGGCGAAGGGGGCCCATTGAGTTCCATCCACGGTCGCCAGGTCTAACACCTATGGACTTTTGCTTGTGGGAAACTGTGAAAGATAATGTCTATCAATGTAAGCCACGTATGCTGGAGGAACTTTGCCAGGAGATTACAGCAACATGTGCAGTGATCTCCACTGTAACATTGACTGACGTAGTTGCAGCGACTGCTTGTCATTCTGTTACGTGTATAACCACCAAATGTGAACATTTTGAACATTTAAAGTAACCATGTGCTAAACTGAAGGTTGTACAACATGTGTGATCAATTATTAAATGTAAAATAAACACATAACTAATACTATGGTTGTTGGTTCACACATGCAAAGGTCCCTCACTCCATCACTGCCCCAACGCGGTACGCACACGTGTTGACAGGTCTTGCTGTTTGTCTCCACCTCACATCAGAAGCATTCACACGTAATCTTTGCTTCGGAGCACACAAACGTCACCTGCAATTTAGTCGTACGGCAAGCATGGCAGCACAGTATTCGTTTGAAGAACAACGAGATACGGTTATAGACTAGCAGATGGTAATGCACATGAAGCTTGATGTTTGTATGAGGAACGGTACCCAGCAAGACACCAGCCACACCTGCAAACGTTTACAGCAATTCATCGGTGACTTGGCAAAACAGACTCATTAGCAGGATATCACAGTGATGCTGGAAGAACTTGAACACGACAGGATGCTGTATTTCAAGAGACTGTTCCCAAGCCCTTCGAGGAAGCACCTACGGCAAGTACTCGAGCGGTTGGAAATGACATGAGGGTCACTCATCTGTTAGTCTGGGAGGTTTTGAGGGACAATGGCCAGCATCCATTTAGTTTCCACCCTGTCCAAGATCTAAATCCTGTGGTGGACTATGAACACAGGCTAGGGTTCTGAGGGTGGTTTTTGCAATGTGCTGCTTGAGATCCCGACTTCCCCGCCATTGTGTTGTTTCCCAACGAGTGCACCTTCCATCAGGATGGCCTTTACAACACTTGAAACGTTCATTACTGACCAAAGAGAAATCCCCATGTCACGTACGTATACAGACACCAGGAATGATTTTTACTCAATATGTGGGTAGGCATTGTGGGTGACCATCTAATTGGGCCAGTCCATCTACCTCCTCGACTTAACGGGGCAAATTACCTTCAATTTTTGAAAAACCTCTACCCGGCCTGCTGGAAGATGTTCCCCTGGACAGACGACTAAACATGTGGTTGCAACTTGGCGGGGCACCCACACATAACGGTCATATTGTACGCACATATTTAAATGAACTTTCGACAGCCGGCTAATTGGCAGGGGTGCTCATAGGACATGGCCCCCATGATCACCAGACCTCACACCTCCGGACTTTTTCCTGTGGGGATTCTTCAAGGTTCTAGTTCACCCACCCAGACGCAAACAACCTAGAAACGAAGAGTAATTAATGGATCGCATTCAACATGCTGCCAATCACATCAGGCCAATGCCAGGAATATTTGAATGAGTTTGGCAAAACACCATTTGACGTTACCAAGACTGTGTCACATCAGAGGGTTGCTAGTTCGAGCACCTGATTTAAGTAAACAATGGCCTAGCTACGAAAAAGACCCTTCTCAGGGCTGACACAATTTGTAAAGGACTTTCTGTACGCAAACTAACGGCTGTTGATGGGTTTGTTCCCAGTACTTATCATGAAACTACAGTGGATGTGTTGGGACTGCAGTGGATTCGCCCCCAGAGTGGAAGGCTGTACTTCAAAATGTGCTCATACATGTGTTTTCAGTGAGATGTGTTAGTTCTTGTTAGTGATCCTGTCCTAGTGACTAAAATCTGATTGTTGTTTCTGTGTTATATGGTTTGATGGCAATGCTGTGTAGCCCAGTAGTGGTTTGAGGAGAATATGGAAAAGCTCAATAACTGGGACAAATTTCTGGCAGTAATTAAGAAAACATTTCGTAGCTCCAAATAGCTGAAGAGTCAGGTGGAGATGAGATAGTTGTATATACAATATTTTGGCACTGTGTCACGCAGCAAACCTAAATATGAAGAAGACGACAATTCCACATTGAATGACGGCATGGCAGAGAATGTCTACCAAATATTTCTTGTTGCCACCAAGCAACTATAACTGCTATACCATGTTAGGCGATGTAGCAGCAGCCAAGGATGTGCGTTTTTTAGCCATGTCAACAACTTCATTCATTTCACCAGTTTATACAGTCATAGTGGAAATAATTGTTATCAAAAAAGACATACTATTCTTACAATACAATTAACATACAGAGAATATTATTTGACCTAGCCACAGAATGTAAGCTACATTCTCCATATTACCTTTCAAAGTGTTTATGTATGCCAAAATTTGTTTTGCTCTGTAGTTTAGTTATGTGTTCAGCATTTTATGGTCTGATAATTATTTTCTTTTACAGATTGATATAACTGAAGAAACAGAACCAGTTTATAAAAATGGTGACAGTTGAGCAACCATGTTATACTATTATTAATCTTCCATCAGACTCTGATCCTCCTAATGAAATGCAGTTGAAAATAGATCTTGGTATGTTGCCTTTAAACACTAATTTGCTTTTATTATTTAGAATTTTTGGGTAACAGTCCACATAACTGACTTCTAAACTTTAACTCATAAAGCAGTTCATACGGTTTAAATTCCTGTTTCATAATTTGCAAGAACTGTTACATTGAAACCTTAATTTCTCATTTTCTACAGTTTCAGGTTTTTCAAAATCTTTTGTGAAGTGATTGCCACAGTATAGTTTATGGTGAACAGTGATAACACTAAATATCACTTAAGTGCTGAGTCTTTGACATTATATTTTACTTTTTGCCTGTTGTATTATTTATTTGCACTTGTGGATAATTTTATTGTCAGAAATAGTCATTATTTCAATGACTGTTCAGTGAATCACTATAGCCTCTCTCTCTCTCTCTCTCTCTCTCTCTCTCTCTCTCTCTCTCTCTCTCTGTGTGTGTGTGTGTGTGTGTGTGTGTGTGTGTGTGTGTGTGTGTGTGTGTGTGCCACAATCACAACACTGATGTAAAGAAAGAGACACTGTTTCAAACATGCAGAAAAGGAAGCAGCGTTCTGTAGTACGAGGGCAATTCAATAAGTAATGCAACACATTTTTTTTCTCGGCCAATTTTGGTTGGAAAAAACCGGAAATTTCTTGTGGAATATTTTCAAACATTCCCGCTTCGTCTCGTATAGTTTCATTGACTTCCGACAGGTGGCAGCGCTGTACGGAGCTGTTAAAATGGCGTCTGTAACGGACGTGCGTTGCGAACAATGGGCAGTGATCGAGTTTCTTTTGGCGAAAACCAGGGCATCTCAGATATTCACAGGCGCTTGCAGAATGTCTACGGTGATCTGGCAGTGGACAAAAGCACGGTGAGTCGTTGGGCAAAGCGTGTGTCATCATCGCCGCAAGGTCAAGCAAGACTGTCTGATCTCCCGCGTGCGGGCCGGCCGTGCACAGCTGTGGCTCCTGCAATGGCGGAGCGTGCGAACACACTCGTTCGAGATGATCGACGGATCACCATCAAACAACTCAGTGCTCAACTTGACATCTCTGTTGGTAGTGCTGTCACAATTGTTCACCAGTTGGGATATTCAAAGGTTTGTTCCCGCTGGGTCCCTCATTGTCTAGCCGAACACCATAAAGAGCAAAGGAGAACCATCCGTGGGGAATTGCTTGCTCGTCATGTGGCTGAGGGTGACAATTTCTTGTCAAAGATTGTTACATGGGTTCATCACTTCGAACCTGAAACAAAACGGAAATCAATGGAGTGGCGCCACACCCACACCCACTCCCCTACCAAGAAGAAGTTTAAAGCCATACCCTCAGCCGGTAAAGTCATGGTTACAGTCTTCTGGGACGCTGAAGGGGTTATTCTGTTCAATGTCCTTCCCCATGGTCAAACGATCAACTCTGAAGTGTATTGTGCTACTCTTCAGAAATTGAAGGAACGACTTCAGCGTGTTCGTAGGCACAAAAATCTGAACGAACTTCTCCTTCTTCATGACAACGCAAGACCTCACACAAGTCTTTGCACCCGAGAGGAGCTCACAAAACTTCAGTGGACTGTTCTTCCTCATGCACCCTACAGCCCCGATCTCGCACCGTCAGATTTCCACATGTTTGGCCTAATGAAGGACGCAATCCGTGGGAGGCACTACGCGAATGATGAAGAAGTTATTGATGCAGTACGACGTTGGCTCCGACATCGACCAGTGGAATGGTACCATGCAGGCATACAGGCCCTCATTTCAAGGTGGCGTAAGGCCGTAGCGTTGAATGGAGATTACGTTGAAAAATAGTGTTGTGTAGCTAAGAGATTGGGGAATAACCTGGTGTATTTCAATGCTGAATAAAACAACCCCTGTTTCAGAAAAAAAAATGTGTTGCATTACTTATTGAACTGCCCTCGTAGTTTCTGACCAATGAACATGACATACTGAAAACCATTGCTCAGTTGGAATTATGCTGCAGTGCATATTTGGTCCACAATTACTTTTTGCAGAGCAGGAAGTTGAATAACAGTATGCTTTCAAACCACTCCTGTTTGCCCAAAATGTTGTGATGCCAGGAAAGATTAAGGTGACAGATTTGGGGTGAGAAATAGTGCGTTGCTGGTGCATAGAGAGAGTGGATGGTTTTGAATTTATTTATTATTTATTTATTTATTTATTTGTTGTCCATACAGCATTGTTTCCAGACATTGGCATAGCTTTTAATTTACATATGTATTGTGATACAAGGTTGTACTAATTTTAATTCTCTTACCAGTAAAATACATTCATAAAATATAATCAGAAATTATGAGTTTACTGTCACAAAAACAAGCTTATGATTTTATACACTAACAGTTTTACAAGAAGGCTTTACAATTCAAACTCTTCTGTTGAATAACAGTATTTCTCTGTTATGAAGTACTTCTATTTAAATTGGCTATCTTAAAATCAGGTGGCCATATGTTGCAAAAAATTGTCCTTGTTTTACATGAACGGCAGTCTGAAGCCTGTTAATTACTTGCAATTCTGTGAAAGTTTTCCCTTCCTTGCGTTTTATAATTATGAACATTACTGCTTGCAGGAGGTACATAGAGTAGATACGCATGTAGAGCAGATAGGCAATATGTTATATTTTCTGAAAATTTCTGTACAAGGATCGCTCTTGTTCACTTCAGCTTCCACTCTTACTACATTTTTATTTACTTAATTTACTTTCACTTTTTCCACCCTTCAGCAATTGTCCTGTATTCCCGTTTGAGAACTTTCACAATAATTGTAGTATCCCTCTTTCAGGTCTCTCTTCTTTGTTGTCGTAATTACTCCCACTCTCTATGTTAATCGCAGCCATCCATGCTTCCTCTTTCCTGGCGGCAACCATACCAGGATTGCTTTCAGCCTTCATCCTTGCCCATTCTCTGTACATGGCCATTTCACTGAAGAGCTCTGTTCTCGGTTCTTTGCACAACTGGTTAGTTCCTTATCCATTCTCTCTAAAATTTCCTCATTTCTTTTCCATTCTCTTTTGGATATCCTGGCTGCCCTGCTTATTCCATCCATCTCTACTGCCTGCACTGTGCTTCTCTGCCGCGGTCCATCTTTCTGCACCATATGTTAGTATACTTCCTATTACTGTTTGCAAAATCCTTTTCTTTGTTTCTTTTGATATTTTCCAGCTACACAGAGCTCCATTGAGCATTTTAATTGCTCCTCTTGCCCACGAGATCCTGCGTTCCACATCTGTTTCACAGCTTCCTGAGGAATGGCTAGTAGATCCTAAGATACTAAGTATTTAAACTGCTTTATAGCTTTCATAATTCCCTTCTATTCCTCCCGCTACCAGATTTTCTGTTTTTCTCATATTTATTCTAAACCCACCTTGTTCAGATGCTTCCATTAACTTCATCATCTTAAATTTGACATCCTCTCCGCTTCGTGGTGCCAGTATTTTATCGTTGACAAATAATAGTGAGTAGATAGTACCATGCTGGAAAGAAATTCCCAAACCTCTGCATTACTGATGCTACCATTCAAATATATACTGCATATATATTTTAAACAGGGTCAGCAACCTACTGCAGCCCTGTCTAAGCCCTTTTGATGTTTGAAATATCTCACTCAACTTTCTCCCTTCTTTAACTGTTGCCCACAGTTGGTGGTATATTCTTTGAAATACGGGTATTTGTTGTGCTTCTATATACTCCATCCCTTCCCACTGAGTGTTGCTGAGCACAGAGTCATACGCTTTTTCTAAATCTACAAATATTTGGTGTGCCTCCTGATCCTTAGAATATGCCTTCTTGCTTATCTGTCAAAGGCTAAAAATATGGTCCATGCAAGATTTTCCACTGTAAAACCTGCCTGTTCATCTCGCGTCTTTCTGCCAATCTCATTCTCCAACCTGCTTTTCAGTATAGCACTAAAAAGTCTCTGATAGATTCCATAACACTAATTCCCCTGTAATTATTTGGATGCCGCTTGTTTCATTTTTTCATAGGTAACAGGTATGTATGATACACACCAGTCTCTTGGTATTTCCTCTCCCTCTTCAATCTGATTGAAGAGTTTACGTGTAAGTCTTACCATTTGAGGGAGCCCATTTTTCCACAGTTGAGTACAGCTCCTCCTGGTACACTTACCTTTTTAAGCACATCTTTTACTACTTCCTCTAGTATAGGTTATGTATTACCTAATGTACTACTTTTATTCTAGACTTCTGTCATGTGGTCTCTTCTTTTTTCTACCAGAAGTTCTTCAAACTGCTTTTTCCACTGACCAGTGGATATAAGTTGTATTGTGGGTGCAGGATTGCTAACCATTTTCATCTTCGTTATCCTCCATGCTTCTGCCGATCTCCTACATCCAAGCAAATGCTCTATATCCCCACATGCTCTTGCCCATTCATCTTCCTTACACTTTCTTCTGAAGTCAGAGTGTATACGACCCGGGACAACCGGGAGATCTGGGAAAAAACCCGGTAATTTTTTCATCAGGGAGAAAAGCGGGAAAAACCCAGGAATATTTTAGAATTCCGGGAATTTTTCATTGTTTTCAGTTAAATTTTTGTAGTTTTGACTGGTAAGAACCGATACTCGAACAAAGAATATTACTGTATCTCGCTACTGCCGAATAATACATCAGTAATAAAACATGAACGAGTGAAAAACTGAAAATAAAACTTGTTGTTGTTGTTGTTGTTGTTGTTGTTGTTGTCGTTGTTGTCGTTGCCTTCAGTCCTGAGAGTGGTTTGATGCAGCTCTCCATGCTACTCTATCCTGTGCAAGCTTCTTCATCTCCCATTACCTACTGCAAACTACATCCTTCTGAATCTGCTTGGTGTATTCATCTCTTGGTCTCCCTCTACAATTTTTACCCTCCACGCTGCCCTCCAATACAAAATTGGTGATCCCTTGATGCCTCAAAACATGTCCTACCAACCGATCCCTTCTTCTAGTCAAGTTGTGCCACAAACTTCTCTTCTCCACAATCCTATTCAACACCTCCTCATTAGTTGTGTGATCTACCCATCCAATCTTCAGCATTTTTCTGTAGCACCACATTTCGAAAGCTTCTATTCTCTTCTTGTCTAAACTATTTATCGTCCATGTTTCCCTTCCATACATGGCTACACTCCATACAAATACTTCAGAAACGACTTCATGACACTTAAATCTATACTCGATTTTAACAAATTTCTCTTCTTCAGAAACGCTTTCCTTCCCATCGCCAGTCTACATTTTATATCCTCTCTACTTCGACCATCATCAGTTACTTTGCTCCCCAAATAGCAAAACTCCTTTACTACTTTAAGTGTCTCATTTCCTAATCTAATACCCTCAGCATCACCTGACTACATTCCATTATCCTCGTTTTGCTTTTGTTGATGTTCATCTTATACCCTCCTTTCAAGACACTATCCATTCCGTTCAACTGCTCTTCGAAGTCCTTTGCTGTCTCTGACAGAATTACAATGTCATCGGCGAACCTCAAAGTTTTTTTTGCTTCTCCATGGATTTTAATACCTACTCCGAATTTTTCTTTTGTTTCCTTTACTGCTTGCTCAATATACAAATTGAATAACATTGAGGAGAGGCTACAACCCTGTCTCACTCCCTTCCCAACCACTGCTTCCCTTTCATGCCCCTCAACTCTTATAACTGCCATTTGGTTTCTATACAAATTGTAAATAGCCTTTTGCTCCCTATATTTTAGCCCTGCCACCTTCAGAATTTGAAAGAGAGTATTCCAGTCAACATTGTCAAGAGCTTTCTCTAAGTCTACAAATGCTAGAAACGTAGGTTTGCCTTTCCTTAATCTAGCTTCTAAGATAAGTCGTAAGGTCAGTATTGCCTCACGTGTTCCAATATTTCTACGGAATCCAAATTGATAATTTTCACATCTGTCATCACCTGGTTTCTTTGGGATTGGAATTATTATATTCTTCTTGAAGTCTGAGGGTATTTCACCTGTCTCATACATCTTGCTCACCAGATGGTAGAGTTTTGTCAGGACTGGCTCTCCCAAGGCCGTCAGTAGTTCTAATGGAATGTTGTCCACTCCCGGGGCCTTGTTTCGACTCAGGTCTTTCAGTGCTCTGTCAAACTCTTCACGCAGTATCGTATCTCCCATTTCATCTTCATCTACATCCTCTTCCATTTCCATAATATTGTCCTCAAGTACATCGCCCTTTTATAGACCCTCTATATACTCCTTCCACCTTTCTGCTTTCCCTTCTTTGCTTAGAACTGGGTTTCCATCTGAGCTCTTAATATTCATACAAGTGGTTCTCTTTTTTCCAAAGGTCTCTTTAATTTTCCTGTACGCAGTATCTATCTTACCCCTAGTGAGATAAGCCTCTACATCCTTACATTTATCCTCTAGCCATCCCTGCTTAGCCATTTTGCACTTCCAAACTTTACAGAAGCTCTCCTGCAGGAGACGAGGTACTGGCAGAAATAAAGCTGTGAGGACGGGGCGTGAGTCGTGCTTGGGTAGCTCAGTTGGTAGAGCACTTGCCCGTGAAAGGCAAAGGTCCCGAGTTCGAGTCTCGGTCCGGCACAGAGTTTTAATCTGCGAGGAAGTTTCAAAAAAAGTTGTAGTTGTTACAAACTTATATGCCACCTAGTCTCTTGACACCAGTTTGTAAAAATGACCCATGTTTCAAAAATCATCTGAACTGTACTTTTGGTCAAAAAGTTTGGGAAAAACTATTTTAACACTCTGTCACATGTACTTCCTTACACCAAATTTTCGCCATCATGTGTAACATGATTTTATTTTGGGTGATTTGAAATGAAATGAGCCAGTTTTGAAAATAATTCTTACTCGTCCATTCTGGTTGTGAGATGACATTGTTTTGTGTAAAGCACTGCCTGTTGTGTTGAATGCATGCACTTAAACTTCCTTTGTTTTCAGTAGCTAAGATTAAAGACTGTTTTTTCCTTACCATATCTTTTTAAACATTTGCTTTTATGAAAAATTTGCCATTGCAGAGAAAGGAGATGTAAAAGTAAAAATAGAAGCTTTGAAGAAAGTAATTCAGATGATAGCAAGTGGTGAAAGGCTCCCAGGTCTTTTGATGACTATAATCAGATTTGTACTTCCACTGCAAGATCACATGATCAAAAAACTCTTATTGATATTCTGGGAAATAGTACCAAAAACTACACCAGATGGAAAGCTTATGCAGGAAATGATACTCGTTTGTGACTCCTACAGAAAGGTAATCTAATATAAATTATTGAGTAAATGTATTAAAATCAATTTTCAAAGTAAAGTTTTGGTAGTTTCTACTCTTTACCCCTTTTCTTACCCTAGCAATAGCATTTTAATGTCGTATGTACAATGATTTGTCAGTTATTGACATAAATTCCTCTGTAAGTGGGCTAGTTACTTTCTGTCTTGGACAAAGAGGTTCTTATTTTTTAGGTTTCATATTCATGAAGCCATTTTCTTTGTTGTTGTTTTTAAAGTTTTCTGAACTGTGGGGTAAACTATTCTTCTTATAAATTAGAAACTTCCAATAAATTAAACATGTACAAAAACGATACTTCAATTTAAATTTCTTACTTTTTATTCTGTAAGTAAATTCAACTTTGCCACTCATTTGTCAGACATGTTCAAGGCATTAAGTGAACAATAGCTCAAAATGTAGAGTAAATAATAATGAAAAGAGAATGAAAATATCGGATAGGTTAAATGTGCTGTTCCACTAAATGTTGCTACTTCAGCCACAACCCAGTTTTTTTACCTTACCTTTGAAGTTCTTGTTCTTGAGGACCTTCACTGTAGCAAGCTGTTTACTTTCTGTTTTAGCCTTTCCTATAAGTCAACCATACCAGAGTTCCATTTTATATTTAATGAAGTATTTTTTATTTGAAATTAAGTCCAAATTTGTAAATTTTTACTTAATTGTTGTTAGTTTTGGTGTAATTAAGACAACCTTGAATGTTTTCTCAATTGTCAGTGCCGTCCATATGTGTACATACATCATCCAGTTGTTTGTCAAGTGGTATACTTTTATTTAAGCTTTAGTGCTGGTGGAAATATTCTGGATTTGAGTTGTATTTTGAATGAAATACACTGATGGAAAAGAAATCTCAATTCCAAGGAGGAGTTGTGCAACAGAAACTAAAGTTGGTTGGTGTGTTTCTACATCTGAAAGATCGTGCGTATTCAGATTTCACACCATTCACATAAGAGTGGCACTTGTAGCACCACTATGAGGTTGCGTATCAGGTTTGCTTTAAATACACACTGTAACTGTCATCAGCATTAGGTACCTTTGAGACTGGAGATGGTGAGTTGACGTTAGTCAAGAATGCGTTCAAGGCAACAGGGACACAATTATCAGTACCTCACTGAGTTTGAACAAGATTGTGTAATAGGACTACGAGAAGCCAGATGTTCCTTCTGCAATATTGCAGAAAGACTTGGCAGGAATGGAGCCACTGTACACAGTTGCTAGCAGCGGTAGTCGCAAGAATGTACGGGTGCAAGAAGACCGGGTTCTAAATGGCCAGTTGTCACTATCAACAGGGAGAACCATTGTGTTCAGAGTATGGCTCTGGTGCATCGTGCTGTGTCTGCAGCAACAATGTGAGCAGCAGTTGGTGCCACATTGACACAACGCACTGTTGCAGTCAGCCCATAGTCAGATGCCTTGAAGTGTGCGTTCCACCAACCCAAACCACCGCTATTTGAGATTTCGGTGGTGTCAGGTGAGAGCTCACTGGAGGGCAGGGTGGAGGTCTGCTGTGTTTTGTGATGAAAGCTGGTTGTGCTTCAGTGCCACTGATGGCCATGTGTTGATTAGGAGGAGGCCACTTGAGGGCTTGAACCAACCTGTCTGTGTGCTAGTCTCTCTGGACTTACACCTGGAGTTATAGTCTGGAGTGTGATTTCGTATGACAGCAGGAGCACTGTCATCGTTATTCAATGTAACCTGATTACAAATTCATACAGCAGTCTGTTGTTTCAATCTGTTGTGCTGCCATTTGTGAACAGCATTCCAGGGGGTGTTTTTCACCACGATAATGCTTGCCCACATACCACTCTTGTAACTCAAAATGCTTTACTGACTGTTGATCGTGTTGCATTGGCCTGCTCGGTCACCAGATGTGTGTCTAATTGAGCGTGTGTTGTGATATCATCAAATGATAACTCCAGCGCCATACACAAACAGCATTAATCGTCCTTGTATTGACCGACTAAATGCAACGGGCATGGAACTCTTTACCACAAACTGACATCCAGTGCCTTCACAACACATTGCATGCTTACATTCAACATTCTGGTTGTTACACTGTTAATTAATGTACCAGCATTTCACATTTACGTTTGCTTATCTTGCGCTTACATTAATCTTTTATCTTGCCATGTTAATCACCAAAATATTGATGGAGGCAATGAAAACCTTGTAACACCATCGCTCTGTGAAAACCTCGTAATTTGCGTAACCAGTAAGTCCATTATGAAAGAGAGTGATTTGAAAGTGTATGGATTTCTCTAATCTGTAAGTAACTAGGCTTCTACTATATAGTTACACATGTAGCAATAGTATCTGTCACTTTATATATTTTTTAAGCAACCATTTTTGCCTCTCCTGTAAAATTTAACAAAATGGGGTTACAAGGTTTTCACTATCGACATGTTACCTAGACAAATGTCTTCCCGAAATTTCATTACTCTACAGTAATTATTTTTTAGTGTTGCATTTCCTTTTCAGTCAGCATAGCTTGTGGACTTTTTGCGTTGCTGAATTTGCTTCAGACACTATCAGTGGTGGGAAGTCATGACTTAATATTGTTGCAGTATTGCAATATTTGCTTTACCTAGTGTAATATACTAATATCGAGTGTGGCTTTTTTTTTTTTTTTAAATCAGACATCGCTCCTGCAGACCCATCTCTTTTCATACACCTTTATACTAAATTTCCTCACATACCTACTTTTTTACCACCTTATATAGTCTTTCGATTTACAAGAGCTGTAATCATAATTAAATTGAATATATTAATTTTACATATATAAATTAAACTACTTGAACACATTTAAATTTAGATAATAGTAAAATGGGAATAAAATAAAATAAAAAAAATAATAATTAAAAAAAAAAGTGATAGCAACAGAAATCGAACTCGAGCCAACTAATTGCCAGTCAGTGACCATTGAGCTACAGCACCGATACATCAACTCAAAAATCCTCCATATTCATAAATCTTTGAGATTTTTATCCTTTCATACGGCCAATTCGGGAGGAATATTCTAGGAACTTGAATGGGGTATCTCTCTGCTTCTACTCATACACTTCAAGCCAAATTTGGAAGCCCATTCCTTCTGTATCTCCTTGTTAGATTTAAACGCACTTTCTAAGAAAAATACCGACCTGGTGCAGTGAGCAACATACCACCCATAGTTCCACAAGGGGTGGTGTCACATAAGAGCATGCGATCAAAAGCAAGACAGCTGCGTCCCTTCTCCGAGTTGATCATAGCACAGATGACCATCATTTCATCACTTGACTCTGGTTTTTAGTTATCGCAGAGAGAGTACTACAATATATATATATATATATAAGTGCAATATTTACAGTGTACTTTAGCACGTGATCTCTTGCCAACACTGGACGTTATGTCTAAAATTATAAAAAATCAGCAATTATTTCACCTGTTGCTTTTAGGAGCTCGGTAAATTTCCTGTATGTCAATAGTTAATGTTAATCAAGTGTTGTAAGTGATTTGGGTAGAGGTGGTTTGTTTGTTCTTTAATTAGTTTAGTCAGTATTGTGTTGTGTATTTGGTTTCAGGATTTGCAACATCCGAACGAGTTCCTGCGAGGCTCCACACTTCGCTTCCTGTGCAAACTGAAGGAACCAGAGCTGCTGGAGCCACTTATGCCAGCCATTCGAGCCTGTTTAGAACACAGGCATTCATATGTTCGGAGAAATGCTGTCCTTGCAATTTTCACCATTTATAGGTAAATCCCAAGAATACTAATGGTTCATGAAATATTGGTGTTGTATAACTCATATTGTAGTGCGTTTCGTGCTGGAATTAGTACTGTGTGCAAGTTCCATGGAAAATGTGGAATTGCATTTTGGTAACATTTTATGTTCAAGTGCATGTTAAAAGAAATCAATGTTATAGCTGGACTTGAATTCTCTGAATTTGTTATGTTTGAGCTTCATTAGTTCTACTGTTTTACAGGAACTTTGAATTCCTTATCCCTGATGCTCCTGAACTGATAGCAAACTTTCTAGAAGGTGAGCAGGACATGTCCTGCAAACGTAATGCATTCCTTATGTTACTGCATGCTGATCAGGAGAGAGC
Organism: Schistocerca serialis cubense; assembly: GCF_023864345.2. NCBI lineage: Eukaryota > Metazoa > Arthropoda > Insecta > Orthoptera > Acrididae > Schistocerca > Schistocerca serialis. The sequence continues at coordinate 48,016,443 of NC_064644.1, forward strand.
CCTTGCATACTTAGCATCGTGTCTTGATCAAGTTACTTCATTTGGTGACATTCTACAGCTAGTTATTGTAGAGCTCATTTATAAGGTAAGAACTGTGGCTACTGGCAAAATTAAGTCCTTATGACATATTAAATTTTCTATTGATACTGCTTTAAAATAGTTTGTTTCATTTTTTCTTGCTGCCTTTGTTGTGTTAGAATTCTGTGTTTGTGGTTACTGTGTACTGAGTTGGACGGAAAATATATGACCAACAGAAGTATAAAGTTCAAAGATCATCCAAATACTGCAGGGTACAAAATATCATTCAGGTAATGTTTGTACTGATTCTGTTCACGTTCAAGAGGGTGTAAAATCAGTTTATCAACTGCTTGGCAGATAAAACCTGTGGCCAAATATTTCTATGTTCTGCTTAGTCTATTTGTTGAAGTAATAGATTGCTTCAGCATGAGCCTTATAAATATAGTGTTCATTAGTAAGCAATCACAGTAAATATCGACTGACCAAGAAAGAGTGGGTGCGCTGTAAAGAGCTGTGTTGGTTTAAGAACATCAAGAAATGGTAAAGATTCAGGACACCTGTACCCCAGCTGGAAGACCACTCATAAAATTCTGAGGAAACGACAGTTCAGCTAAAACAAAGGGTCAAAAGCAAAAACTGAAAAATGTTGGAGAAACTGGTTAGCAGAAGTTTCTCATAGTCCTGTCAAAGAGTATCAAGATATATGGTCAGTTGAAATCAACCAGTCAAGTTGAAATCTTCTTTTCAATTGCTTTAATGACTGAAGGTGTATTATAGGGAAAAGGAAAAGTAATCTTGAAAGATGTTTTCTCAGGCTTAAGTTACACATAAAGAAAACAAAGTGTGTTCAAAAAAGTAATAAGAATTTCATAATTTTGTATGTTGTGGTAGACAAATTACCTCAATTTTTTAGTTGTTGTGTTGGTAAACCTGTCTGAGAAGCTTCTGTACCAGAATTGGATACATCAGATGTTTAGTCTGTTGTCAGCTATGAAAAAGGTTATGGGTGTTTTTTGGCAATATCGAATGGAGAATATGCTTTGAGCACAACAAGATTTTACTAGAGATATGAGCATTTCGAAAAAGACTTTGATGACATTGATTTGCAGACAGGCACAATAAAAAAAAAGACTCAACACACAAGTTTTCAGCCAGGAGGCCTTCTTCGAAAATAGACAATGCGCGGGCACACGCACACACACACACACACACACACACACACACACACACACACACACACACACACACAAAAAACCATTGTCTTTGGCTTCCGAGGCCATTGTGCACAGCTGCAGTTGCTCGTGGTCTGGTCTCGGCAGCCAATGACAGTCGTCGTGTGTGTGTGTGTGTGTGTGTGTGTGTGAGAGAGAGAGAGAGAGAGAGAGAGAGAGAGAGAGAGAGAGAGAGAGAGAGAGCTGGAGAGCTGCATTTGCATGAATGTGTCTGTGTATGCTGTCTGTTACAGAAGAAGGCCTTCCGGCCAAAAGCTTACGTGTTCAGCAGTCTTTTTTGTTGGTCTGTTTGCGATTCAATGTCTTTGCTGTATGGCGAGTAGCAATCTTTCCTTTTCAAAATATTGCCATTATTCCACTTGGATTTTTCATTATTTGATTTTGTGATGACATTGATGTTGATGAACGCCCTGGATGCCACTTCATGTCATCGACTAATTAAATCATGGGAGACTTGAAAGAAACGATCATGAACAATCATCAAATCACAGTCATAGAATTTAGCTCATGCGATGACATTTCTTCTGATGTTGTTGTTATGAAATATGAGACAGCAAAACCTTTTTACGAAAACAGCAGAAAATGCAAGTTGTTGAGCAGTTGCTAGACGAAATCAGCAATAATGCAGAACTACTGAAACATGTCATAACAGATGATGCAGCTTGAGTTTACAGATATAATGTCGAAACTAAGGTACAATTGTCCCCGTGGAAGCATTCTGGATTGCTAACATCGAAAAGCTGTAAAATACCATCAAATGTAAAGGTTAGACTCACTTTGTTCTTCGATTTTAATTGCATAATTTACCACAAGTTCTTGCCACAATAAGGAGCAGTACTTTCAAACCTAATGATGATTTTTGTGAAGTAATCTGGAAAAAAGCTTGAATTAGTAGAAAAGCAATTCATCACTTTTCCTGCATGATAATGTTCCTGCTCACACATTGTTGCATGTTCTTGAATTTTTGGTGAAAAATGCCACTGTAATGATGCCCCATCCTCCATATTCGCCAGATATGGCCACATGTGATTTTTGTCTCCCTAAAAAATAAAGGAAACTTCAAAGGGCCATCATTTTACAAGTATAGGTGAGTTGAAAAATGCATCACCAGAGAGCTAAATGTTGTTCCAAAGTTCTCATTCCCAAAGTATTTTGAAGATATGAACAGATGTATAATATGTAATGATACTCTTTGATGTGGAAAACATTGGTGTAGTAGATAAATAAATAAGTTTCTTAAAAAGGAAAGAAAGAAAGAAAGAAATTCTTGACATCTTGGATTGTCAGGTGTTCAGCCTGATATCAGCATCGTACTTGCACAATATTTCAGTAACGTAGCTCGTTACCTTCATCAGGTGCAACCTGAGACTACTCCTTGAGTGTACCTGATCCAGTATTTATGGCAGTGTCCTTCCCCCTTCACCAGACACTCCCTGTGCAGTCTGCGCCCACTCGCTGCGATCTTCTGGAGCATTACTATTCCCTTTTCCGTCCGCTGCAGTCCTGGGTGTTCTCTTTGCGGTCCGCACCCGCCACACACTCCTGGGTGTCCCATCTTCGATCTGGTGTGTTTGGAATCCCGTCTGTGGAACCAGGCATTCCTCCTGTGGTCCTCTCCCATTCACTGTGATCTGCTGGAGCGTTGTCATTCCACTTTCGGTCTGCTGTGGTTCTAGATGTTCCCTCTGTGGCCCGCACCCATCAGACGCAACCCTGGGCGTTCCATCTTCAGTCTGGTGCACCTGTAACTCTGTATGGGGATTGTTCTCCATGTCCACGCCTTCAGTTCTTCTATTTGTGGAGTGTTGCAGCTGTCCCCATTGTTTCTTCAGCAATTCCAGGGCAGGATACTGGGCTCTACGTAGCTGGTACCCCGTGTCACGCTTAATGAGATTATCGGTCACTTTTATCTCTATTGACTCCCTTATAACACTATCCCAAAATCTGGATGTGATTTCTTCATAATTCATAGCATGATCTAGCTCTAGACAGTGTTCAGCAATGGCTGATTTTGTTGCCTGTCGTAATTGGGTGTGCCTCTGATGGTCCTTGCACCTGATATCTACTGTCCTTGTTGTTTGGCCAATATAGAACATGCCACATTGGCAAGGTATATTACAAATCCCTGGTTTCCGTAAACTCAGGTTGTCCTTAACATTTTCTGCCAGTCCCCTGATCTTGCTGGGTGGACAGAAAATGCACTTGATATTGTGTTTACGGAGGATCCTACTAATTCTGACAGAAATAGAACCAGCATAGGGCAAATATGCCACCTTCTTTGCTTCATCTTGCTCTGCTTCTGGAACTTGTGGTGTAGTGGCTGGTTGGAGTGCCATCTCAATTTGTTTCGGTGTATATCCATTTTTGCAAAACACTGTTTGGAGATGCTCTATTTCTGTCGGTAGACAGATATCTGGCAGAATACCCGACAACCCAAGATGTCATTAGATCGCCAGGAAAGCCTGAAGAATTATAACAAAGAAATTCTTGTTATTTTTTGAAACTGAGTCGTCTCTTTGACCATTGTATGGCTGTGAAAGTAGAAGTACGGATAAAAGCAGTGAACTGTTATCAGATAGGTCTCTTGATAAACTAATTGTAGACATGTAGCAAAGTGGGCTATACTCCCAGCGGCTAATCATTGCAGAGCACTCTAGTAGTGTTGCACTTGGATTCAGAGTAATTGAAAGATAGCCCTAGTCACTGCCAGTAGTAGGATTGACTTGCAGGACTGTAGATTTGATATTGAAGGCATAAAGAGTTTTAAACAACATTCTGCACTAAATATGACAACTTTCCTGGAATACAACCTCCTTTGTCAGTCTGTCTTGATTGAGGAAACAACATTTGGATGAATCCTTCTCCTTCTGTATATGAAAATCTGGAAGTCTATAAACAGAAGTTCCAGATAGCTGTCAGTTAATAAGATCTGCAGTTTTGGAATATCTGATTGGACTGTGTCTGAGACTGTTGACCTTTCCATTTTGAACTTCATATGCAGTTCTGTGGAGACTTACCATCAAAGACAAACATCATCTGAAGAGGCTTAGAGAAGATTGATAGGGCCACTGCTATCTACAACAAACCAACACACGTAAATAATCAGCTTGGGAGATTCTAATTCAGCTAAAATGTGTGAGGAGCATGGTGACCCTGAAGACGATTTGGAGAAGGTTGGAACTTGCAGCACAATTTAAATGGAATATGCAAAACAGCTATTAGGGGAAAAAAGCTTCCCATTGTTTTCCTTGTCCAGTTTATTTGTTGACGGCTGGATTAAATACACCTGTAAAATAGTGACCATGTGAATCTCTTGGTGGAAATGCAAGTGTTGTAGTGTAAATATAGCAAGGAAAATTGTGGCAAATGTAAATAATTTAGAGTAGGAGACCACACACCAAATAATAGGAGCATTGAGTCATTGATGGGCATACACAAAACAGAATGATTGAGGCGCGCGCGCACACACACACACACACACACACACACACACACACACACACACCTGTCGACAACTCCGCTTCTGCTATATGGTGAGTGGTCTCCTTTACTCCTCAAATATTGTACTATCATTGACTGGAGGATTCTTTTGAGGGAGTGTTTGGAATGGTTGGTGCAGTGACAGTGAACATGTGTGTGGGTCTGTGAACCATGACTTGTCTGCTGAAAATTTTCTTTTGTGGTATCGCACATTGAGCAAGGTGACACAGTGGTAGAACAACTGCACTTACATCCAGGAGGATGACACTTTGTTCAAATCCCTGCCCAACCATCAAGATTTCATTTTCCCTGTCAAAAGGGTGCTAATTTAAGGAGATGGGACCTGGATAAACTAACTAAACCAGAAGTTGTAGAGAGTTTCAGGGAGAGCATAAGGCAACAATTGACAGGAATGGGGGAAAGAAATACAGTAGAAGAAGAATGGGTAGCTCTGAGGGATGAAGTAGTGAAGGCAGCAGACGATCAAGTAGGTAAAAAGACGAGGCTAATAGAAATCCTTGGGTAACAGAAGAAATATTGAATTTAAATGATGAAAGGAGAAAATACAAAAATGCAGTAAATGAAGCAGGCAAAAAGGAATACAAACGTCTCAAAAATGAGATCGACAGGAAGTGCAAAATGGCTAAGCAGGCATGGCTAGAGGACAAATGTAAGGCTGTAGAGGCTTATCTCACTAGGGGTAAGATAGATACTGCCTACAGGAAGATTAAAGAGACGTTTGGAGAGAAGAGAACCACTTGTATGAATATCAAGAGCTCAGATGGAAACCCAGTTCTAAGCAAAGAAGGGAAGACAGAAAGATGGAAGGAGTATATAGAGGGTTTATACAAGGGCAATGTACTTGAGGGCAATATTATGGAAATGGAAGAGGATGTAGATGAAGACAAAATGGGAGATAAGAAACTGCGTGAAGAGTTTGACAGAGCACTGAAAGACCTGAGTCGAAACAAGGCCCCGGGAGTAGACAACATTCCAGTAGAACTACTGACGGCCTTGGGAGAGCCAGTCCTGACAAAATTCTACCATCTGGTGAGCAAGATGTATGAGACAGGCGAAATACCCTCAGACTTCAAGAAGAATATAATAATTCCAATCCCAAAGAAACCAGGAAGATTAAGGAAAGGCAAACGTACGTTTCTAGCATTTGTAGACTTAGAGAAAGCTTTTGACAATGTTAACTGGAATACTCTCTTTCAAATTCTGAAGGTGGCAGGGGTAAAATACAGGGAGCGAAAGGCTATTTACAATTTGTAGAGAAATCAGATGGCAGTTATAAGAGTCGAGGGGCATGAAAGGGAAGCAGTGGTTGGGAAGGGAGTCAGACAGGGTTGTAGCCTCTCCCCGATGTTATTCAATCTGTATATTGAGCAAGCAGTAAAGGAAACAAAAGAAAAGTTCTGAGTAGGTATTAAAATCCATGGAGAAGAAATAAAAACTTTGAGGTTCGCCGATGATATTGTAATTCTGTCAGAGACAGCAAAGGACTTGGAAGAGAAGTTGGACAAAATGGACAGTGTCCTGAAAGGAGGGTATAAGATGAACATCAACAAAAGCAAAACGAGGATAATGGAATGTTGTCTGATTACGGCAGGTGATGCTGAGGGAATTAGATTAGGAAATGAGACACTTAAAGTAGTGAAGGAGTTATGCTATTTGGGGAGTAAAATAACTGATGATGGTCGAAGTAGAGAGGATATAAAATGTAGACTGGCAATGGCAAGGAAAGCGTTTCTGAAGTAGAAAAATTTGTTAACATCGAGTATAGATTTAAGTGTCAGGAAGTCATTTCTGAAAGTATTTGTATGGAGTGTAGCCATTTATGGAAGTGAAACATGGACGATAAATAGTTTAGACAAGAAGAGAATAGAAGCTTTCGAAATGTGGTGCTACAGAAGAATGCTGAAGATAAGGTGGGTAGATCACATAACTTATGAGGAGATATTGAATAGAATTGGAGAGAAGAGAAATTTGTGGCACAACTTGACTATAAGAAGGGATCGGTTGGTAGGGCATATTCTGAGGCATCAAGGGATCACCAATTTAGCATTGGAGGGCAGCGTGGAGGGTAAAAATCGTAGAGGGAGACCAAGAGATGAATACACTAAGCAGATTCAGAAGGATGTAGGTTGCGGTAAGTACTGGGAGATGAAAAAGCTTGCACGAGATAGAGTAGCATGGAGAGCTGCATCAAACCAGTCTCAGGACTGAAGACCACAACAACAACAACGACAACAACAACTGTCTCCCTAAATCGCTAGTGGCAGATTCCATGTTGATGGTATAACATTCGAAGGGAAACACTACTTGAACTACACAAAGTTACGGTTCATCTGTCATTGAATAAATCTGATTTTTTAGTATGGGTGAAAGCATCATAAGCATATAATCAAGTGTAAAATTTTAAAAACTTTTTAAAATATTCAAAAATTTTGTATGTATTGTTCCACATTTAATATTAAAAATATTTACTAAGTGGTGACCAGTTTAAGCAGCTTAACTACCCTCTTTGGATCTTTTAAATCGCCACATAAAATTGTTATATTCTACCTAAAATACCGACAAATAAATAAGAATAAGAAAATTTTTATTTTAAAGAAAGACTAATTATGTGACTGTACCTCACTATGACATCTGTTGAACCCCTCTCTCCCCACCTCCACCTAGAGAACTCGCAACTCTTTTGTGAGTCTATGCTTGGCTACCACAGGGCTACAGACTTTGCAGCATTACTTGCTTTCCATGCTGCAAGCTTATGCCTCCACTATCCCTTTCTCCCTCTGTGTCTCCATTAAGTCCCACTTTCAGCATTTTCTTCAACTTTTCATTAAATAAATGCATGGCCCCATTGCTGGATTTGACCTGCCTACAATTTTCAAAAATCTCCAGAAGTATGGATCATGCAGGCTAAGTGGCCCAATACGGTATATGCTCCACCTTTGTGCCTTTCCATTTTTGCTCCCTTCTCTTTAATAAGGTAGTGCACCCAAAACCCAGCACAGTTGCCATCCAACTGAGGGGGAGGGGGGTGTCAGACACCTGCCCCCCAACCATGCAGGGTTCGCACTGTTGGGGCATGAGCGGAAAACTCCCCTTGTATGCCAAGGAGTATATGTCCACCATGAATGGGGCACGGGGACTCCGAGCAATAGATTATTGGCCAGATAGCCATTGCTGAGGTTGGGTGGCGTCCATGGGGAGAGCACGCGTTCTGAGTGGATGGCACCATTGCGGATGAACCACAAACAGTGCAGATGAAGTTCTTCCGCTGGTGGCCATATGGCCCCAGCACTAGGAAAGGACAGTCCTCTTTTAAATGGCTCCGAAAAGGTTCAGAATCATGAAATGTTCAATTTTTACTTATTTGCATTTTAAAAATCTACAGATTTTCCCCTTTCAACTGATATATAATTTATTCAGTTCAGGAGACTAAAGTTATTTTTAAATTATTTTTGAAATGTTTGGTATGGGTGTGACCCACTGTGATGCTGCTAAACTGCTCTAAAATGAAATAAGTGTTGTGATTAACCTGTGTGATAGTTCGATATATATTGCTTGCTCAATTCTCATGTGTTTCATGTCTATTTACTCTTGAAATGAAAACATTCATAGTGAATTCTGTTCATCAAAGTCTCTTGTTTTATTGAAGGATAGTCAAGGATAAACGTAAAGTGACTAGAAATCCTCTGAAGGCTTTTAAGAAAAGGAGAAGTGTTGGAATGCCAAAGGTAGGCATTATTACCATAAACAATAAAGGCGATGTCACTGGTACACTTGTCCATTGCAGTGAAAGTCAGAAAGAAAGTACTTCGCAGAGAAAGCTTGGTTCAGTTAGTGAAAAGTATGCATGTTTTATAGGCGAATTGCATGTGAATGAAATATTTGATATGTCCATTTTCAATGGAATTTTTGCAAAATTTGTAAGATGTATGCAGTGTAGTGATGTTGGTCTGGAACTCTCTATAAAAAATCGCATAGGACTTGCCAGTGAAATGGAACTGAAGTGTGGTAAGCGTTCATACATGACACCTTTTGGAAAATTGTGGCCGTAACTCCAAATGAAGAAAACGGCAGCAAAACCTATGAACACATTAGATTTGTTTATGCCTTGCGTGCAGTTGGTAAGGGCGCTACTGCAAGTGCAGTTTTCTCTGATATTATGAATCTTCCAAATCCCCCAACTAAATTTACGAACCTTAATAGATCTATAAGGTGTAAAGTAGATTATGTCTGTGTAGAATCTATGAAGAAAGCTGTAGACGAGGCAGTTGTATCAGAGACTCGACTGCAGCTTTCGATGGTACCTGGCATGGATGGGGACATACACATACACCTCTTCATGGTGTATCATCTGCCATCAGTATGTATACAGGGAAAGTTTTAGAAGTAACAGTAATATCTAAATATTGTAGGTGTCCACAAAAAATAAAGGTACACATGAAAATAATTGCACAGCTAACTATAATAGCAGTAGTGGAGGAATGGAAGTGGTTGGTGTTGCTAATATATTTCAACATTCTGTTGCGTGTGATAAAGTGCAATATGTGAATTACCTCGGTGACAGTGATTCGAAAAGTTTCAAACGTATTCAAGAACTGAAACCCTATGGTGATGATGTTATAGTGCAGAAGTTTGAGTGTACTGGACAGAAAACGAATGGGATCAAGACTTTGACAACGGAAAGCTTCATACAGAAAATGAAAACTCAGTGATGGTAGAGGGTTGGATGGGAAGGGGAGGCTAACTGACAGTGTAATTGACAAACTACAGAACTATTGTGGACTGGCTGTTAAGCAAAACACACACAGTATCAATGAAATGGAGAATGCTATTTGGGCTCTTTTTTTTTATATACTTTTCAACTGATGAAAGACCGCATCATTACTTGTATCCAAAGGAGAAAACACTTGGTGTAAGTACAAGAAGGGTGTGTTAGGTGCTGAAATGTACACTTATAAACATAGTATACCTGATGTGGTAATAGAGGTGATGAAACCTGTTTGCAGAGACTTAGCAGCACCTGAACAGTTGAAAAAGTGTATTCATAGAAAAACTTAAAACCCCAATGAAAGTGTAAATAGTGTTACATGGTCAAGAATCCCCAAGACTGTTTGTTGGAATAGAAACTCTTCACTTTGGTGTGTATGATGCGGTTGCTACTTTCAATAATGGCAACGTTGTAAAATGCAAAGTATTTCAAAATATGGGAATGAAGATGTTTTAGACAAGGTATGTCTTTGGGCTGCTGACAGGGCTGTAAATAGCCTGGAAATACAAGCCGGAGTAAACAGGAGGAAGACAAAGAGAAAGGTGGAGGAGGAGTTTGCAGAAGATTAAGATAACCCATCCTGTGGACCTGAAATTCCCGAAAGTTTTATTTTTTCATACAAATTCATGTTTTCTCAGGATCTACCAAACCAATTTGCTTCAAATTTTCGGAAAACGATACACAGTCCCATCTACTTAACTGAAGTCTTTTTCCAAAAACCTCTATATTGTTGAATTTGTAAACAAAAAAAGGCACAAAAAGTAGTGAATTTTCATTACAATAGAAAAAATTAATCTCTAGCAACTGAATTCAAATTTTTAAAAGTCCCTGTATTAAGTTGTAACCAATACTTCAATAAATAACCTGTAAAAATTTCAACTTCCTAGCTCGAATACTTTGAGAAAACATATAATTTATAAGTGCTATTTTAACGTAGACTTTGCAGGGCCTCATAATGCAGAGGGATGACCCTAAAATGTTCCCCTCCCTGGCTGGACCTTGGGAGGAATGGGCTAAGCAGCAATCATAGAAAGGTTTCCGCCAGTCTACAACCAGAAACCAGCCATTCCTTCCAAGGTTTCCGCCAGTCTACAACCAGAAACCAGCTAGTGGCTGAAGGAGCCACAGGCTGCTTTTCAGAGGGCTTTGCAGTCGTAATTTTTACCTGCAACTTATTCAGAGAAGTCCTTTCCTTCATTGAAATGCTCTAAGGAGAGCTAAGACAAGGAGAAGTCCTCCAAGAAAGAGGAGGACATTTCGGTGGCCCCACGCCAGCAGATCCCACCTGTTCCACTCTTGTGGCTGAGGTGGACATTCCAGCGGCTCCTGAGCCCCAGTTCGCACCGCACAACAGAACCCAGAACCTATTTATATTGGTGCCATAACCTCTCAACCAGTGGCAGCAGGTGACCCTAGGGCATAACCTGCCTCCTTGGTACATTGACAACATTATTCTCCAGTGGAATTGTAGCAGTTTTTTCCACCACCTGGCTGAGCTGTTGTTGTTGTTGTGGTGGTCTTCAGTCCTGAGACTGGTTTGATGCAGCTCTCCATGCTACTCTATCCTGCGCAAGCTTCTTCATCTCCCAGTACCTACTGCAACCTACATCCTTCTGAATCTGCTTAGTGTATTCATCTCTTGGTCTCCCTCTACGATTTTTACCCTCCACGCTGCCCTCCAATGCTAAATTTGTGACCCCTTGATGCCTCAAAGCATGTCCTACCAACCGATCCCTTCTTCTAGTCAAGTTGTGCCACAAACTTCTCTTCTCCCCAATCCTATTCAATACCTCCTCATTACTTACGTGATCTACCCACCTTATCTTCAGCATTCTTCTGTAGCACCACATTTCGAAAGCTTCTATTCTCTTCTTGTCCAAACTGATTATCGTCCAAGTTTCACTTCCATACATGGCTACACTCCATACAAATACTTTCAGAAACGACTTCCTGACACTTAAATCTATACTCGATGTTAACAAATTTCTCTTCTTCAGAAACGATTTCCTTGCCATTGCCAGTCTACATTTTATATCCTCTCTACTTCGACCATCATCAGTTATTTTACTCCCTAAATAGCAAAACTCCTTTACTACTTTAAGTGTCTCATTTCCTAATCTAATCCCCTCAGCATCACCCGATTTAATTTGACTACATTCCATCATCCTCGTTTTGCTTTTGTTGATGTTCATCTTATATCCTCCTTTCAAGACACTGTCCATTCCGTTCAACTGCTCTTCCAAGTCCTTTGCTGTCTCTGACAGAATTACAATGTCATCGGCGAACCTCAAAGTTTTTTATTTCTTCTCCATGGATTTTAATACCTACTCTGAATTTTTCTTTTGTTTCCTTTACTGCTTGCTCAATATACAGATTGAATAACATCGGGGAGAGGCTACAACCCTGTCTCACTCCTTTCCCAACCACTGCTTCCCTTTCATGCCCCTCGACTCTTATAACTGCCATCTGGTTTCTGTACAAATTGTAAATAGCCTTTCGCTCCCTGTATTTTACCCCTGCCACCCACCTTCAGAATTTGAAAGAGAGTATTCCAGTTAACATTGTCAAAAGCTTTCTCTAAGTCTACAAATGCTAGAAATGTAGGTTTGCCTTTTCTTAATCTTTCTTCTAAGATAAGTCGTAAGGTTAGTATTGCCTCACGTGTTCCAACATTTCTACGGAATCCAAACTGATCTTCCCCGAGGTCCGCTTCTACCAGTTTTTCCATTCGTTTGTAAAGAATTCGCATTAGTATTTTGCAGCTGTGACTTATTAAACTGATAGTTTGGTAATTTTCACATCTGTCAACACCTGCTTTCTTTGGGATTGGAATTATTATATTCTTCTTGAAGTCTGTGGGTATTTCGCCTGTATCATACATCTTGCTCACCAGATGGTAGAGTTTTGTCATGACTGGCTCTCCCAAGGCCATCAGTAGTTCTAATGGAATGTTGTCTACTCCCGGGGCCTTGTTTCGACTCAGGTCTTTCAGTGCTCTGTCAAACTCTTAACGCAGTATCTTATCTCCCATTTCATCTTCATCTACATCCTCTTCCATTTCCATAATATTGTCCTCAAGTACATCGCCCTTGTATAAACCCTCTATATACTCCTTCCACCTTTCTGCCTTCCCTTCTTTGCTTAGAACTGGGTTTCCATCTGAGCTCTTGATATTCATACAAGTGGTTCTCTTCTCTCCAAAGGTCTCTTTAATTTTCCTGTAGGCAGCATCTATCTTACCCCTAGTGAGACAAGCCTCTACATGCTTACATTTGTCCTCTAGCCATCCCTTATTAGCCATTTTGCACTTCCTGTCGATCTCATTTTTGAGACGTTTGTATTCCTTTTTGCCTGCTTCATTTACTGCATTTTTATATTTTCTCCTTTCATCAATTAAATTCAATATTTCTTCTGTTACCCAAGGATTTCTTTTAGCCCTCGTCTTTTTACCTATTTGATCCTCTGCTGCCTTCACTACTTCATCCCTCAGAGCTACCCATTCTTCTTCTACTGTATTTCTTTCCCCCATTCCTGTCAATTGTTCCCTTATGCTCTCCCTGAAACTCTGTACAACCTCTGGTTCTTTCAGTTTATCCAGGTCCCATCTCCTTAAATTCCCGCCTTTTTGCAGTTTATTCAGTTGCAACCTGCAGTTCATAACCAATAGATTGTGGTCAGAATCCACATCTGCCCCTGGAAATGTCTTACAATTTAAAACCTGGTTCCTAAATCTCTGTCTTACCATTATGTAATCTGACACCTTTTAGTATCTCCAGGATTCTTCCAGGTATACAACCATCTTTCATGATTCTTGAACCAAGTGTTAGCTATGATTAAGTTATGCTCTGTGCAAAATTCTACAAGGCAGCTTCCTCTTTCATTTCTTCCCCCCAATCCATATTCACTTACTGTGTTTCCTTCTCTCCCTTTTCCTACTGACGAATTCCAGTCACCCATGACTATTAAATTTTCATCTCCCTTCACTACCTGAATAATTTCTTTTATCTCGTCATACATTTCATCAATCTCTTCATCATCTGCGGAGCTAGTTGGCATATAAACTTGTACTACTGTAGTAGGCATGGGCTTTGTGTCTATCTTGGCCACAATAATGCGTTCACTATGCTGTTTGTAGTAGCTAACCCACACTCCTATTTTTTTATTCATTATTAAACCTACTCCTGCATTACCCCTATTTGATTTTGTATTTATAACCCTGTAATCACCTGACCAAAAGTCTTGTTCCTCCTGCCACCGAACTTCACTAATTCCCACTATATCTAAATTTAACCTGTCCATTTCCCTTTTTAAATTTTCTAACCTACCTGCCCGATTAAGGGATCTGACATTCCACCCTCCGATCCGTAGAATGCCAGTTTTCTTTCTCCTGATAACGACGTCCTCTTGAGTAGTCCCCGCCCGGAGATCCGAATGGGGGACTATTTTACCTCCGGAATATTTTACCCAAGAGGACGCCATCGTCATTTAATCATACAGTAAAGCTGCATGTCCTTGGGAAAAATTACGGCTGTAGTTTCCCCTTGCTTTCAGCCGTTCGCAGTACCAGCACAGCAAGGCCGTTTTGGTTAATGTTACAAGGCCAGATCAGTCAATCATCCAGACTGTTGCCCCTGCAACTACTGAAAAGGCTGCTGCCCCTCTTCAGGAACCACATGTTTGTCTGGCCTCTCAACAGATACCCCTCCGTTGTGGTTGCACCTACGGTACGGCCATCTGTATCACTGAGGCACGCAAGCCTCCCCACCAACGGCAAGGTCCATGGTTCATGGGGGGCTGGCTGAGCTATGACATCTTTTAAAATACCTTCTGCATTGCGCTTCAGGAGACTTGGTTTCCAGCAGCTCGGGCCTCGGTTCCTCTGGATATCAGGGGTATTATAAGAATCAATCTACCTATGATAAGGTGTCAAGCAGAGTTTGCACATACTTTTTGGACACACTATCTAGCAAACTTGTATCATTTAATACAGCTTTGGAGACTGGCTGTTTGGGTAAGGGCATTTCGGGATATGACCATCTGCAATGTTTTCCTCCCTCCTGATGGTGAAGTGGTTCAGAACATATTGTTTGCATTGATTTCTCAGCTCTCACCACCTTTCCTAATCTTGGGTGATTTCAATGCCCACAACCCTTTGTGGGGTAAAACCATGATCACTGACTGCAGGAAAGACCTTGAAAACTTACTGGTGCAACTTTACCTTTGACTCTTGAGTCCTGTTACCCCCACACAATCCAGTGTGGTACTTGGAACTTTCAATTTGTAGCCCTTGTCTTCTCTAATCATTTACTGGAGAGTCCGTGATGACCTGTGTGCTAGTGACCACTTCCTATGCCTCTCTCTGTGCCACCCACTTGGACGTCTGCCCAGATGGGCTCTCGACAGTTCTGAATGGGGTGCTTCTGGCTCTGCTGTCAAACTTATCTCCCAGCCCGGTGGAGATATCAGTAAGGCAGTCCAGAGTACAACTACAGCCATTCATTCGGCAACTGATCTAATGATTCCCTGTTCCTCGGGTCTGCCATGGCGGGAGACAGTACCTTGATGGTCATAAGAAATTGCAGAGGCGATTAGAGATCATCGGCGGGATCCTCAACACCATAAGCAGCACCCATTGATGGAGCACCGTATTGCCTTTAAGCATCTCTGTGCCCAGGTCTGTCACCCAATAAAACAATGGAAGTGAGAATGGTGGGAACAGTATCTTTCAACAGTCAGACCATGTACCTCTCCTTCGCGGGTTTGAGCTAAGATCAGACATCTCTATGGATACCAGGCACCTGCAGGTGTATCAGGTGTATCCTTGAATGGCACTGTCTACACTGACCGAGACGCCACTGTTGAACATTTTGTTCTGCATTATGCTCAAGCCTCAGCGTCTGAGAATTATCAACCTGCCTTCCGCATTTTAAAAGAGCAGGTGGAGTGGAAGCACTTACCTTCTGCTACATTCCACCTATAGCCATATAATGCTCCATCCAGTGAGTGGAAATTGGTCAGTGGCTTAGCCCATTGTCCTAATAGAGCTCCACAGCCAGACCGCATCCACAACCAAATGATCAACCTCTACTGGTCGATTGTCAGCGTCATATCCTTGCTATCTATAACCACATCTGGAGCGAGTTCAAGTTCCCATCGCAGTGGTGAGAATGTGTCGTCGTCCCAGTGCAGAAAGTGGGTAAGCACCCTCTAGAGATGGACAGTTATTGCCCAATAAGTTTCACCAATGTTATCTGTAAGTTGCTCAAATGCATGGTGAGCTGGTGAATGTGTTGGCTTCTTGGGTCTCGGGGTCTTCTGGCTCCATCCCAGGTGGTTTTCACCAAGGCTGTTCCACTACTGATGATCTGGTTTATCTGGAGTCTGCCATCTGAACAGCTCTCTGCCCAGTGTCAGCACCTTATAGCTGTTTTCTTTGACCTGCAAAAGGCTTATGACACCACATCCCTGCTACCTTACATGAGTGGGGTGGCTGGGGTCTGCTCCCGATTTTTATCTAGAACTGACTGTCACACTGTATGTTCAAGTTGGTACTTCCCAGAGTACCCCAATATTCACTGCATTGCTCTGTACTGAGTGTCCCTCTCTATCTAGTAGCCATCAATGGTCTAACAGCAGCTGTGGGGTCCTCTGTATCACCCTCCTTGTATGCTGACAGCTTTTGCCTCCACTATTGCTGTGTCACTGAACGTCAATTGTAAGGCGCCATACAAGAGGCACAGTCGTGGCCCCTCACCTGTGGCTTTCAGTTTTCAGCTGCCAAGATTCTCGTCATGCACTTCTGTCGACATTGTACTGTTCACCCACAACCAGAACTTGACCTCGATGGCCACCTACTCAATGTGCTGGAGACGTACTGCTTTTTAGGATTGGTCTTCAATTCTTGGTTGGCTGCGCCTTAATACACTTCGGTGCCTGAGTAACACTAGCTGGGGTACAGATCGCACTACTCTTCTGCAGCTTTACAGAGCCCTTATACAATCCTGTCTTGATTATTGGAGTCTGGCATATGGTTCAGCATCACCCTCAACAATGTGGATACTGGATCTGATACACCACTACGGGGCTCAGCATGCAACAGGAGCCTTTTAAATAGTACTGTGAACAGCTTACTAATGGAGGCTGGGGTCCCTCCATTTCGGGTCAGACGACAACAGATTTTTAAGTATGCCACCCACATTTGCAGCTCCCCCAGGCATCCGAGCTAGTGTCTCCTCTTTCCAAACATGGAAATCCATATCCCATAAAGGCAGCCCAGATTGGGGACTACGATTGCAATCCACATCCGGACCACCCCCCCCACTCCCCCTCTGAACTCCAGCTGTTTCCTCTTCCACCTGCCTACTCACCTCCACCTCCATGGTATCCTTCGGTCACAGCTTCAGCTTGACCTATCGAGAGGTCCAAAAGAATCGATTTCTCCCTAGGCCCTCCATCACTGGTTTTTGCCCATCCTTGGTGCATCCTGGAGTTTGGAAGCAGTCTCTACTGATGGCTCAATGGTTGCTGGTCATGTGGGCTTTGCTTA
Source organism: Schistocerca serialis cubense (assembly GCF_023864345.2). Taxonomy (NCBI): domain Eukaryota; kingdom Metazoa; phylum Arthropoda; class Insecta; order Orthoptera; family Acrididae; genus Schistocerca; species Schistocerca serialis. The sequence goes on from NC_064644.1 coordinate 48,033,505, forward strand.
TACTCACATGGTACATACTGAACTGCGATTTACTGGTAACCAGTTTGGTCACCCTATCAGGAGGTTCATTTCCCAGGATCCCAATGTGGGCCGGGATCCAGATGAAGGAACACTGAGCATCCCCATTGTTCAAGGGCATACAGGGAATCCTGGACAGCAATGCTCAAGGGACGGCAAGGGTAATATTGGTTGAGAGCTTTCAAATTGCTCAAGATGTTGCTGCAGATGAGAAAGGACCCACCGGTGCAGGAACGAGTATGCCCAAGAGGATGAAGAGTGGCCACCAACTCTACAGTGAAAACACTGCAGCCATCTGGCAAGGATATTGCGGAGACATGGCCAGTCTCAGTCTGGCATACAGTTTTAATCTGCCAGGAAGTTTCGTATCAGCGCACACTCCGCTGCAGAGTGAAAATCTCATTCTGGAAATTTCCCCCAGGCTGTGGCTAAGCCATGTCTCCGCAGTATCCTTTCTTTCAGGAGTGCTAGTTCTGCAAGGTTCACAGTAAAGCTTATGTAAAGTTTGGAAGGCAGGAGACGAGGTACTGGCAGAAGTGAAGCTGTGAGGACGGGGCATGAGTCATGCTTGGGTAGCTCAGATGGTAGAGCACTTGCCCGCGAAAGGCAGAGGTCCCGAGTTCGAGTCTCGATCTGGTGCACAGTTTTAATCTGGTGTAGATATATTTGCACCCTCAAGTTTACATTACTTTAGGAGATGCTTGGGCCAGTATGTCACAAGTATGTGAACTCGGAGCACACTGACATCAGAAGACACTCACAAGAACTGAACAACAGCTGTCACATAACAATATTTGTTTTTAGTGGAGAGTATATGTGTAGATTAGATGTGAATTAAAAAAAAAAAAAAGAAAAGAAAAGATCTTGAAGCTACTCCATTAAAAGTAATATGCATTTAGAACAAGACAGAAATTTCACATTTAAGCAGATAAATTTACTAATTTGGTTTGAGAGAACGGAAAAGAAAATGCGCGATTTCTAGAAGGCCAGTTCAGTAATAAAAGAGCATATAGTTGAATGGACTCCACGTGTCAGAAGTTGGATTTCATACAAGGTGACAGCAGTTTAAAAATTTTCTGAATCACTTGGGAGTTTCTGTAATGTATATTTTCTTAGTTAAAGTAAAGGTCATCGACAAGTAGCTAGCGCGAGAGAGATATACTAAGTTGTCTTTAGTTGTGAATGAATTAAAATGCATGAATTCAGTATCAAGAGTGCAGCTAAAATGGTTTCATTGTTTTGCATAACATTTGGCAACATGACTGGATTGGTTTTCACAAGAAATGTGCTGTGTTTTGCAATATATTTTTACTGAATATGCAGTACGTACTTAGTGCTCACTTCCCTGTTCTCTGTTCCTTAGGTCTGTCATGCCAATCCCTCAGAGCGCTCCAGATTTATTCGGTGCATATATAACTTGCTGAATTCATCGAGCCCTGCTGTTCGATATGAAGCAGCTGGTACACTAGTAACACTGTCCAGTGCCCCAACTGCAATCAAGGTAACTGCAAGAATAAGTAAATACATTGCCTTTGTGACTTACTTGTTTCTGTCTGTGTTTTACACTACAGCGTAATATATTAGCACTTTTATTCATTTGTGTGCAGACACTGCCAATGTTAGTGACCTTCCTTACCAGAAATAAAGGATATAAATTTGCAAAACTTTTTTGTTGCTTGCTCCTTCATCTGTGATCAAAACCTCTTTATTCGTCATGTTGTCTCTCATCAGAAGACATGATTTTGCGACAGAGTGCTTAAGTTCTGAGGTACAGTATTATTTTCATCAAATGATCTATTGTTCAGCACCTCACAACTATCCCAACAAGAGTACCGTATTTACTCGAATCTAAGCCACACTTTTTTCCGGTTTTTGTAATCCAAAAAAACCGCCTGCGGCTTAGAATCGAGTGGAAAGCAAGCGGAAGTTCTGAAAAATGTTGGTAGGTGCCGCCACAACTAACTTTTGCCGTCGAATATATGTAGCGCTACACAGGCATGCTTCATAGGCACAAAGATAAATACTGGCGCCAAAACCTCTGCATCAGTAAATAAATTTAAAAAAAGGTAGAAGACGAGCTTTTTTTCTCAACCAATACATTTTCATACATTATCCAACAAAGTAAATACAAATTCCGTATTGTTCATCTTCGAATGCAGCAGAATTTCAATGTACTACGAAAATCCGACTGGCAAGACTTTTTGGGATGTTTGTCAATATGGCCAACTCTACATTTTGAATTTTTTCCTTCCTGTGAGAAGAAATGGTTGCTAATAGGAACTTTTATGAATCGTGAATCACATGCAGTATTCTCTTCACCATAAGAATAATACGAATATAAACATTTTGCCATGTATTCTTTCGCGTTTGCTGCTATCTCATTTAAATCCTGTCTGCCTAATAAACTACGAAACTAGGAAGAATATACATATTGTGTCATGTTTATATTCATATTATTCTTATGCCTAATAGTGATGCAGTCAGAAATGAAGCACGGCAACTGACTAGATTTTTAAATCTAAGATGACTAATTTCTGTGCAGAATTTGATGTACTAAAGAAGCGGCCGCAAAGATTTTCAAACGGAGAAAAATTTTCGCCTAACTCTCGTTCAGAACATGTTGTATCATACGCAGTCTACTATTTGGTTCTTGTTGATCATTATCAAAGAAAGCAGCAGTCTAAGTAACAACAAATACCAGTCTCTTGCCATTGTTTCGCTGATGAAATGATTCCTCTCTTTTTTTTTTAATTGTATGTGACGGTAGCGCACACAAAAGCAAGCCATGCCGCGAGCGGCAACAGGCCGTAAACACACACTATCAGAATGCGACAAACAATGCATGACACAGTACAGTAATGAATTTTCAGCTTAGACTAACGTAAACACCTATAACAAAGAAAACGGCACTTATGCGATCAAAGCAAAATAAGCAATCGATTCAAACCAGACGAAGCACGTGAAAAAGGAAGGGTACCCGTATAAATACGGACGGAGCGCCTGACGCATAGCAAGGGCTACCTGGTAAAGCTTAACTGCTAAGCTTACGACTCGAACCAAATTACTGTAGGTGTATCGTCATTCATTCGACCTAAATTGTGTCTCATATTACAATGGACCAACTTTGTTTCGATTTGGAGGTGCAGCCTAAAACTTTTCTCTCTCCTTGAATTTCGAATCTCAAATTTCAGGTGCGGCTTAGATTCGGGAATTTTTTTTTCCTTTATTTCGAGTCTCATTTTTCAGGTGCGGCTTAGATTTGAGTGCGGCTTAGATTCGAGTAAATACGGTAGTACAGTCATTCCACTGCCATGTGAGCTCAAATAGATATTTTTCCAAATGCTTTTCTGGCACCTGCTTCATCAGTGGCTTATTTCTCTTGTTAACAAATGGCCCATATGCTTAGTGATTTTGTTTTATTTTGCACTGATTTCCAGTTCATGATATAATAATACAAACTGTGAACAAGATGTCCATACGATCGTGTTCTGAACAGAAGATGACATTCCAGTCAATGGACAACCATGCCAACAATGATGTCAGGGCACCTATGAAACGAGGCAGTGTTTGCCGGGTAGCCCCTTATCCACAATCACTGTGTACACAGTCACAGATGCTGCAGTATGACACATAGAAGATGCCTACCAGACTCTGTGGTAGAGGGCCAGAGAAAGAAAGGAAGTGGGACAGTCACAAACTGATGTGGTCCTATGGCTGAGTGTGACTCATTCTGTGGTTTTTCGGATGTGGCAACAGTATATAGAGACCGAAAATATATCCTGAAGACCAGGGCAGGGCCAACCACATGTGACTTCAGAAGAGAGAACCGTTATTGGCTGTAAGGGCACAACGGCACTGCTTAGTACTGCACAGCAACTGGGATCTGACCTCGCAGCATACACTGAATATGTTCTATAGAGGGAAACAATGTACAGAAGGCTTCGGCAGAGTAGCCTTTGTTGTCTGAGACCTGCTGATGCTTCGTCACAGGAGCGAATGTCTACAGTGGACTCATCAGCTTGCCATCCAGACAGTCGAACAGTAGGCCATTGTTTTCTTCACAGATGAGTTCTGATTTAGTCTGGAGAGGAAACAGTTACGGCAAAGTTAAAGCAATTTGAATCTATATGTCCTTAGATTGTTACCTGTGACAGACACATAATGTACTGTATGCTATTATAAGCATGTATTTAAAGATTAAAATTGTAAGAAACCAAATCCAGAACAGTGTGCCAAGGCATCAAAATCATTTGCTTAGTGCAGTGAAACCCAGGAAAAGGGCAAAAGGAAGTGTGTATCACATTTCGAACATAAAATAATTAGAAATGCAGGGTGTATACAATCCGGGAAAAACCTGGGAATTTTTTCATCCAGTAAAAAACTGGGAAAAACCCGGGAATATTTTAGAATTCTGGGAAATTTTCATTGTTTTCAGTTACATTTTTGTAATTTTGACTGGTAAGAACCGATACTCTAACAAAGAATATTACTGTGTCCCGCTACTGCAGAATAATACTTTAGCAATAAAACATGAATGAATTAAAAAATGAAAATAAAACTTAAACTGCAAAGTATATGCGCCATATACAGCAACAAAACAAAGTGCTCATACAAGCGTCTGCCAACAACAAAACATGTCAAAGGCTTTAGGAAGAATATACAATGATTCGTAACAACAAATTGCCTCCGATGAGAATGACGTCACAACTTTTTACATTATTCGTTTTAGCAGTTACAAGAAGAATCATGCGCGTGCGCAGTTGAGTAGTACCTTCTCCCGCTTCTGGCTACAGAAATGTGGCTGTTGGGTGTGTAAGCAGCCGCAGGTTCGAATGTCTTGTTTCTTTTATGACCTAATGTAAGATCTTTTAATGTTTTACACGTACGAACATACGGCGCCCTTCGACATCGTAGCTGCGCAAGCACGGTGACGCCCGTCATCTGGCGCTCTCTGGCAACTGCAGAAACGAACCTATTTCTAACAGATCGCGGGAAAATATTCCGAAAGGTGGTTTGAAAAGCGTTACTATCAAAGAAAATTTCCTTTTACGCAAGTTGAACTACGTATGAGAATGTACGTTGAATTTCTTAAATCAAAGAGCGTTTGACTCTCATTTAAAAATAAACTCTTTGATGGCAAGCCATTTAGATGAATTTCGAGCCCAGAAGAACAGACATTTATGTCGTTATTAAAAATTTTAATGACACATTTGTGTGATATATCTTAAATTGTAATACTTGCATAAAAGACTAACATTATATGTGAAATCTTTGCTTCTCTTCTACCTTATTAATCTTATAGACCAATATTATAAGTGAAGGCTTTACTTTTCTTGTAGCAACAATGTATATTTATTTAAACCATTAACTTCTTCTGTTTGTGTGTTCGCGCTACTTAACAGTGATGTTGCTATTGGCTGGCTTCATCACGTGTCATAAGCTCTGAATACCTGGTATCATCAGCTGGTGAAAATCACGTGACATGAGCTATGACTGGCTTACAAAAGCGCATCGCAATCTCAATTTCAATGCTTCGGAAAGTAACATGCGCTGTTTGGTGGAATTCGGATTTATACTTTCGTGATACGAAAATATGCAGCGTACATGTTACTGCACATCAAAGATCTTTCCAAAACGTTTTTTCCCCCTGTGTTTCATTTTCTAAAGCGCCAGTAATTCTACACCCGTGTATAAAACCATAACCATTCTAAGGATGGATAAGTTATACAGTTTCGAGAGAAAATGTACTGTCAGTTAACAGGGAAAAAGTATGTTTTCACCCAGGAGAAAATGTATCTTTAACCAGGAAATCCGGGAGAAATCCAGGAATTTTTTTTCTTTGTCCGCGTATACACCCTGAAATGTAACTCTGCATTATGGTGCATCATTATAAATAAACTTGTGACTACATAACTACTGATATGTGGCAAGTGATGTTTAGCTAGAAAGCAACATTTATGACTGATGATAGCGTACACTCAGTCTGAATAGTTATTGTAGTACATGGCTTGCTTGCCTAATGAAACACAGACATACTTTATTTATTTGTTTATTTTTTTAATCAGTTTATTATTTAGCATCATGGGCCTAAGTTAAAATATCCAAAAATAGTTTAAAATATAACATTCTCAATATTTAAAATGTGAACAGAGATAGTTTGGTACACAAAAACGGGTGACAGGGTGTAAAACTCACATGACGGTAAAATTATTATATATAATAAAATGTTTTATTCTCGTGTCATGGTCTGAGAAAGTCTTACTGCTTGTGGCTAAAATGGGTGCAGTGATAGGTTGAAATTATGGTGTGAGGTAGTGTAGCATAAAATATACTACCAGTGGCGAACAAAAAAAAAGGGGGGGGGGGGTTGCACTCGGTCATCTTATAGTGGCAAGACCAAGGGTAAAAACAAGTGATGATATTAAATATTAAAAATTGGAAGATATGTTATTTGACTTATTAATGTAGGACTGTTTATAGCATAAAAAGCACATAGAGCATAATGGACATCTGGAAAATATGTTATTTAACTTATTAATGTAGGACTGTTTATAGCATAAAAAGCACATAGAGCATAATGGACATCTGAAAACTATGTTAAATGTCAGCATCCTTAAAAAATGGGAAGGTTGAGATAGTAAGACCAACATAGATTTATAAAGATGTCAAATATAAGATGTAAGTGAATGAAATAATGATGCACCATCTGGTGGAGCTATATTTGTAATTATTTTACATCCAAAATGTAATAAAGATTCCCTCCTTTTTCTGGATTTCGCCACACTCTGCTGTCGCAATTGATGCCTTGGTACACTGCTCATTCTGGATTCAGTATTTTACAATTCTATCCCGCGTCAGGCCATCCTGATTTAGGTTTTCCGTGATTTCCCTAAATCACTCCAGGCATATGCCGGGATGGTTCCTCTGAAAGGGCACGGCCGACATCCTTCCCTAATCCGATGAGACCGATGACCACGCTGTCTGGTCTCATTCCCCAAACAACCAACCAACCACAATTCTGATCTTAATATGTTTATAACAACATACAGTACGTTATGTCAGGATAATTGTACAACACATTGACACCTGTAAGTACAATTTTAGGCTGTCTGTTGTAAACTACTGTTTTTTATGTAAGTAAGCCAAACTTATACTTTTTGTATCTTTGATCTGTAAGGTCAAAATTGGCCAGTCTTGCAAGATATAATAAATTGAATATTTGTCAAAAAAACAGCTGAGGTGGAAAAAAATTCAAAGTGTTCTTTAAGAAATATACAGCTGTGATATCCCCCATCAAGAAAATGATTGAAATAATACTTGTTTTAGCAGCAGACTATACATTTTATTTTTGATCTACAGGGTGTTTCAAAAATGACCGGTATATTTGAAACGGCAATAAAAACTAAACGAGCAGCGATAGAAATACACCGTTTGTTGCAATATGCTTGGGACAACAGTACATTTTCAGGCAGACAAACTTTCGAAATTACAGTAGTTACAATTTTCAACAACAGATGGCGCTGCGGTCTGGGAAACTCTATAGTACAATATTTTCCACATATCCACCATGCGTAGCAATAATATGGCGTAGTCTCTGAATGAAATTACCCGAAACCTTTGACAACGTGTCTGGCGGAATGGCTTCACATGCAGATGAGATGTACTGCTTCAGCTGTTCAATTGTTTCTGGATTCTGGCGGTAGACCTGGTCTTTCAAGTGTCCCCACAGAAAGAAGTCACAGGGGTTCATGTCTGGCGAATAGGGAGGCCAATCCACGCCGCCTCCTGTATGTTTCGGATAGCCCAAAGCAATCACACGATCATCGAAATATTCATTCAGGAAATTAAAGACGTCGGCCGTGCGATGTGGCCGGGCACCATCTTGCATAAACCACGAGGTCTTCGCAGTGTCGTGTAAGGCAGTTTGTACCGCCACAAATTCACGAAGAATGTCCAGATAGCGTGATGCAGTAATCGTTTCGGATCTGAAAAATGGGCCAATGATTCCTTTGGAAGAAATGGCGGCCCAGACCAGTACTTTTTGAGGATGCAGGGACGATGGGACTGCAACATGGGGCTTTTCGGTTCCCCATATGTGCCAGTTCTGTTTATTGACGAAGCCGTCCAGGTAAAAATAAGCTTCGTCAGTAAACAAATGCTGCCCACATGCATATCGCCGTCATCAATCCTGTGCACTATATCGTTAGCGAATGTCTCTCATGCAGCAATGGCAGCAGCGCTGAGGGGTTGCCGCGTTTGAATTTTGTATGGATAGAGGTGTAAACTCTGGCGCATGAGACGATACATGGACGTTGGCGTCATTTGGACCGCAGCTGCAACATGGCGAACGGAAACCCGAGGCCGCTGTTGGATCACCTGCTGCACTAGCTGCGCGTTGCCCTCTGTGGTTGCCATACGTGGTCGCCCTACCTTTCCAGCACGTTCATCCGTCACGTTCCCAGTCCGTTGAAATTTTTCAAACAGATCTTTTATTGTATCGCTTTTCAGTCCTTTGGTTACATTAAACCTCCGTTGAAAACTTCGTCTTGTTGCAACAACACTGTGTTCTAGGCGGTGGAATTCCAACACCAGAAAAATCCTCTGTTCTAAGGAATAAACCATGTTGTCTACAGCACACTTGCATGTTGTGAACAGCACACGCTTACAGCAGAAAGACGATGTACAGAATGGCGCACCCACAGACTGCGTTGTCTTCTATATCTTTCACATCACTTGCAGCGCCATCTGTTGTTGAAAATTGTAACTACTGTAATTTCGAAAGTTTGTCCGCCTGAAAATGTACTGTTGTCCCAAGCATATTGCAACAAACGGTGTATTTCTATCGCTGCTCGTTTAGTTTTTATTGCCGTTTCAAATATACCGGTCATTTTTGAAACACCCTGTAAATAGTTTATTGTATTGTACACATATCTAGACAATGTTAAATTCGTAGTGGAAATAATCTCAAGGCTGTGGCTAAGCCATTCATTCTCCATGGAATGTTAGTGTAGCAAGGTATTTAGGTAGGGCATTTCTGCAGAAAAGCAAAGGTCCTGCATTTATTTCACTGTCTGGTAAACTGTTTTAATCAGTGAAGTAAATGAGAACTTCACAGCCTTGTAAAATTACATGTTAAGGTACGCATCATAGGTGTGAAAACTAGGCAGTATAACACCAACATTTTATTCCTGAAGTATGGAACTGAACATTGTGCGAGAATATATTCCATCATTTCAGTGTATTGTATTTGGGGTACAATACCTTAATCACATACTCCAAAGACTATTTGTAGTCTTATCCCTATAGCACTCAAGTAGCATGTGTTTGAACACAGTGAAATTTTGTGTATAAATGTCATAACCTCTACAGCAAGGAACGTGCGCTCTGTATATATAAAGTTTGGCAATAACACACGTGACATAATTTTATCTACATTAGACTGTCAAGAGTAACGTCTGTAACAAGGAATAGTGTGTAGATGTCCATGTCATCCTCACTTTTTTTTTTTTTTTTTTTTTTTTTTTTTTATTTTTATTCTGTAGTTATAGTTCACGGAAATGACAATCTAAGCCTGCAGCACATCGCGGTGACATGACACAATAGTAGACTGCACACAAACTGTAACTGGTACAATGTTTGTAAGAGCAATTTTTACCACATTTCGAACGTATTTAGTTTTTTTATTCACTGACATAATTAGAATGTATTACAACACGGAGCTTCATCAAACGTTGTGGAGATGTTAACACATTATGAGTGTTAAATTATGTAACTTTCGTTTCAGTTTGAACTAGTGTCCATCATCATCAGTATGATTCGTCCTCATCACAGACACACATACTGTCTTATATTCGTTGTAACATGGAAGCAAGCATCCTCTGAATGTTACTTCGAGGTATTTATTGCTCTTTCTGGAACACATACTGTGTCAGTTTATTAAGATTGCTGATATGTAAGTAATCATCTTCCCATCATTTCCCAGACATGCTCTCTGGGCGACAAATGAGGGCACTGGACAGGCCAGTTAACGATCTGTACATACCTCAAAATATTTGTTGCCTGAACTGCACAGTGGGTTCTTGGCATCATCGTTCTGAAACATGTCATTTGGTACTCTGGTCATGAAGAGTATGACGGTATGGGTAAACATTCTTGGCACTTAGTGACAAGCACTCAGCCTTCCTTCAGTAATTACAAGATCAATCATATTGTCTCATCCAACAGGTCAGTTCAGCCTTCCTACAGTAATTAGCAAATCAGTCACATTGTCATAGCCAATAGTTTTCCATGCCATGCTTCCAGTAGTCGGAGAGGTACTGGTCTCTAGAGTTGCAGCTTTGTGTCATTCACCTGACCATCAATGGACACACTGGCATTGTTCTGACTGCACTCAATACCGTGTAGGCCTCTCTTGGCCATTGTATGGTGTCAGAAGTAAATGACACACGGCAGCTCGAGATCTCCAGTGCTTTGTTCCCGACTGTTTGTGATGGCACACTGCCTGTAAGCTCTACCAGGTAGCAATTGTTGTCATAAATGAATCATTCAATGCCCATTTAAAGTACAACAAAAACAAGTACCTACTTGTCCTTTCTGCACAATTGCTAGTGCAATACACTGATCAGGAGTTATCTATTCACCCATTTCAAGAGTACAGTGCATGGTATTTTGTTTATGACTACTTTTCATATGGCTTCTTTGCATACTGGAAGGAATAAATTGGACATTATGATACTCAGAATTTATATACTGCATTTAAAAATAATGATTTCTTAAAACTTGATGTTTACAGGCTGCTGCATCTTGCTACATTGAATTGATAGTGAAAGAAAGTGACAATAATGTGAAGCTAATTGTATTGGATCGCCTCATAGCTCTGAAGGAGCACCCAACACATGAAAGAGTGCTTCAGGATCTTGTGATGGACATACTACGTGTTCTCTCAAGTCCAGATCTTGAAGTTCGTAAGAAGACACTCAACTTAGGTTGGTATTTATAGCTGCATCTGACGCTGATTTAATAATTTTCTTTTCTGTCCCAGATTCACTCCTTTACCCTCGAAGATGATACTGTGGGGTAGAATAATTTGTGAATTAACCAGTGTTGTATCATCTGCATAGCAAATAAATGATTGAGGTCTTACATAAAGTAAAGTTCTGCGACATAGTTGCAGCTCGGTACTTAACTTTAGGAGAAATGTCAATGCTGCCAGCAGACACAAAGAAAAGTAGGCGCACTATTCTAGCCTTTGTAACTATTGGGTCTTTTCTCGGATAGGTGAGAGGGATGCACCTGTTGTGAGGACAAGGGTAGACAAAGATGAAAGTGTGGTGGGGCCTATCAGAGGGAGTAGCCCCCTACCCCTCCTTTTATCTTTGTCACCTCTCTTCGTCCCAAATGATGGGCCATTCATCATTCTGAGGTCTGAGTGACTTGCCCTTGGTTTTTAACCTTCCCTGATCCATCCTCCTCTCATCCCTGAGGGAAGAACTACTAGTTCCGAAAGCTACGATAGTGTGTGTGCTTTTGTGTGTGTCTGTCATTCAGTATGGACATTTGTCCTAAAGGTAAGTATTTGCCAGCTCTTCCATATCATAATGTTATAGTTTCCTTGAGAATTATTGCTTTTATACAACTAACTGGGCAAATCATTGACAGCAAAATCGAAAAAAAAATTATGCCAAAACTGAGCCCTGCTGTACCCTTGTCTTTACTGCCCTCACAACAGAGTGCCTCATTTTTAACTGATATAAATTGTTCACTGTTACTTGAATGTGAATCAGTTACAGTTACTGAGGAGTTACTTAGCCTATGGTAGTAAAGCTATACCAAAAGCGACACTGTCACAGACCACATTAATCACACAATACTTGAGACACCTTGCTTTTGTTTTCAAATGCAGTCACTGTTTAATTAACAGTTTCAAGGATAGTGATGATAGTATTCTTCCTCTATTGGAAACCATACTGACTACTGGAGAGAAGAGCTTGCTTTCCAGGGTAGTTGTACAGTTGATGGTACAAACGGGAGTAAAAATTTTAGAGAATAGTGAGATAATAGAATCAAGTCAGTAGTTTTGTGGGAGGTGCTGTCTCAATTTTATATACTTGTTTGAACTCAGAAATTTTCAGTGACTTAGGGAAAATTCTAAGCACTTATTAAATGACAGTATTTGTTATAAAAGTCAGATGTATTTTTTGTGATTATAGATATGACATTCCATACTTTGGAGTAAAGAACATGGAAACAACTTTTATCGCATCTCTGGGTATGATAATGTTCTAGTAGAAACCATACTTCCCAGGCAACTCTGCACCAAGCAAGACAGCTGCATGTGTGTGTGTTGTGTTGTGTTGAGTTTGAACCTCAGTTCAGTTACTGAGTTCAGAAAGTAGTCACTGAAATCGTATGGGTTAAGTGTTGTGTCTTTATGCAGTATGGTTGTGTGGTGGGGGTGGGTGGATAGGGGGGGGGGGCACACGCATATGCATGCCTGCACTTGCTTAATGAAATCTGATGCTGCTCTGCAGTTGTTCGGAGCACTTTCAGTATACTGTTCACAAGCTACTCTTATAGACAGAGTAAGTCCGTCTTTGTAGTGTTTGTTACACTTCAGGTAGGCCCTCTACATGATGTTATTCCACTTGACCCCCACCTTCACAAAAGCTTTTACAAATTTTAAATATGGTGAGCATCTCCTCCCTAACGTGAGAGATATCATAACGGCATTTCACTTTCTTCTTTCAATTGGACCGAACAAGGTGGTGTAGTGGTTAACACTTAGGGCTCATATTGGGAGGACAACGATTCAGATCTCCATCCAACCTTCCAGATTTAAATTTTCTGCGATTTCCCAAAATTGCTAAAGACAGATACTAGAATGATTCCTTTGAAAGGTCATTGCCAGTTTTCTTGCCCATCCTTCCCTAATAAGAGCTTGCGCTCCATCTCTAAAGACTTCATTGTCGACAGCATTTTAAACACTAACTTTCCTTTCTTCTTTCCTTCTTTTAATTGGATATTTGGGGCAGGTGTTCTTTAAAGTGTTGAAAAAGAACAACATAAATTAATAAATGTTTACAATAAATAATAAAATACAATTTACGCAGTACTCTTGTAATTTTGAATTTCATACGTGTGGCTGAAGTAGAGAGGATATCATATGTAGACTGTCAATGGGATGAAAAATGTTTTTGGAGAAGAGAAATTTTTTGTTAACATCAAATATAGCTTTAAATGTTAGGATGTCTGTCCTGAAGGTATTTGCCTGGAGTGTAGCCATGTGTGTAACTGAGACATGGCAATAAACAATTTAGTCAAGAAGAGAATAGAGGCTTTTGCAATGATGCTACGGAAGAATACTGAAGATTGGGTTAGTAGATCGTACAACTAATGAGGGGGTACTGAATTGAGATGGAGAGACGAGAATTTTGTGTTACAGCTTGGCTAAAGGAAGGGATTGGTTGATAGGATACATTCTGGGACATCAAGAGATCACCAGTTTAGTATTGGAGGGAATTTTGGAGGGAGGGGGGGAGGAAGGTAAAAATCGTAGAGGGAGATTAAGAGATGAATGCATTAAGCAGATTCAGAAGGATGTAGATTGCATTAGTTATTCAGAGAGCAGTCTTCGGACTGAAGATTACAGTAGAATTGTCACTTTAGAGGAGGAAAGACTATAGACGAAAAATACTGTCTTTTTGTGAAATTTAAATACAATAGACTCTTACTAATCTGGCCATTCCTAGCACATATGGCTGTCGCATTAGCGGAAGTGGTAGATTATTTAGTGTGTCTAAAATTTGATGTTAACACATATGGATTATTCTTTATGAAATCCAAAGACACATTTGTAGAAAACTTAGTCCTTGAGTGTGTTTCTATAGAGTAATATCACTCACTATGAAATGTCCCAAATTTTTAGTTGACTCAAAGATGATATGTGGCAGCAGCATACTGTATCACACAACTACTTTACAAACGTTACAACAGTACTGCCTGTTACTGGTTGTTGGATAATGTACTCCAAGAAGATATTTGCAGCTTCAGCACCATCTGCGTGAGATATCATCATTGTCTCTCCTCCTACATCCTTTTCTTCATCACTTTCCGTCATAACTTTCCTGTATGCTTTTGATTATCTCTTCATTAGGTTAGTGTTTTGTCATAAATAGTTTCTTGCCCAGCACTATACTCAGCAGCAATGGCTTTCTATAAAGAACTTCAGTTCAACTTATCTCTAACTTGGAGTTTCCACTTGAGGTCTAAAATAATATGATTCCTTTTAGATGATGTGAGACTGAACTGTACAAGCCACAATTTCACACAATAATTCATTATTGTATGCATCATTTCTGCTTGAGCAACTTCAGGCTGGATGTGGATGGGATTACTGAGAGTCTGGACAACGGTCTGATGGATTAGCTAGAGTTTAGTGCAATAAAAATGTCTCCAGTTTTGACCCAGGGGCCACCTTATCTACCACATGTTAATATTGTCCTTTCTCTAACCTTTAACGTATACAGTACATTTCTCAGTACTAATTTGCATGTCTATCTCTAAATGAGAATGTCATTCACAACAGATTGAAAGAACTAGTAGATCATGGTCAACAAGACATACACCTCCCACATTACTTAGTTTTTACACATCTCTTGAAAAGTTAAAAATAATAATGTTTTCTAGAGAAGCGTTACTATGAGCTGGGCAGTAGTTCATTCAATACAATTTTAAAGATCTTACAGATTCAAAAATATCTTTTGCGATATGTTGGTTCTGGTTTGCTTATTTCTGTTAAAGTCACCACATATGATATTTGTTTTGTGTTTTAGAATGCAAACTTTAAACTTGAAGATTGACGTTTTGCATTCATTGTTGAAAAATTATATGCTGTGAAACTCTTATATTCATATTCATTGATAATGCATAGTTAATTAATATATTTCGTGTGCATGTGGGACTTATATTGCAGTTTCTCTAGACCTTTAGTTAAGAGAAAGGAGGAAACGTTACAGGTTGAGAAAATGCATGCTTTACTAAAACTTCTTGAGAATTCTGATAATACCGTAATTATCAGAATGTAGATATGTTTATCAAGCAACTCACCATTATAAGTTGTCGCTATGCATTTAATTTAATTGCACGTGTATGTCCTTGACTGATTTTCAAATTTGCAGCAATGGACCTTGTTTCGTCTCGCAACATTGAGGAAATGGTGCTTGTGTTGAAAAAAGAAGTAGCTAAAACTCATAATGTGGTGGAGCATGAGGACACAGGAAAATACAGACAGCTTCTCGTTCGCACACTTCATTCCTGCTGCATCAAGGTATGCAACACTAGTGTCTACTCATAAAAGATTGGTTGATGAGTGGAAACAACTGAAAATGTTAAAATGTTAATTTCAGTGGAATTCTTCAAAAGCAGAAACAAACTGAGAAAAGGAAGACAAGGAGGTTTAATTAGTTTGTGAACTGAAGTGATATGAAGAGTGGTTAATATTATGTGATTCTAAAGAAATATTTTTGGTATCCCCCCCCCCCCCTCCCCGCTCCCCCACTGCTGCAGAATAGAACATGTTTCCTTTTGAAGATTTGCACTGAAATTAACATTATTAGCTAATGTATAAAGAGCTTGCATGAACTTTTTTTTTCTAAAAATTACAATAGATTATTAAGTGTGAACTAAGAGATTATTGAAAAAGCAAACAAATAAAATTTAAAACACTCAGTTTTGATTAACATTATTTACAGCAAATGCTTGAAGTTCCTGCCTCCAACAGCACATAGTAAGTGCAGCGGGTAATGCCAGCCACAATAACACAGCAGCAGCGTAGTCAGACGAAACCGGGCTGCCAGAAATGCTCCAACCTTCTGTACACCCGTCGCTGATTGGCTATCGTTTTATGTTCATAGCCGTACTATGGTGCATTTCACACTTATGGTTATCTGGAAAGTTTTGATTGATTCCCCATCCCCTGTTGCTCTAACATTATCAGTTTCTTTTTCTCCACTGTGTAGGATTTCAAAAATATTCATGACTTTAAATTTAATGATTTCGTAGTACAGCGTGAAACAGTCAGAGCGATGTTGGAGGCATTGAAATCCCATTCTGCAGGATGGTACTTCAAATTTTACTGTGGCATTCAGATTTAGATTTTCCATGATTTCCTTCAATTCAAGGGTGGTTCCTTTGAAAAGGACAGAGCCAGTTTTCATCCCCAGTCAGAGCATGTGCTGCATGTCTGATGAACTTGCCATCCTTTGTCCTCAAGCCAGAGTCCACAACTTTATTTTCATACAAGAAATGTCAGTCTTACTTCAGCTGTTGTAGGTGTTTTGACAATGTCAATACAAATTGACCAGTGCTAATTAGTACTGACAATACAAGAAACCAAGGAGCAGTTTGCTTTTCCCATTTATATTATGTGCGCCATTGGCTGTCGTAGCGACTGTGTTGGTACCATGGAAGAACATGGTCTCTGTGGATTCACTTAGGTGCAATCTGTGTCTTCAAGTGGAAAGGACATTATATTGTTCCATTTGCCCAGCCACTTAAAAACTGTAATTATTACAAAATAATACATTTCACAGATGGAAACGTTAAATGCTCAGTATGACTACTAATTTTAGATGAAAAATCCATCTTGGATGAATAGTTCATGTCATTTGTGTAATTTAATTGCAGGAATGTACAGATGCCCTACCAGGTCAGTGTATTATTGTTTGCTTCTTCACCATAACTTGATTTCCTGTGGCATTAGTAAATTATTACCATCATAATTCTCTAAGTATTATTGGCTTGTGGTTTTATTGTTCTGTTTAATTGCCCCTCTATTCTTGACAACATCTATTCCTTGTAACCTCTTTACTCAGTCTCATATCTTTCCTGTCAAAATAACATGTCTTACCAATATACCTGGATATTTGATCACTTTCTTCATATCCCTCACTTTAAATTGAAAGTTTGTTGATACATGCGTGTCCTGGGTACTATAGATCCAAGATATTTGTAGACTAATGTTACACCAAAAGGCTTGTGACCTACTTAACTCTGTGCAGTATATTGATGTTTCCAGTGTGAATGAGAAATATACATTTAAATATTTCTCATTTAGTTTCCAGATGTAGCAGCTACTGTCATCCCAGTTTTGATTGAATTCTTGTCAGATACTAATGAACTTGCTGCCTCTGATGTTCTCGTGTTTGTGAGGGAAGCTATACAGAAGTTTGAAGGACTTCGGCCATTGATCATTGAGGTAAAATGAAAAATCATTTACCTTCAGTACTATTTCCTCATTTCTGTAATATATTGTAGAAACATTTACTTTGTCTTGCAGAGGCTTTTAGATGCTTTCCCAACAATTAAGTCAGTGAAAGTTCATCGTTCAGCACTGTGGATTCTTGGCGAATATGCAACTACACCAGATGACATTCAGTCTGTTATGAACCAAGTGCGACAAACTCTCGGAGAGGTAAGATAATGTTCGAAGTATTTGCAATTATAGTTATAATAGTTCCTCCTTCCTACTTACGGGAAACTAAAAACGGACTGTGTGACATGAAGAGTATGATACTTTTTTTTCTAAGTGATGTGTGACTACAGTTCAGTCTGAATTTTAATTTGATTCTGTAACTAGAATTTTTCACAAACTTTTTAAGTAATGTCTTAGATTCTCAATGTGTTTTACCATTAAAATCTGTATCATTAAACCAGAATCCTATTGTATTTCCATGATGAGTACTGACACTAGATGCGGGAAAACAGAAATATGCTATATTCCCTTCCACTGTGATTATGTTAACATTGGGTTATGTAAGATGGTGAAAAGGGGTTTGGAGGCTTTTGAACTGAAAAGCCAACCTCTTTCACAGGAACTCCTACTTATAAAATTGAAGAATTCTTTATGTTGGTTACATTTTATTTATTTGATAACTGGCCTCAGCTGCATAGCCATCGTCAGATCTATAAGAGGAAAATATAAACTTAGGTATTTCAGAACTTATGAAACATCAACAGAGCATATAAGGAAAATCAATAAGTTAACTACCTTAAAAAGAGCAGTGATGCACCAGATATGTAGTCGTAAACTGAACATGTAGTTGTGTAGAAGGTGAGTAATTCTCAACTAAGGTAAAAACAATTACAATGGTTGTCATTAGTGGAAGAAAGGCAAACAGATTTTTAAGTCAAATATTTTATGAAACACAACTAAATTTCAGAAAGTGGAACAAAATGTAAGGTTTATACATTTGGCAGTTACATATAACAATTTTTAAAACTAGGTTAAATATCAGAAAAAAATGGGAAAGATAGGTTCATTATGCCTGTCAGCGACTGAACGCATCATCAGTGTAATGAGTAGCAATCTATCTTTCCATATTGTTATTCCATCCTGGACTTTCTATTGTTTAAGTATAAGAAACTATCATGCAGTGGTAAATTTCTTAGTATATCAGATGAGTATAATTTAATTTGTAGTGATACCCAGAGACTAAGGTTATGAGGCCTGTGGCTCTACCAACAAACTGAGTTTTTCATTTGGTACCACTGTTGTTTATGGCAGTAAGCACTGAAATGAATGAGTGGTAACATTCATCAGTACAGTAGTGTCCCAACTCTCATTGAGCTGGCTGTTACAGATGAATGCTGTCATTCCATCTCCCATTATGTGTGAAGTACATGCTGTGATACACTCCCCAAATGCCAAGGGCATGAGTGCTGCCACAATTCATCACAGTCATGCTAGTGTATGGGGAGAAGGTTATGTCATGGCAACATCTTACAACATGGGTACAGAATTTCACTTTCGGAGGAATGGAAATTCACAATGAAGAGAGACCTGGATGCCTGTCCATTGCGACCGATGAACTGGTGCAAAAACTTTAAGAGCATATTCATTCTGATTGCTGTGTGACCAGTGATGACCTGGATGAACTGTGGACCATTGTTCATGAAATCTTGAGTGATCAATTAGGATATCGCAAGTTGTGTGCACGATTGGTTTTTGGAGATGCAGAATGCAAAATCAGCATAGGCAAGACCATGCTAGAGTTTCATGATCATTTTGCGAGTGACAGAGAGACTTTTCTGTACTCCATAGTGATGGGATGAAACTGTGGTTTACCACCATACTCCAGAGAACAAGTAAGTCAGTGCAGTGGTGACATGCCCATTCCCCTGCAACAAAAAAGTTAAAACTCAGCAGACAGCTTAAAGAGTCATGGCAGCCACTTTCTGCACCATAAAACACATTCTGCTTGTTGAATTTTTGCCGAGAGGTGAAACAATCAATTCTGTGCAATACTATGAGGCCCTCAAGAAGCTCCCCAGTGCAATCCAGAATGAATGCCCTGCAATGCTGACAAAGGGAGTCTGCCTCCTTGGTGACAAAACTAGGCTGCACTCCGCTCTCATAATGCAAAAGTTGTTGACCACACTTCATTGCAATCTTTTGGACCACCCCTCTCACAGTCTCTGTCTTGCATCATTTTGTTTTCCTAAATTGAAGGAATGTATGATCAAAAAAGAGTTTTCCAATGATGAGGAGATGAAAATTGAAGTGGAGAAGTGGTTTAATAAGTTAGCAGGAGACACCTGAGGTGCAGGTATTAAAAAACTCATCCCACAGTTGACAGAACGCGTTGATGTAAATGGGGGGCTATGTGGAAAAATGATGTAATACCTATGCAATTGGTGCTGTATGTTTCATTGAAATTATGCATTTGGGATTGTGGAAAAAATCTTGTAATCTTATTTTCCTGATATCTCTCATACATACAAAACCAAACTGACATGTTAAAAGCAGTAGCACAAATATAAAATGTGTCTGAAAGTATAATCTTAGGTAAGACGAGGAGGTGTCTAACCAAGATGACATCAGCAGTATTTCTCAGTCCATGATGAGCAGTCCATCAGTATGCAGTGAGCACAAAAGAAATAGAACAAGCAGTTGCGCAAACAATCTGTCCGTTTTAAGCTTTTGCAACTCTCCATTTCGAATTTTTGTGTAAGTGAGAGTTTTCATGCTTTTTTATTTTTTCAGACAAATGTATAAGATTCCTGATTCTTGTATTAGTTAACAGATTAACTTCTGGGCTGAAAATCGGGCAATTTTGTACATTGCACACACACAACTACTTAAAATTATTATCCACTTAATTGTTAAATCTTCATTTGTAGTCTCGCTTATTTTATTTCATCACTTTCTCAGGCAACGGATCTGGTCTGGGAGGCGCTAGTTCCTTTGCGGCTAACTTTTCCTGGTTATTTTTCTTTTCTGTTAGCAATTAATGCAGGTTCAACAGACCTCATGTTCACACTATACAGGAAAGCTGATTCTCCCGCACAGTAGACAACAAACTCCAAATATACTGCCATTTGTGGAAATTATTAAATTCAAGTATTACTATTTACCAACAAGGTCACTTTCTTGAACGCAAATTAGGCACTGAGAGCCATAAGGGCGAAAAGCAAATCATCTTCGCCCCAATATTTAAATGAACATCAAAGAAACCAATAAGAAGCTTTTTGTGAATGTCCGTATATATGTGCGATGTGGGCCTACATTAGGGAGAAGCCTGACCCACCATAAGATCAACAGACGTCAGAAGCATGAATAAATGCTACAGTCTCCCACTCGACAATGATGTTCTTAATGGTTTTCAGTGCCTCAAATGTATTACTGTATGAGAAAATCCAAAACTTAGTATTATACTACATTTCATTCAAAATCCCACAAAATAGATTTTTCTATCAGTATAACTATAACTTATATTGATGTCCAATGTAATTGTACTGTATAGTGAGTGAATTGGCATATCTGTGGACTGTGCCACCATCTAGCAGGATTTATGCCAAGCGAACGTAGATAAGTCTGCTGCAGTGTGCTACCTCCTGATGGCATTGACTTAAACTTGTACGAGGGCGGATCAAATATAAACGGGATTTTATTTTGCATTTAAATTCATTTATTGGAAAACTTAAGGCAGTTATTATTTATTTTTCCGCATATTCTTCAGCTTTGGAAATGCATTTGTTCCAGCATGTGGGCAGCTTTTTGACACCCTCATCATAAAAAGAACTGGGCCGTGTCACCAGCCTGTTGCACACAAAGTCTTCCACACTCTTGTCATCTTCAAATCGTCGCCCTCCTAGAGCTTCTGTAAGCAGTCCAAATAAATGGAAATCGCAGGGCAATAAGCCCGGGCTGTAATGAGAGTGTACTCCAGTGCATTTCTTGTAGCTTGAAGACAGACAGAGCTGCAGTATGGGGTCACACATTGCCATGGATGAGGTTGACCTGTTGACTCGATCGGTCTCGTCTTTTGCGGCGATATACAACTCTAGCCTTGTTCAACAGTTTGCAGTAGTAAGCAGCTTTGATTGTGCATCACTCATGCAAAAAATCAATTAGCAAAATGCCTCACTGATCGAAAAAAATGCTTGAAAGAACCTTGCCAGCTGATAGTAGAGTGTTGGCTTTCACTGGTGCGGCCTCCTGTTTCTCCTCTGCCACTCCTTACTGGCTTGTTTGGATTCTGGAGGGTAGTGGTGAACCCATGTTTCGTCGCAGGTGACGACCTGACTCAAAAAATGCATCACCTTCTTCCGCAAACCTTGCTGTAAGCCTCTGACAGACCTCCAAATGTCTCAATTTCAGATTTTTGGTCAAAAGTTTAGGGATCCATCTGGAAAACACTTTACGGAACTGTAGGTCATTTTTGATGATTGCTTGACAGCTCTCATAACTGACTTCGACTTTTTGTGCAATTTCTGATACTCTCGCCCGTCGATAGTCATCAATAATGTCTTTAACTGCACAAATGTTTTTGTCTGTAATGCTGGTACAAGGATGGCGATCGTGTTGCTGATTTTACACATGTTCTTTTCCTTCCTTGAACTTTTTATGCTGGGAAAAAACACACATCCTTGATAATGTTTTGTCACCAAACTATTCGATCAATCTTGGGCAAATTTCTGCTGCAGTAACTCCTTCACGAGCAAGAAATTTGATAATTATGCATTGCGCAATGGAGGGGTGCACTTGTTTTACTTATACATTGTGAGCGAAGCATAGCAGAAGCACAGGGATGTTAAGGAACAAAAATCCCGTTTATATTTGATCCCCCCTCGTAGTTGAGTGGTAAGGGCTAGCAGTGCACACCGTGAATCGTGCACATTGTTTATCAAATGTGTTTGTTTTTGGCCCATAAGGCAATTACGTCATGTCAGTTGCGTGTGTGTAGAACATCTGTAAAATGTGCACAAGTGAAGGTGTGCTCGTGACCATGATGCCAAGTTTCACCGAGTGTAGAGGAGCAGTGTAGCACAGTGCAGTAGATTTAGTGCCGTGTATTTCAGATACTGCATCTACATTACATTTAACAGCATCCAAAGAAAAATAACCAATAAATCCTCTAGGTGTGAAAATGTAGTGTGTTCATGTGCTCTTGTACTCGTATGCTACAACCACCACTGGTTTACACTATGCTGAGAACCTCCAGCTAGTGTTGATGTTGGTAGACTGCGAGGATGTCGTTGTTGCCAGCACAAGTCTCACCGTATAAGGACAGGCTTATGTTACCTTTTCAGGTAAATCAATATGTGACCAATACAAATAATTCTTTAAGTTATTTAGGTATCGAAATTACTGTTCTCCTCCAAAGATCCAAGTTGCCCCATTAGGTGAAGAACTCTTTACTGCAGAATTAGTATGTTGGTTGTTGAGAGTTAATCATTTACCTCATTCATCTCCTAGATCCCGATTGTGGAGGATGAATTGCGCAGGGCAGCTGGTGAGAAGGTGGATGATGAAACAATGCAGGCTCAAGTGCCTGTTCAAAAGCTTGTGACACCCGATGGCACATATGCTACACAATCAGCATTTAACACTGCAAGGTAAATGTCCTTTGTTTACTGATAATACTGATCCAACAGTTAAATTATATATGTCTGCTGCAGAGAACTGTTCTTCATAGTTTATTTATATTGTCCACATAAATTAGACTCGAGCTCTTATAGGAGAAAGAGATAATTATACTAAATAAGAGAAGTGTCCATGATCAACATATGAATTTTTAAGGCATTAAATAGCATAAACTTTATTATATATTCTGTAGAAATGAAATAGTGTATAAAAAACAATAGTCCATTAACAGTTTGCCAGAAAAATCTCATGATCAAATAATGTGCGCCATATAAAAATCCTGTTTGTTTTTGGGGGCCAGAACATATATCATCCAAAATTTACATCAGAATGAAAGTGCAGCATGGAGACAATTATTTAAGTAAACAGATAGTGTATGAAGAATTTGAAAAATTAAGGAAGTACTAGAGATTTTGTAATAGAGATTTTGTTAGCACTGAATGTTGGAATCAGAGTAGAAGACAAGTGTGCCTGTGAATGAGACAGTGAAACAGCAGATCAGCTAGTGACTCCATGCCATAACATACATCATTGTTGATGACACTGTCATGAAGGACTGGAAAGTAGGGACAGTTAATAGTGGAAGCACCCAAATTTGAAGAAAAAATTCAAGGCAATGACAATTTATGAGAGAGTCGTGTTAATCTTTTGGGACATCAAGGTGCACTGATGAGAAGTAAAAAAGTAAAGCAGTCATCAACCAGAAGATTGTTTTGAACACCACAATGCTTTACTAGTCATGGCCCTGTTGGATGTAGTACATTGTTGCCCTCCTCTGACTTTTGCACTGTCTCATGCAGCCAGTTCAGCACGTATCATGGACCATGCTGCAACTCAGCTTTCCTCACATCGCTAAACCTTGCCATAGGTGAAAGAAGTGATAAGTGACAGATAAGTCTAGTATTGACAAGAGAGAAGGTACAAACTGCGATTAGTGGTTTTCTACAGTGGCATCTTGGTAAGTCAATTTATGCAGCTGCACTAACATCTCTGGCATAAAAGATACACTGAAAATATGTGTTGAAACTACATTATTCCTTTAGGTTAAGACTTGTTTTTGGTATGTAACATAATCTGTCAACCAGTGTTACTATCAGTTCCCGTAGGAAGATGATTTTATTGGAGTTTAGCAGCACTGCTGCAATGGAGGCCACAAATACATGTCTTCTTCATCTGCGTAAATAATTTATGACTCAAGGACATAACTCACTGAGTAGTCCAAGCATTGAGCCATCAACAGCCACAAAAAAAAAAAAAAAAAAAAAAAAAAAAAAAAAAAAAAAAGTTCACTAGCTTTCAGGTAAATGCTTTAATGAACTGGAGTACACATATGTGTGCATTTAAATACTTTAAAGGAGACAACTCACTGAGTTGAATTGTAGAAGTGTTAATCATTGACAGGTACATTCTTTTTTGTGCACTTATCAATAGTTCATTACTTCTACTATCCAGTGCGTTCTCTCTTATACTCTTACATCTTTATGTTCTGCCAGGACATTTCTTACTGCATCTCTTCTTGATTTATTCATGATGATTTGGGAAAATAGATATACTTTTATATTCTTCCAATTAGAGTGCTTAGTTGCTGTAAAACCTTGGTGTGATCATTATCATCATTAACTGTTCATAAAAAAACCTTTCCATGCGAATGAAATTTGAAAGGCAAAAACCGCATTTTCCAAGAAAAACAAAACGGCCATTCTCACATAAAACTTTAGGATAAACTCTAGTGCCCGATTCCACTCGTCAGCTTTGAGGAATGACTTCATACTAGAGGCATGGATGCTGCAGATGATATTTGTAAACAAAGTAATGTAGCATACAATGAAATTAACAATCACAATTCATGTGGTTATTAACTTAGCCACAAATTATGTCGAAATGAATTGGAGATAACAGAAATAAATAAGAACATAGCAAAATAGAAGTATATATGTGTGAAATAAATTACTGTCTTAATTTATGTGAGTAAGGAAACCTTGGAGAACCTTTACATTCCATAACAATATAGTGCATGGTGAAGTAGTAATATTATAAAATAGGGTTAATAATAATAATAATAATAATAATAATAATAATAATTGGAGTCATACCACACAATATCCACCAGTACATCAACGCAATACAGCTACATCCAAAGGTATATATACAACTGCAGAAATCTGTAATTATTGATACATGTTCAATTACCTGAAAGTTCCTAAATGCAATGTAACATATACCGTACAGTTAAAAGGAAGTCACGCTTGATCAAGGTCCGTGTCACTTTCAATTTTTAACCAGACATAACGTCTGAGAAAGGAAAGAAATAATAACAATTGAATCTATGTAGGCTATCGCGGGAAAGTGAGGGGTTTGGGCAGGGAGAAACTAAAATTTAAAACAACAGTGGGGAAAAAGAAACAAATTGTAACCTATATAAAACAGTAGAATGAAACATGGAAAAACCAACACAGAAATCGTTAAAAAAAGCCAGTACACAAATAACGAGAATTCACTAGAAAGTGACTAATATTGGAGTTAGAAACTAGACTTGACCTACATATACGTTAATTCTATTTACCAATTGCAATATTAATTACTTTTTCACAGCAATTCAGGAAGCAACTGCAAATGCAGAAATCCTATTACATTTCAGTGCACACACTGCAAAAATGATCTAAATAATGAACCATGCTATCATTGGAATCAGTAACTAGAATTGACCTGCACATGTTGTCAATTCTAGTTACCAATTCCAGCCGTTCAATGGTTCATAATTTTGGACATGTCTGCAGTATGTGTGTAGGATTGCTAGAGTTCTTATTGATCTGTGAACTCCTGTGAAAAAGTAACAAGTATTGTAGGAACCAACTCCAAGATACTTTTTCTTTTTCTTGGTAGTGAAGAGAGTAATACTAAACGTAGAAATCCTGTAACACTGTAGTGCACACACTTGTTGCAAAAATGGTCTAAGTAATGAACTGTGGAATGGTTGGAATTGATAACTAGAACTAACTGATATAGCTTGATTCTAGTTACCGATTCCAGTATTTGTTTCTTTGTCACAGAGTTCAAAGAGAATTACAAATGCAGAAATCCTATTATTAGTCCAAACACCTGCTGAAAAAATGATCTAAATAATGGACCATGGTTGAAATTGGTATTTAGGACTGGCCTATATAACTTAATTGTAGTTACCGATTGCAGTCTGTTATTTTTTGTGAATTTTCGTTATTTGTGTACAGGCTTTTCTAACTATTTATTTCATTTTACCATTTTAGTTTCTGCTCGCCAAAACCCAGCACTTTACCGCGATAGTCCCGTTAGATTCAGTAGTCATCATTAAAACACTATTTCATAATATTACATCTTCACCATGTGCTATACTCCGATGCATTTAAAGATTGTCTGTAATTTTCTCACTCACATAAATTGCAATGATATTTACTTCAGATGTATATATTTCTCTTTTTCTGTTCTTATTTATTTTCATATTTTCATTACCTCCAAATCTTTTCGATATAATTTGTGGCTAAGTAACTAATCACATGAGCTGTGATTTTAATTTTATTGCGTAGACCATATATAACAATGGTCTATGTTTTATTGTATGTTACATTCATTTGTTTAAGAATATGATCAGTTGCTTTCAAACATCGCCTCTATGTCGCGTCTTTTGCCTTATGTATGAAGTCGTTGCTGAAAGCTGATGGGTGGAATCTTACACTAGAACTGACCCAAACTTTGAGTTCAAGATATTTGCAGAGCGCAAAATTTTGTACTGTAGTCTCATTGAAATTACTTTCTGATTGATACTTTATACCTTGGACCTTAGTTCCTGCAATGCTCTCATTGTTATACATGAACTGTCTGCTGTTGCCAGTGCGCCATTATAAAATGTAATATATCTAAAAATAAAGATGCTGTAACTTACCAAACGAAAGCGTTGGTATGTTGATAGGAGGCAATAAAAAACACACAAACACACACACAAATTTCAAGCTTTCGCAACCCACGGTTGCTTCATCAGGAAAGAGGGAAGGAGAGGGAAAGACGAAAGGATGTGGGCTTTATGAGAGAGGGTAAGGAGTCATTCCAATCCCGGGAGCGGAAAGACTTACCTTAGGGGGAAAAAGGGACAGGTATGCACACACACACACACACACACACACACACACACACACACACACCGTGTGTGTGTGTGTGTGTGTGTGTGTGTGTGTGTGTGTGTGTGTGTGTGTGCACGCGCGCTCGCGTGCACACTTTCCGCTCCCGGGATTGGAATGACTCCTTACCCTCTCCCTTAAAGCCTACATCCTTTCGTCTTTCCCTCTCCTTCCCTCTTTCCTGATGAAGCAACTGTGGGTTGCAAAAGCTTGAAATTTGTGTGTGTGTTTGTGTGTTTTTCATTGTCTCCTATCAACATTCCAACGCTTTCGTTTGGTAAGTTAAAGCATCTTTATTTTTAGATCTATTTTTCCCACATGGAATGTTTCCCTCGATTATATTCTTATTGTTATAAAATGTAATTCGCTTACAGTTTGCAATTAATATGTTGTTTACATACAACCCATTAACAAGCTTTGCCAGGACTCCAGACAACTTGTCACCAACCTCAATGGAGGAAAAAATGTGCTCTGCATACTCTGACAGTTGCTAAGGAACAGAGACATGATTTGACAGGAATAATTACAAGCAATGTAGGATGACATATATAATAGAGGTGGTGTGGTATAATTATAATGAAAAATGGTACAGATTTCACCACATGGAAAAGCAAGATAACAGACGTAAAAAACTTTCATGTTTGCACTGTTCAGATTCCCAACATAAAGGTTGATATCTGACCCTCAGTAAGGAATATGCCACTCTTTGGCCCTAATGCACATTTTGCAAAATGGTTCAAATGGCTCTGAGCACTGTGGGACTCAACTTCTGAGGTCATTAGTCCCCACATTTTGCACCTGTTGTTCATACTGGCTGCCAAATTTTTGAGGAGTCTTTGTGGGATAATCTCCCACTGCTGTTTCAAGCTGGTGTTCATTTCTTGCATGGCTATGGGAGGGTTCACTGAGAAAGACATCTGCCAAGAACATCCCAGGCATGCTCTATAGGGTTCAGGTCCAGAGAGTAAATAGGCCGTTCCATAAGTTCAGTATCTTCACTTTCTAGTGTGTCCGACACCTCAGCGTTACTATGTGGGAGGTCATTGTCATCCATAAACAGAAAGTCAGGACCTACTGCACCCCTAAACAAATGGACATGATCCAGAATAATCTCCCTGCAATAGCACTGTGCTGTAACAGTACCTCACACAAAAATATGCAGCCGTGGTTGACCGTTGTGCATAATGCCTGCCCACACCGTGTAATGCGTAGGCCATGCTGACGACGTTCATGAACATTCTGCGATGTGTAATGTCCTCCTCCCCCACCCCCTGCTCTCTCTCTCTCTCTCTCTCTCTCTCTCTCTCTCTCACACACACACACACACACACACACACACACACACACACACTCCCCCCCCCCGCCCCCCCCCCCCCCCCGCCCCCCCCTTGGCACTAACTGGCCAGAATCACTCGTCACTGTGTTATGGTATTCAACAGAGAGAACATCACCTGGAACACTGTTGCTGACCCCAATCAACATGTTCTCTACACAAACGAACTCCTTCCCAGCAATGGCATGGTTGAAGTGAGATGCATTTAACAGGCTTTTGAGCATACAAAGCAGCTTGATTTAATTGCTGTGAAATGGTTCTGGGAGAGACTTGTGAACCAGTAGCTGTTGCAAGATCTGCAGCAGTCTGCCTAGGAGTGAGATGTCTGCCTCTTTTAACCACTATGGCTATGTAGTGATCCTCTTAAAATGTCGTGATCCATCTGTGACCACTGACATGTTTTCACATCGCATTTCCACCTTCAGCGGCCCATTTTTAATCGCGAAATGACACTTTTGGACACAGCCGTTACTTTGGCCACAGTAGTGACTCTTTGCCCAGCTTCAAGTCATCCAACTGGTCGTCCATGATCGTAAGCACACAAATATCATGAACTGTTGAGTGCATACAGTGTGTTCATGCACAGGCTTCGTGGCAGTTAACATGACCCATTCTCTACATTTCATTTTGCTATCAGATGTCAGTTGTTCCTTAGTCTTAGTAAGTGTCAGTTGTTGCTTAGCAATTCTCAAGCAGTATATTAACTGAGGTGCAGCTGACAACAATGTAGCACCATATGACAAATATCAAACGACAATTCATTTTAATAAGTGTGAGCAGAAAGCCTGCTGGAAGAATGTTGTATGTTGTTGTAAATGAACTAGTATATAAGCTTCAAAATATTAGGGTACATATTTACTGTACAAATCAGTTAACACTGTCTAAAAATGAAGACCATCAGAGACTATCATAGTTATTTAACTTTGAGGTAATATGTTACTGCTTACAGGGAGCAGTTACTGTCAATGAGCTGTGTAGTCTGTTATATTTTGGAAATGTGGATTAACTAACAGTTTTTAATTGTTGTTGTTGTTGTGGTCTTCAGTCCTGAGACTGGTTTGATGCAGCTCTCCATGCTACTCTATCCTGTGCAAGCTTTTTCATCTCCCAGTACCTATTGCAACCTACATCCTTCTGAATCTGCTTAGTGTATTCATCTCTTGGTCTCCCTCTACGATTTTTACCCTCCACGCTGCCCTCCAACACTAAATTGGTGATCCCTTGATGCCTCAAAACATGTCCTACCAACCGATCCCTTTTTCTGGTCAAGTTGTGCCACAAACTTCTCTTCTCCCCAATCCTATTCAATACTTCCTCATTAGTTATGTGATCTACCCATCTAATCTTCAGCATTCTTCTGTAGCACCACATTTCGAAAGCTTCTATTCTCTTCTTTCCAAACTATTTATCGTCCATGTTTCACTTCCATACATGGCTACACTCCATACAAATACTTTCAGAAATGACTTCCTGACACTTAAATCAATACAGGATGTTAACAAATTTCTCTTCTTCAGAAACGCTTTCCTTGCCATTGCCAGCCTACATTTTATATCCTCTCTACTTCGACCATCATCAGTTATTTTGCTCCCCAAATAGCAAAACTCCTTTACTACTTTAAGTGCCTCATTTCCTAATCTAATTCCCTCAGCATCACCCGACTTAATTAGACTACATTCCATTATCCTTGTTTTGCTTTTGTTGATGTTCATCTTATATCCTCCTTTCAAGACACTGTCCATTCCATTCAACTGCTCTTCCAAGTCCTTTGCTGTCTCTGACAGAATTACAATGTCATCGGCGAACCTCAAAGTTTTTATTTCTTCTCCATGAATTTTAATACCTACCCCGAATTTTTCTTTTGTTTCCTTTACTGCTTGCTCAATATACAGATTGAACAACATCGGGGAGAGACTACAACCCTGTCTTACTCCCTTCCCAACCACTGCTTCCCTTTCATGTCCCTCGACTCTTATAACTGCCATCTGGTTTCTGTACAAATTGTAAATAGCCTTTCGCTCCCTGTATTTTACCCCTGCCACCTTCAGAATTTGAAAGAGAGTATTCCAGTCAACATTGTCAAAAGCTTTCTCTAAGTCTACAAATGCTAGAAACGTAGGTTTGCCTTTCCTTAATCTTTCTTCTAAGATAAGTCGTAAGGTCAGTATTGCCTCACGTGTTCCAGTGTTTCTACGGAATCCAAACTGATCTTCCCCGAGGTTGGCTTCTACTAGTTTTTCCATTCGTCTGTAAAGAATTCGTGTTAGTATTTTGCAGCTGTGGCTTATTAAACTGATTGTTCGGTAATTTTCACATCTGTCAACACCTGTTTTCTTTGGGATTGGAATTATTATATTCTTCTTGAAGTCTGAGGGTATTTCGCCTGTTTCATACATCTTGCTCACCAGATGGTAGAGTTTTGTCAGGACTGGCTCTCCCACGGCCGTCAGTAGTTCCAATGGAATATTGTCTACTCCGGGGGCCTTGTTTCGACTCAGGTCTTTCAGTGCTCTGTCAAACTCTTCACGCAGTATCGTATCTCCCATTTCATCTTCATCTACATCCTCTTCCATTTCCATAATATTGTCCTCAAGTACATCGCCCTTGTATAGACCCTCTATATACTCCTTCCACCTTTCTGCTTTCCCTTCTTTGCTTAGAACTGGGTTTCCATCTGAGCTCTTGATATTCATACAAGTCGTTCTCTTATCTCCAAAGGTCTCTTTAATTTTCCTGTAGGCGGTATCTATCTTACCCCTAGTGACATAGGCCTCTACATCCTTACATTTGTCCTCTAGCCATCCCTGTTTAGCCATTTTGCACTTCCTGTCGATCTCGTTTTTGAGACGTTTGTATTCCTTTTTGCCTGTTTCACTTACCGCATTTTTATATTTTCTCCTTTCATCAATTAAATTCAATATTTCTTCTGTTACCCAAGGATTTCTACTAGCCCTCGTCTTTTTACCTACTTGATCCTCTGCTGCCTTCACTACTTCATCCCTCAAAGCTACCCATTCTTCTTCTACTGTATTTATTTCCCCTATTCCTGTCAATTGCTCCCTTATGCTCTCCCTGAATCTCTGTACAACCTCTGGTTCTTTCAGTTTATCCACGTCCCATCTCCTTAAATTCCCACCTCATTAACCCAGCTATTGTGCAGTCTTCAACCAGCAAAGAACAAGTGTCTCACATTTGTAAATGATACAGAATTTATGTGATTATCTGCTGTATGACACGGTTTAATCCCTGTAATATCCATTCAGCTACCAACCAGTATTTGAATGTTTTTCTTCCCTCCCTCTTTTTTAAAAAAGTGATCTTCTGGCTGGTTTCAGGCTGCCCACAATAAATTCCTCTCCTTTGCTAGCTCCCATGTCCTCAATTATTTGTTGGATGTTTTCCATTGTCTATCTTCTCCTACAGTTTCCATCCTCTACAGCATCTTACAGTACCACGGAGGTTATTTCTGGTGTCATTAACACGTCTCCTATCATCCTGTCTTTTCTCATCATATGTTCCTTTCTCCGTCAATTCTGTGGAGGACCTCCTCGTTCCTTATCTTTTCAGGCCACCTAATATCCACCATTCTTATGTAGCATCAGATTTCAGATGCTTTAATTATCTCGTGTTCTGGTTTTCCCACAATCCATGATACCCTACCACACAATGCTGTGATCCAAATGTACATTCTTAGAAATTTCTTCCTCAGATTAAGGCCTGTGTTTGATACCGGCAGACTTCTCTTGGTCAGGAATGTCATCTTTCCCTTTGCTGACCTGCTTGGTTTGTCTGTCTTGGTTCACCCGTGTTAGGTTATTTCCTTCCCAAGACAGCAGGCTTCCTTAATTTCATCTACTTTGTCATCATCAGTTTCAA
This sequence comes from Schistocerca serialis cubense, assembly GCF_023864345.2. Taxonomy (NCBI): domain Eukaryota; kingdom Metazoa; phylum Arthropoda; class Insecta; order Orthoptera; family Acrididae; genus Schistocerca; species Schistocerca serialis. Next base: position 48,065,804 of record NC_064644.1, read on the forward strand.
CAAGTTTCTTGCCATTCACATTTCTTCTGTTTCTCGTGGCTCTTGTTGTTTTTCTAGTTCACTGTCAGTGCATATTCTGTACTCATTTTACTGTTCATTACATTCAACAGATCCTGTAATTCATCTTCACTTTCACTGAGAATGGCAATGACATCAGCAAATATTATCATTGACATTCTTTCACCTTGAATTTTAATCCCACTCTTGAACCTTTTATTTCTGTTGTTGCTTCTGAATAGTAGGGATGAAAAACTGCATCCCTGTATTACACCCTTTTTAAATCTCAGCAGTTTGTTCTTGGTCTTCCCGTCTTATTGTTCCCTCATAGTTATTATAAATATTGTATATTACCCATCTTACCTTAAAGCTTACTCCTGTTAGCTCAGAGTTTCGAACATCTCACACCATTTTATACTAAACACATTTCCTAAGTCAACAAATCCAATGAATGTGTCTTGATTTGTCTGTAGTCTTGCTTGCATTGTCCAGCACAACGTCAGAACTGGCCCTCTGTTGCCACTACCTTTCTTAAAGCCAAACTGATCATTATCTAACAGAGCCTCAATTTTCTTTTCCATTCTTCTGTATATTGTTTTTATCAGCAGCCTGGATGCATGCTCTGAAAAGCTGATAGTGCGATAGTTCTCACACTTATCTACTCTTGCTTTGGAATTGTGTGGGTGATATTTTTCTGAAAGGCCGATGGTTCGTTGCCAGTCTCATGAGTTCTACACACCAACTTGAATACTCATTTGGTTGCCACTTCCCCCAAGGATTTTAGAAATTTCAATGGAATATTATCTATCTCTTCTGCTTTATTTGATCTCAAGTCTCCCAGAATTCTTTAAAATTCTGATTCTAATATTGCATCTCCTGTGTCTTTGATATCACTCCACTTTTTTCTTGTCATGTCATTAAACGGGTCCTCCCCCTGATAGAGGTCTCCAGTGTATTCTTTTCACCTATCCACTTTCACCTCTGCATTTATCAGCATAATTCCCATTGCATTCTTAATGTTAGCACCAGTGCTTTTAATTTCACTGGAAGTTGATTTTTTTTTATTTTTATTTATTTATTTATTTATTTATTTTTTTTTTTTTATTTCTTCGTGTCTTGGCTGCCCTGCATTTCCTTTTTCTTTCACTCCAAAGGGATTTATATTTCTGTGTTTCTGTCTTTCCATGAACATTTTCATACTTCCTTCTTTTGTCAATGAATTGAAGTAATTCTTTTATGAATATAATAGAGGGAAACATTCCACGTGGGGAAAATATATCTAAAAACAAAGATGATGAGACTTACCAAACAAAAGTGCTGGCAGGTCAACAGACACACAAACATACACACAAAATTCAAGCTTTCGCAACAAACAGTTGCTTCATCAGGAAAGAGGGAAGGAGAGGGAAAGACGAAAGGATGTGGGCTTTAAGGGAGAGGGTAAGGAGTCATTCCAATCCCGGGAGCGGAAAGACTTACCTTAGGGGGAAAAAGGGACAGGTATACACTCGCGCACACACACACACACACACACACACACACACACACACACACACACACACACACACACACACACACACACACATATTCATCTGCACATACACAGACACAGATAAGTGTGTGTGTGTGCGCGCGAGTGTATACCTGTCCCTTTTTCCCCCTAAGGTAAGTCTTTCCGCTCCCGGGATTGGAATGACTCCTTACCCTCTCCCTTAAAGCCCACATCCTTTCGTCTTTCCCTCTCCTTCCCTCTTTCCCGATGAAGCAACTGTTTGTTGCGAAAGCTTGAAGTAATTCTTTTGTTACACAAGGTTTTGTAGTAGTTACCTTCCTTTGCCTGTTTTTGTGTGTCCAACGTCTGTGATTGGCCTTTTTAGAGATGTCCATTTCTCCTGTGGTATTCCTTAATTCATTGGACAACAAACTAGAGGCAACTGGCATATTCTGTGACCTGTCAAAGGTGCTTGACTGTGTGAATCACAGCATTCTTTCAAGTAAATTAAAATATTATGGCGTCACTGGTAGTGCTGCAAAGTGGTTTCAATCATATCTTACTAATAGAAAACAAAGGGTGTCATTACATAACACTTCAGCAGTAGGCAATCAGACATCATCTGACTGGGAAGAAATTACATGTGGTGTTCCCCGAGGTTCCATACTAGGTCCACTACTGTTTCTTGTGTATATTAATGACCTATCATCTGTTATATTACCAGATGCCAAGTTTGTCTTATTTGCAGATGATACAAACATTGCAATAAATAGTAAATCAAATATAAATTTAGAAAGGGCAGCTAATCAAATTTTTACTGACATTAATAAGTGGTTCATAGCCAATTCCCTGTCATTAAACTTTGAAAAGACCCCCTATATGCAGTTCAGAACTTCAAAGAGATTTCCTTCTGGTGTGTGTATAAAATATGACGACATGGAAATAGGAGAAGTTGAGAGTGTAAAATTCTTGGGATTACAACTTGATAATAAATTCAGTTGGGAGCAACATACTAACGAACTGATAAAGCGCCTAAACAAGTCTGTGTTTGCAATGCGAATGATGTCAGACATAGGAGATATAAATATAAAAAAAACTGGCATATTTTGCTTATTTTCACTCCATTATGTCATATGGTATCATATTTTGGTGTAACTCCACAAACAGAGAAAAAATTTTTAGAGTACAGAAGTGTATAATAAGAGTAATGAGTAGTGTAAATCCAAGAACATCATGTCGAAACCTATTCAAAGAATTGAGCATATTAACCACAGCTTCTTGGTATATTTATTCCTTAATGAAGTTTGTTGTAAATAATACATCTCTTTTTCCAACTAACTGCTTAGTACACAGTATCAATACTAGGAATAAGAACAATATACATAGAGGTTTAAAATCACTTACTCTTGCCCAGAAAGGAGTCCAGTATTCAGCAAAGCATATTTTCAATAAGTTACCAGCAACCATTAAGAGTTTAGTTTCAGACAAGGCACAATTTAAACATAATTTAAAAGAATTTTTGGTGGCCAACTCCTTCTACTCCATCCATGAGTTTCTCAACAAGTGCAGTAGACCATTTTAATGAAAATTTATTATACTTTAATTTTTGACAATACTTTTTTGTAACAGCCAAGTAACTTACTGTGTGAATGATGGATGTGGGGAAAGCAGATGTAAGTCTTAAGTCTGTAAATAGTGGAAGTTTAATTTTAAATCTTGTACATAATCTGACTGTTCTTAACTGAGGATCACCGAAATGAATAATTTACCTTCATTTTTGACAATACTTGGTTGTAATAGCCAAGAAACTAACAAATGTCTGAATGATGGATTTAATGAAAGTAGATGTAAGTATTAAACTTGTAAATATTAGAAGTTTAAATTTAATTCATGCACATAATTTTACTGTTTATTCACTGAGGAGCATTAAAATTAATGAAACTCAAGTTTTTCTAATTGCATTTTAGTAATGTGTTTATCTGACATGTTCCACAACCAGGAGGATTCCCTCTTTTATGGATCTATGGAATGAATAATTAATCTATTCTAATCGCACTGTCCGCATATTTAGCAAATGCCAAACGCATCTCACCATTCCTCAGTAATTCAGTATTTTTCATAGTCATTAAATATTCAGTTACTTCCATAACTTGAGATTGATGAGAGAGGCACTGAAAGAAAAATGTAGTACCCTCTAATGGAGAGGTGAAAAACATGATACCCATGTTGCTGCATCCCCCAGCTTTATAATTTGTTTGGCTTATTGTATTTATGTTATTGTTTTTTAATTTAACCAAACATGTAACTCACACTAACTCATGGAGTGACCTTGCGGTTTAGCACTTTCTTCTACCAACCCTTTATGCCACCAGCCCTTTATGCCACCAGCCTTTTATGCCACCAGCCCTTTATGCCACCAGCCCTTTATGCCACCAGCCCTTTATGCCACCAGCCCTTTATGCCACCAGCCCTTTATGCCACCAGCCCTTTATGCTGCTAGCACTTTATGCCGCCAGCACTTTCTCCCACCAACCCTTTGAATTGTGCAACTGCCATACAGCTGAAAAAAGATATTAACTGTACTGAACATTGTTAGCACCATGCCCTATTGTAATTTTCCCTGACAGCTCATTTGGACATGTGAGCTCTGGCTGTGCATTTCTTTGCTGTATTCAGGTGCAAACTAACTCCCTCATGTGATGGGAAATATCACGAACTGGTTGCAACTCTTTTGTAGTGTAGGCATAAATTAACTCCAAATCCTATAACCATGTGTGTGATTCATGGTCTGGTATTTGGGCCAAATGTGATTATTATGAGCCTGACCTGTGGTACGGCAGTAGTGACTTGAGATATGCCCCACCACACACAGCACAAGCCAGTCTTGTGATAGATTTTATTATCTCACTGTATAACACTCAATTACATGTTATTATTGGTCACATTTGTATGTTCTTTAATATTTAAGATTTATCTCCAGAAAATGTTTTCAAAACTTAAATGTTGTGAATATAAAATGAGCATTACATTGATACTTCTGCTACCGGCAGTGACAGTAGTGACTTCACACACCCTGTGTGACAAAAATGCAACCATTTAGTTGTTGAGGATGATACTGCTGACAAAGATTCTCAAGACTCAACTTTTGGAGCCCTGGATTTGGAAAGAAACATGTAGTCCAAAAATCTGGAACTATACAATGACCCCTGGCATAAAGGAGGCAACCTTACATCTGGTAGGAGTAAATAAAAGAGAACGAGATATATTTGATAACATGTTCTGTGAGAACATTGTAAGCAAGACTAACCAGTGCACAGAACAAATATGAACCAACCCAAAGAAAATACAAAGAATCAATAACAATTGGTTTCCTGTTGAGTGAAATGAAATTGAAAGGTATTTTTCATTGTTCATAATAATATTGCAGAGGAATAAAACCAAGAATTCAGCTGAACTGATAATAGAGGGCTGTTACGGAAATGCCCATGTTTAGAAAAACAGTGCCGTTAAAAAGATATTTGCAAAGTACAAGATGTTTGCACTTCACAAATAATGATGTGGTTGCTAATACAGGCAAATTGAGCGAAATAGGACCTGTGACCAAGTATTTTAATCAAAAATTTAAAGTAACATATACAGCGAAACAGGATATTACAGCAAAACAGGATATTACTATTGATGAATATCTCATGAAATATAAGGGACGCATATCTTACAGACAATTCAATCCATCAAAAAGGACACAGTTTGCTATTAAGTTTTACAAATTATGTGAGTCAGATTCAGTTTATTGCTATGGCTTTAAAATATATACAGGCCATAAAAAGATAAATTGTGATGGTAGTGCCTCTGAAAGTGTTGTCAAAGAGCCATCACAGTTGGTGTTACACAGAGGACACACTTTGTACCTAGATAATTGGTACTCTTCACCAAAACTATTTAAGATGCTATTGCACAGTTATAAAACAAGTGTGAAATGTAAATGCGAATAGAAAGAATATGACAAAAGATTTCTGTAAAGTAAAATTAAAAGGGGGGATACAGAATGAGGAGCTGTAATCGAATAATTCCTGTAAAATGGAAAGATAACCAAGATGTTCAAATTATTATGACAAAAGATGAAACAGTAGGGATCATTACACAAGGGTCTAATTGTACTTTGAAATTGGGTTGTGTTGTTGAGTACAGTAAGGGAATGATTGGATTTGATCAACAAGACCAAATACTAACAAGCTTCCCAATCAAGAGAAGACATGTGAAAGGACACTGAAAAATTATCTTTCTGTTCAATATTGATCTACTCAGTTCATGCATTTTACGCAACAAAATAAATAACATGAAAATTCAGAGTTACATTGATTATGAGACTGAAATAGCCGAATCATTACTGAAGCATATGCTAAAACCTGTTGGAACTTAAATCATAGGTTAAGGGAGAATTACCCTTGGTATAGCAGTTAAGTTCTACATCCTAATCCAACATGGTACTGTGGATTTTAGGGAAAAATGATTTTCTCTTCTTTCTCTAGCATGTATTCAGGTGTGATTAAGCCATGGTGGCCTGAGGTTTCTGGAGGATTTCAGGATGAAGTCAGTATTTGAATGATTAGTAGTATATTTAGCTGACAGATTGTGTACAACTTATTTTGAAAAGATGGGGAGGATCCAAATTTAGGGAAGAATATGGGGTCTCGATGACCTCCATGCAGTTTCCTGACAGAGTTGTTGGAAAAGTAAATATTTTATGTGCATAGTGAGTCCAGACAATGACGATGAAAGTGATGAATCTCAATGGATTGGTAGTGACCTAAGACATCAAAAAGCCTTTCCTGGTTTGTCATGAAGATGTTTGTAAAGAAAGTGGTTTTTTTTAGGTCCTCAACTATTTTACTAAGTTAGTCATTAAAAATATAATTTAGGTCCAGTTTAAAGTTTTCTTTTTATTGTTTGGCTTGTTATTTGTTTCATGTTTACAACACTTCAAATGCCTTTCATTTTGTTGTTAGATTCCTTTACTAATTTATTATTGTATAATATCTTTGCTAGTTGTATTTTTGTAGACTCTGCAGTAAGATGTACAGTACATTCTGAACGTATTGTCTACTCCATAGTGTTTTTATATGATTTTTTATGTTGACCAACAATTTTATTTTGTCTCTTAGAATGAAGGTTAATTTTTATGTGCATAAAAAATGTGCACTTGCTATTATCTATCATTCTAAATATATCTTTTTATGATGTTTTTATTTTTCATTTCTTTAGTAAATTTACCCCCTCCCCCCACAGTTTCCCTTATTACTTATAATTTTTCCTATCAGTCTTCTGTGAAATATGTCATTTAATACCAATCTTGGTGCAATGAATATGTTCATCAATCAAATCATGTTTCTAGTTTTACTGACAACCACCTCCTCATTGTGCAACAATTGATATGGGTTTGTCCCATCATAAACAAAAATTACCTTGTAGTATGAGTTATAACCTCTCCTCCCCTCGCCCCCCCCCCCCCCCCCTCTCCCGTTTTCCCCTTCTGTACTAGCAATTGATACGCAGTATAACTTTTAACATACATTGTGTACATTCCTTACACACAGAAATAAAATAGGCTATTTAATTTTTTTGTCGAGATTGTAGTTGCGCTGTACTTACCTGTTTGTGTTATCTTGTACATTGTGAAAGCATGATCAGTCATTGAATGTCACCATGTCCATGATGGCATTATACCTAGTTAGAGTGGTTTTTTTTTTTTTTTTTTTTTTTTTTAGTGGAAATGAAATTTATAATAAAACATATTCAATTTTATCGTTTAACTTTTCTACACATTTTATCACTGAACATTATTTATCAAACAAAGAAAAAGTCTTCAGTTTAATATATATATATTTTCCATCATGGTTGAACTGATAATAATTACTTACAAGTTGTTGAGTAAATATGCACAAAATGTATTTGAACAAATCAGAAATTTAAACCTGGAAACGCCGCGCGGGATTAGCCGAGCAGTCTTAGGCGCTCCAGTCATGGACTGTGTGGCTGGTCCCGGCAGAGGTTCAAGTCCTCCCTCGGGCATGGGTGTGTGTATTTGTCCTTAGGATAATTTAGGGTAAGTAGTGTGGAAGCTTAGGGACTGGTGACCTTAGCTGTTAAGTCCCATAAGATTTCACACACATTTGAACATTTTTAAACCTGGAAACCTCAGGGGATTCTCTTAATAGAATAAACTGGGTGCCCTGAATCAGTTTATCAACTCCACCTCCCCTCCCCTTTACCATTTCAAAATCAACTCTCTCTCTCTCTCTCTCTCTCTCTCTCTCTCTCCGTCTCTCTCTCCCTCCCCCCTCTTCTCTGCCCCTCCCATCCCTCCCTTTCCCACCAACTCATCTCGTCCCCCTTAACTGCCCTCTCCCCCATCCATCCTCATTACCCCAGCCTCCAATCATTCTCTCAGCCTACCATTTTTTATTGTTAACGTAGCAATTTTTCACTTCATTGGCTTCCCATTGTAACCCAGATGAGCAGCTGCTTTATCTATAATGAATACACGGTCAGTGAGATAAATTGTAATCTCCCTTTCTTTCCATTATGTACACTTGGAAATTATCAAACAGACATTTTTGTAACTATTATTTTTATACTTTAATAACATAAAATGGCTATAATAATCCACATAAAGTTTTATGCTTTAATAAATGTGCCTTCATTACAAAGAAAGCAATTTCTCTCGTTAGCGTGGCAAAGAAAGGTGAAGCAAGACCTCCCCTTCGTCAGTATTTAATGGAAGGCGACTTCTTTATTGGAGCAGCTTTGGGAACAACCTTAGCGAAACTAGCACTGCGTTATTGCACGGCTGTACCAGATATCCGTCGACAAAACAGGTTTACTGCAGAAGCCATGCTTATTATGGCTTCTGTGTTGCATCTTGGAAAATCTGGTGAGTAGACTATGACAATAAGCAGTACTAAAATGGGCCCATTCTTTTTCCTGAACCTGTGTTCTTTTCCAGTTGACTGTTGCAAATAGTTTATTATAAAAATAAAAATGATCTGTAGGAAATAATACATTTTTCCCATTCTTGATTCAACTAAATATGGTACCTTTTTGTGCTACTAATTTTATACAACTGTTCACACAAGCAAGCATGTGGTAGTGCAAAGAAAACAGAGAACTTGTCTAGAAATGGTGACATGTTGTTGCTGTTCTTTTCCTTCGTTGGGCTCCCAAGTAGTTGATGGAATGGTTCAAGCTGGCCGGAGTGGCCGAGCGGTTCTAGGCGCTACAGTCTGGAACTGCGCGGCCGCTATGGTCGCAGGTTCGAACCCTCCCTCGGGCATGGGTGTGTGTGATGTCCTTAGGTTAGTTAGGTTTAAGTAGTTCTAAGTTATAGGGGACTGATGACCTCAGAAGTTAAGTCCCATAGTGCTCAGAGCCATTTTTGAATGGTTCAATCAGAACTAACTGAACAGCTTCATTGGCATCAGTTGTAAGGCACCTAGAAGCTCAGCAGGTAACAGTGGTGTGTGCAACCTGATACTGCCTCATCACAGACCCTTGAGAAGATGACAGCATAAGCAGTTCATTTGTTCTGCAGTAGGTGGCTTCACTTCCATGACAGACAGAAATGCAGCGACCATCTGCCCAAATATGCTAGCAAATTCTTCGTTGGTATTAGCCTGACACCTGCAGGGTAGGTGAAATATATGATTTGTGGTATTGTGCTATAGGGGTTGTAGAAGTGGGTTCTGCCATGCCATCAGCTAATGTGAGATGTAAAGTTGGTGGCAATGCCAATCCCAATGCTGGAAGAAATTATGAACAATGTGGGTAGCAAATTCACAAGGGTACAATTGGCTGAGGTGGCAGTAAATATCCCCTACTGGAGTTTGTATAACGCCTGTAGTAACACACTGCCACCTATTGATAGAGCTGGGAACTGAGAGGAGCCAGTTGCTGTTGCTGCAGATTAAGACCAAGTCATGTGGCTGGGAAGTTTGTTGGAGCAGTGATGACAGTTGCTCATCATCTGGCGGTGGAGTAGCATCCTCAGCCTGTGCCAATGGAGGCAAGTATTTCCCATCCATATTTGTCAAACATTGTTCTCACAAATAGGACAATACGCAGTTTTGCATTATCATGCAGAATGAGGGCACTAGCTGCAAGTGCGTCAGGCTTCCTTTGACAAATTTTCAGGTGCAAAACATTTTGCAGAAACAGCCTGTATTCTGCGTCTGTTACAGGCATCCCCTGGGACACTTCATTTGTAGCTATGACTCCACTCATGTCATACGCAAAAATCATCATTTTTGATTGTTGGCGGCAGCATTTTGTTAGGTATGGAGGGTTGGAACTTTCCCATTGTGACAACTGAGACTTCAGTTCTGGTTCGGAATCTGGTATCCATGTTTCAAGCACAACAATCCTTTTCAGAAACTGTTCCTGTTTGATAACTCATCACGTACTACTAGAATAATGATAGCAGTTGGATTTTCCGTCTTCAATTGGTGCAGCTAGGGCAAGGGAATATCTATAACTGTGTCATAAACGAAGAGTACGGACTAATTATACTGGTAATTGCAATTCACTTTTGGTCTGTTTGTTTCTGTAGTTGATCCTACGATCAAGAAAAACTTGAGAACAACACTCGATTATTAAATACTCCACACTGTACAAGAAGTTACTGCCTTCTAGTAACACTATCCTCCACAAATCTACACAAATAGCTAACACTCAACCACCTGAGAGTGTGCTTATCCCAAATTCTCCAAACTATAAGCAACACCCAAATCCTTTGGCATGTGCAACAAACTATCACAGGCAATAAAACTGGACCTTGTTGGACTTCCATTTGCAGCCATATCTATGACACACAAATACCAATCTTCAAACTAACACAGTGTACTAGAAATGCTACACTATGCCCATCATTCAAAGGAGCTACTTTCAGATAAAATTCATCAAACAGTTCCACTGATTGTGCCCTAGTATCATTACTGTATATCTAATCTAAGTCCACTCATTACAAGCTGCTGAAACCTTTCTAACAAAATTCATAGAAAATCTCTAATTGTCTTGATAATTGATATTGAATACTCCTAGCAAAGTATCAACGGCGGCACACACATACACACACACACTGTGACCTCAATTGCCTGAGATTTCAGTAATGTGTGTGTGAGTTGGGTTTGCATGAATGTGTCTGTGTGTGTTTGCCCCCTAATTCTGACGAAGGCCTTACCAGCCAAAAGCTATTGTTTGTGACAGTCTTTTTGTTGTGCCTATCTGCGACTCAGCATCTCTGCTATATGGTGAGTAGCAACTTTCCTTTTCACAGTATTGTCTTTCAACAAAACTGTAGATGAACCCTAAATCTAGACAAACATAGGGCACTACCGTTATTCTTTAAAAAACAATATATAATTTCTTGTGGCTGTCGTTTTGTTGTATAGCAGCCAGCTCACCCAGAATGATCTCTGGCACACGTTGCTGCTGTCCGCCACTTCTGCGTGAACACTTGTACAGCTGGTTACAATACTGGTTTTTCTAGAATATACACACACACATACTGACTTTTTAGTTACAAGAAATAACGTATTTTTACATCCTTTATCTGCTTTATGACATTTTGCTGCTGTCGTAGTGGTTTGAGATGATCACATTATTTACGTAACGACACAAAACTGTTCAAAATTAATTTTGACATGTTACAACGCACCGTAACTGTCATGCATACGCAGTGTGCAAGACTTTTGAAATGACCCTTGTATCAGGCAAAGAAAATTACAAGATTGAAATGCTCAGTCCTGTCTAAGGCTTTGTCACCAATGTGTATTACAATGTCACTGTCAAGTTTCCCTGTCAGTAACTGGCAGATTATTCAAAGGTCTGCTAGGTTCCATTAATCAAAGATTTATGTAATGTCATAGCTTATTGTCTGCATCTGTGTGGTTGTGTGTGGATTCTACAGTCAAGTTAATAAATAATTTGTGTTGACCTAATAAAATTAAAGTTGATTCACAAAGAATCACAATTGTGATAAAGAATCTTGTATTAGCAGAAGAGTTAAAAGTTTGTACTACTGCAGTGTTCTGATAATTTTCCTAATCGTCATCTTTCCAGTAATCTCTAAATATCACACAAAGCTGACACACATCTTAGACTGTCAGTCTGTAGAGATTTTGTTTGAAAAACAGCCAATACAACATGGATTTCCATATTGTTTGATTACGAATAATAATGAACAAATTAACTCTGTGATGATTTTGCTAACCTATCAAAGCACATAACTAAATTCATTTTGAATGTACTTTCAGGTCTTCCTTCTAAAGCCATGACCAATGATGATGCGGATCGATTGTTTTTGTGTCTGAAAGTGCTGTCTGACAAATCTCCTGTCATTGTAGGCATATTTAATGAACACTGCCGCAAAGCTTTATCAAACATGCTTGCTGCAAAAGCTGAAGAAGAAGCATCTACACAAAAGGTATGTGTAATGTCAGAAGCAGGAAAGTGAAAAATATGAAACCTGAAACAAATTATGTTCAGAGAAGAAAATGCTTCCTACTTGCAAAGTAAATACGACACTGATAGTAAATACTTCAGTTTCTCTAACTGTTTGGTCTAATTTGTCATATGTGTATCATTTTTTGCTCTAATTTTTGATGCTCTCTTACATGAGCTGCTTTCTTTGTGAATGAAGGGAGTTCTCTGTGAATAAACTAATATATATAATTACAAGAACCTCATTTATACACCCTATGCCATGAATCGATACTGTGAGTGTTCGTATTGCTGATTATGTATATTTACTCTTGGTGAGTAACAAAATCATCACAAATAATCATTAGCACACTGGACTCACATTCGGGAGGATGACTGTTCAATCCTGCGTCCGGCCATCCTGATTTAGGTTTTCTGTGATTTCCCTAAAATCGCTCCAGGCAAATGCTGGGACGGTTCCTTTGTAAGGGCATGACCAACTTCCTTCCCTGTCCTTCCTAATTCGATGAGACCGATGACCTTGCTGTTTGGTCTCTTCCCCCAAAACAACTCAACCCCAACAAATAATGATTTGGTAATTATTAAGTCATACAAATCATTCTGTTCTCAGATTAATCCTAATCTCACTCTTATACAGGCAAAGGAAAAGCCAGGCTCTAAAGTGCAGGCAGACGATCCAATCTCGTTTGTACAATTGTCAGCTCATCGTGGAGATTTGGGAGGAGCAGAAAATGTGTTTGAGTTGAGCCTGACACAGGCTGTGGCAGGTGGCCCCTCTGGTTCTCGCAGCAGCCCAGAGACCCTAGCCATCAGCAGCAGGCTCAGTAAAGTCACTCAGCTCACAGGGTTTTCTGACCCTGTCTATGCGGAGGCATATGTGCATGTCAACCAATACGACATTGTGCTTGATGTGCTTATTGTAAACCAGACAGGTTTGTTTGTATGTCATATCTTAATGCCAGGCAAAAATACATACATTAATTTTTGTCAGTTGAATATTGGGGTCACCAGTTTCTAATAAATGTTTATATACATTACAGATGATACTTTACAAAACTGTACTCTTGAACTCGCAACAATGGGTGATTTGAAGCTTGTCGAGAAACCACAGCCTGTGGTTCTTGCACCTCATGACTTCTGCAACATAAAAGCTAATGTTAAGGTTGCTTCAACCGAAAATGGAATAATTTTTGGTAACATAGGTACGTATGCATTTTGCAAATGTTCTGTAGTTTTGTGAATAGAATAGAATATGAGCCCAGTTTTTAACCAGTTTGCAAATTTCAAATAACTCCACTCTGGAGCCAAAGTTTTTCTAATATGTTATTAGTGATTGTTATTTTCAGTGTACGATGTGAGTGGAGCTGCTTCTGATCGCAATGTTGTTGTACTTAATGATATTCATATTGATATCATGGATTACATAGTTCCTGCCACTTGCAATGACACTGAATTCCGTCAGATGTGGGCAGAATTTGAGTGGGAAAATAAGGTACATGTGAGATTGATGTTATGGCATTACTTAAGTTGATATTGCATTATGTTTCCTTCTCTGTCACCTTTCACATGCAATACAAAGTATTATGTTATGGCAGGAAGTAAAATTAACACAATAAATTTCTAATAGAATTTCAGAATATTACCCAGTATTTTAAAGGTAGTGGCATTATTAGAAATGTAGGTGATAGGAGGGTGGAGATGCACAAGCACTCTCATTATCGCTACTACTGTACAGACAGTTACTCTGAGATTTATGCCTACTAATAACTTTATAATGTCGTCCAGTTTCTGAAAGCAGTCTGTTTTGAACTTATTAAACTTCATAGACGAATGGAGATTTTGTTTGGTGGTGCCAGTTTCTCAAAACTAAACTGCTGGGATATAGTAGGGCATTTTCAGTTGATCTGCCTTCACCATCTGATGCTCCAAACAGTAGTTTCTAGAAAGCATTCCAGCACCTGAAACCACACTAAGTTAAAGTGAGCTTGAAATACCACATTATTCACGCTGCATTGAAATTTAATAATGTAAGGCCAAGTGGGTGCTACATTTGCCGATTCTTAAGTTGAAAGAGTGGCATGCATAAACTTGTGAAGCAATTTTATGACATTTTGCATCAGACTTAATTGCTTCCTTGCAAGATGTACTACTTGTGATGAAACTTGGGATCACTTAAACTGACAGTGGCAAGTTATTTTACCAAAACCAACCATTTTCAGAAATGCTATGCTGGTTCTCTTGAGGGGTATCAAGGCATTATCATGAAGCTCTGTCACTACATCGTATTTTAAGTTCAGATTTTCTAAAAAATATTTTCCCTGTTATAACATCAGAGCAGTGTAGATTGTATCATTGTGGAATTTTACAATTAATGACTGCATAATTGTCAGGGATCAGTTGAAGCCATTAAAGACTTTTGCCTTGAATGTCTTACTCATTCACATCTAGTTATACAAATGTTCAAGTACTCAGAGAAATATTGAAAAAAATAGGACCTACTCTGGTGAAGACATGTACTACGTTGTGTCGTGGTTGTTTATAGAGCAGTTTGCATGCCTCTAATGGTAAGGAGACTTCTTTGAGAAATGTTAGCACTTAGTATTGCATCGATGCAATTAGTAATATTTTTTTAAAGAAAAAGAGTATGCGTTAGATTTGTGATTAAATATCTTTCTATGTCAGCAAAATTAAGTCATTTCAACTTAAAATTCTTCCTCTTTGTTCATCAGGTATCTGTGAATACAAACTTAACAGATCTTCATGAATACCTGCACCATTTGATAAGCAGCACAAATATGAAGTGTTTGACACCAGAGAAGGTGGGTTCAGTTCTGTTTCCCTTTCTTATTTTTAATAAGATTTTACAGATAAACTGCATCTGCCAAGTGTGTGTGTGTGTGTGTGTGTGTTTTTGTTTTTGTGTTTGTGTTTGTTTAAGAACATGACTCTTTTCAATGTTGGGTTTGTTTTGAAAACTGATTGCACCACACCATTGTCTGCACATAAACCACGGCATTTTATGCACAGTACTTCACATTAATGATGCACACCAATATGAAATGTCATAAATTTTTATTTGTGGGACAACAATAACTGTTCCGCTACATATTCATGGTAAACAAATCTGCCACAGTTGTAAAATGCTTTTTTTGACTCGAGTTTTACATGACAGAAGCCACTATACACTACCATAGTTTTGGGGTGATTTCGTGCATCTGAAATCTAAAGTAAAACAATAATTGTAACCTACTTCTTTAAAGAATTAAAAAAGTTTTAAAAATTAAAATTCAGGAGGTTGGATGAAATGATTTTTTTAAATTATGGCTGCAAAGAACCCCAACTTGCAAGTGCAGCATGGGAAAATGTCTCTTGTTTCAAAATTGCCACCAGGAATGCATACAGTCTACTAGAAGAAAGCCACCATATGACATTATGACATTAGGTGGAAGTCATAGGCTTGACCAAAGTTAAATAATGACCCTGTGCTGCAAACAGTAAATCACCTATAAACATGATACGGTGAACCACGAGAAAACAGTGGTAACGTTCATGGCCAACATTTACCAAATGCCTGTGTGACCCGTGTGCCTGCAGCATGGGGACTGAGCAGTAATGCTGCAGGCTGTTTAGGCTGTTTTCGTGGTAAACACCTTGAAGGGGGCACATAACGTGGCGCAAAAAGAAACTATAGTACAAGTACGTATGAATGCCGAATAAAGAATACTGAAGAAATATAGGTAATAACTGAAAGTAATGGCAGTTCACTATGAGAGATGTTGGCCTTAATAAGCAAATAAGAAAAGCAGCAAGACTAATAACAGAAGTAGTGCAAGCAAGCAACAGATACATGACACAGAATACATAAAAAATAATAGTGTAATTCGAAGTGCGAAATGCATAAAAATGCCAAAATCTGCATCTAATAGCAGAAAAGCCAAATGTGACAAATGATAAAGTTGTGAACCTGTGAATTTAAAAGGTAAAATGTTTAAGAAATTTAAAAAAAATAAACAGTTGAAAAAACTGAAAACAGTTGCAAACTGAAATGTTTTATAGCAGTTACTCGTCTCATGTTATTGCAATAAAAAAGATTCAGAGCACTGATTAAGGGGTCATGTCAGGGTTAAGAAGTAACAGCAGAGAAACCAATAAGCTACACCCAGAACTGACAATTGAAAGCATTGTGCAAAGCTATACAGGGGATTTTTCTGCTTGAACCCGATTTTTTTTTGTTGAGAGCAGTGTCAGAATTGTTCAGTCTACATTTGAAAATATATCTCTATTCCAATATGTTTAAAGTCAAGCCCTTGCAATAGGCGTGAAGTATAGAAATGTTCTCATTAATATTCCCTGGTTTGTGATTATTTAATGGTAAGTGCTTAGACATAATTGATTTTGGCTTATTAACGTTACAGTGCTCCTTAACTATGTCTTGCAGGAAGGGCATTCCCTGTCAAGTGAAGTTTACTGGTATCAAACATGGCCATAATTTGAGGAAGAAATTTCTGAGAGTGTACATTCGGAGCACAGCGTTGTATGAAGTGAAACATGGACTGTGGGAAAACTGGAAAAGAAGAGAAACAAACATTCGACATGTGGCAAGGAAAGGGATCTATGGAAAACACTGACAAAAAGAAGGCACAGGATGGTGGGACATCTGTTAAGACATCACGGTATAATGTCCATGGTAGTAGAGGAGTTGTAGAAGGTAAAAAACTATAAAGGAAGACAGACCCTGGAAGACATCCAGCAAATAATTGAGAATATAGGTTGCAAGTTCTACTCTGAGATATAGAGGTTGGCACAGGAGAGGGATTTGTGGCAGGATGCGTCACGCCCATCAGAAGACTAAATGTGTCACGCCCATCAGAAGACTAATGGGGGGGGGGGGGGGGGGGGGGGACCGTTAAAATTCTCCTTAAACCTGCACGTTCAGCAGTGGCACTCCATTAGCCACTTCATCACACTTTGAGGGAAAATATTTTAATGAACACCCCCAGTGCAAACTTAAAATGGTGCTATATAGGATGTATATCGGTGACATAAGTGTCATTTATGGTGAGGACAGGGACCAGCTTTTAGATTTGTGTAAGACCCTGATTAACCAAGCACCTATCATCAAATTTATTGCAGAGTTCCCACAATATGTTGCTTTACCGTATTTGAATTTGTTACTTACTGTGCATAGTGACGGGGTTGGATTTGTATTTACCAAAAACTAATCACCATTGATACACTGATACATAGTTCTTCTATGCATGCTTGAGTCCATAAATGCACGGCCTTTACACAAAGTTCCACGTCAATAGAATGACTTTAATAAGCAATGGGGTCCCAGTAAAGTGCTTAACTTATGCTAAAAGGTATCCTACCAAGATTTTGGAAGAAATAAACAATTTGCAAAAAAAGAGAAGAAATAATGGGTTTTTAGGCAGCACAGTCATTGTACAGGATACGGGAGAGAAGTATCTTAACACTCCCTACTGTAGTATGGGGCTAAGAAATGAAAGAGGAAGCCGCTTGGTAGAATTTTGCACAGAGCATAACTTAATCATAGCTAACACTTGGTTCAAGAATCATGAAAGAAGGTTGTATACATGGAAGAACCCTGGAGATACTAGAAGGTTTCAGATAGATTATATAATGGTAAGACAGAGATTTAGGAACCAGATTTTAAATTGTAAGACATTTACAGGGGCAGACGTGGACTCTGCCCACAATCTATTGGTTATGAACTATAGATTAAATTGAAGAAACAACAAAAAGGTGGGAATTTAAGGAGATGGGACCTGGATAAACTGACAGAACCAGAGGTTATACAGAGTTTCAGGGAGAGCATAAGGGAACAATTGACAGGAATGGGGGAAAGAAATACAGTAGAAGAAGAATGGGTAGCTTTGAGGAATGAAATAGTGAAGGCAGCAGAGGATCAAGTAGGTAAAAAGACGAGGGCTAGTAGAAATCCTTGGCTAACAGAAGAGATACTGAATGTAATTGATGAAAGGAGAAAATACAAAAATGCAGTAAGTGAAGCAGCCAAAAAGGAATACAAACATCTCAAAAATGAGAGTGACAGGAAGTGCAAAATGGCTAAGCAGGGATGGCTAGAGGATAAATGTAAGGATGTAGAGGCTTATCTGACTAGGGGTAAGATAGATACTGCCTACAGGAAAATTAAAGAGACCTTTGGAGAAAAGAGAACCACTTGTATGAATATTAAGAGCTCAGATGGAAACCCAGTTCTAAGCAAAGAAGGGAAAGCAGAAAGGTGGAAGGAGTATATAGATGGTCTATACAGGGGCAATGTTCTTGAGGACAATATTATGGAAATGGAAGAGGATGTAGATGAAGATGAAATGGGAGATATGATACTGCGTGAAGAATTTGACAGAGCACTGAAAGACCTAAGTCGAAACAAGGCCCCGGAAGTAGACAACATTCCTTTAGAACTGCTGACAGCCTTGGGAGAGCCAGTCCCGACAAAACTCTACCATCTGGTGAGCAAGATGTATGAGACAGGCGAAATTACCTCAGACTTCAAGAAGAATATAATAATTCCAATCCCAAAGAAAGCAGGTGTTGACAGATGTGAAAATTACAGAACTAACAGTTTAATAAGTCACAGCTGCAAAATACTAACACGAATTCTTTACAGATGAATGGAAAAAGTGCTGGAAGCCGACCTCAGGGAAGATCAGTTTGGATTCCGTAGAAATGTTGGAACACGTGAGGCAATACTGACCCTACGACTTATCTTAGAAGAAAAATTAAGGAAAGGCAAACCTACGTTTCTAGCATTTGTAGATTTAGTGAAAGCTTTTGACAATGTTGACTGGAATACTCTCAAATTCTGAAGGTGGTAGGGGTAAAATACAGGGAGCGAAAGGCTATTTACAATTTGTACAGAAACCAGATGGTAGTTATAAAGAGTCGAGTGGCATGAAAGGGAAGCAGTGGTTGGGAAGGGAGTGAGACAGGGTTGTAGCCTCTCCCCGATGTTATTCAATCTGTATATTGAGCAAGCAGTAAAGGAAACAAAAGAAAAGTTCTAAGTAGGTATTAAAATCCATGGAGAAGAAATAAAAACCTGAGGTTCGCCGATGACATTGTAATTCTGTCAGAGACAGCAAAGGACTTGGAAGAGAAGTTGAACGAAGTGGACAGTGTGTTGAAAGGAGGGTATAAGATGAACATCAACAAAAGTGAAACGAGGATAATGGAATGTAGTCGGATTACGGCGGGTGATGCTGAGGGAATTAGATTAGGAAATGAGACACTTAAAGTAGTGAAGGAGTTTTGCTATTTGGGGAGCAAAATAACTGATGATGGTTGAAGTAGAGAGGATATAAAATGTAGACTAGCAATGGCAAGGAAAGCGTTTCTGAAGAAGAGAAATTTGTTAACATCAAGTATAGATTTGTCCCGAAGTCATTTCTGTAAGTATTTGTATGGATTGTAGCCATGTATGAAAGTGAAACATGGACGAAAAATAGTTTAGACAAGAAGAGGATAGAAGCTTTCGAAATGTGGTGCTACAGAACAGTGCTGAAGATTAGATGGGTAGATCAAGTAACTGATGAGGAGGTATTGAATAGAATTGAGGAGAAGAGGACTTTGTGGCACAACTTGACTAGAATAAGGGATCGCTTGGTAGGATATGTTCTGAGGTGTCAAGGGATCACCAATTTAGTACTGGAGGGCAGCATGGAGGGTAAAAATCGTAGAGGGAGACCAAGAGATGAATACACTAAGCAGATTCAGAAGGATGTAGGCTGCAGTAGGTACTGGGAGATGAAGAAGCTTACACAGGATAGAGTAGCATGGAGAGCTGCATCAAACCAGTCTCAGGACTGAAGACCATAACAACTACTACTGTAGTATTATTCCAGAGATAGTGGGAAAGTGGTTGAGGGACTTAAGCATTATTCCCACTTTCTTTATTCCTCATAATAATGGGCAACATCTTATTCACTACAAATACAGGGAACCCAAACCATGTAATAGAACAGGCATTGATTGTATTAAGTATCCACAATGTGATTCCCGATACATTAGACAAACTGGCAGATGTTTTCAGACTAGGTTTAAGGAGCATTGCAACTTTTTTGAGCCACCAGTCTTCTGACTGGTTTTATGCAGCACATCAGGAATTTCTCTCCTGTGCCAGCCTCTTCATCTTATAATAGTGCTTGCAACCTACATTCTCAGTTATTTGCTGGATGTATTCCAATCTCTGTTTGTTTTCTGGTTTTCCCACAATTTAATTCTGTGCTCCAAATGACATTCTCAGAAATTTCCTCCTCAAATTAACGGCTATGTTTGATAATATAAGGGCCGCTGTAGTGCAATGCAGACTGATGCCCTGAGGTCGGCAATCGCGGAGTGTGTAGTGTGAGAGTTGCGCAGTAGCCCACAGTGCATGTCCTCTTTCTGCTGCTCGCATAGCTTCTATACTCAGCGAATGGAGGTCGGGGAAAAAAAGGCCCTTGCAATATACTTCTCTTGGCCAGAAATGCCCTTTTATGCCAGTGCTAGTCTGCTTTTTTATGTACTCCTTTTGTACGACTCTCCTTGATAGGTCATGGGTGCACTACACGAAGAAAGCAGCTACTCAGTTAGCAGAGTACTTGTGGAGTACACGTGACGGATTTTTAGGCCAGGCAGTATTTTCAGATGCTCTTATGAACACTCGCTGGTCGATATGCAGCAGGTGAAGTCAGATCACATTTGTAGTAAATACACTTTGACTGTAAAAATTTTATCAGTAAATTGTCAAAGTATTCATAGTAAAGTTCCCGAATTTACTGTTCTCCAGGAAAGTTCTCTTGCTCAAATTATTCTTGGGGCAGAGAGCTGGCTGAAACCCGAAGTGGGAAGTTCTGAGATATTTAGTGAGTTGTGGAACATATATCGGATAGACAGATTAGAGAACACAGGAGGAAGAGTGTTCATTTCAGTTGACAAAAATATTGTCTCTATTGAAGTCAAAATTGAGTGTGACAGTGAGTTACCTGGTCATGTATAACTGGTGAAACCAAGTTAATTGTTGACAAAGTTATTTAATTGGATAGAAAAAAAATCTACTCGCCAAGTGGCGGCAGAACATACACATAAAGGATGGTTGTAATTGGCAAGCTTTTGGAGCCAGTGGCTCCTTCTTCAGACTGAAGGATTGAAGGGGAAGGAAGAGGGATGAAGGAAAAGGACTGACATCACTTAGTTCCAATAAGAGGGATGTAGAGGAATTACAGGCAAAGTTTAAAGAGATTGTAAATCGTGGTCTAGAGAATTATGTGCCTAGTAAGTGATTAAGACATAAAAGACCGGTCATGGTTTAATAATGAGAGTCGGAAACTGCTGATGAAGCAGAGGCTATTGCACTCTTCATTCAAAAGAGAATTGCCAAATGACAACACACAAAGGTTAGTAGAAAGTCTGTGGAAAGATCTATGCGCGAAGCATACACATAGTACCACCGTCATAACACAGCAAACGATCTGCTATAGAAGCTGAGAAAATTCTGGTCCTGTGCAAAATTACTAAGCAGATCTAAGGGTTCCATCCAGTCACTTGTTGACCAGTCCAGTGTGGCATTTAAAGATAGCAAAACAAAAGCCGAAGTTTTAAATTTCACATTCAAGAAATCATTCACGAAGGAGGATCGTACAAACGTACTGTCATATGACTGTCAACAGACTCCCATATGGACGACATAGTACTAATTATCCTTGATGTAGAGAAACAGCTGAAAGAGTTGAAAACAAATAAGTCACCAGATCAGAATGGAATCCCAAGTCGATTTTTTAAAGAGCGTTCTGCGCCATTGGCCTCTTACTTATTTTCTATTTATCACGGATTTCTCGCCCAGTGCAAAATCCATAGTGACCAAAAAAAAGGGCAGGTTACTACTGGGTATAAGAAACCCAAAAGAACAGACCCGCAAAATTACAAAAGAACAGACCCGCAAAATTACGTATCCCTAACATCGGTTTGCTGCAGAATGCTTGAACATATTCTGAGACCGAATGTAATAAATTTTCTTGAGTCCGAGAAGCTTATGTCCATGAATCAGCGTGGTTTGAGAAATGATCGCTTGTGTAAAACTCAACTTGCTCTTTTCTCACATGTTGTATTGCAAACTATGGATGAAGAGCAGTAGGCAGATTTCATTTTTCTTGATTCCCAGAAAGCGTTTGACACGGTGCCCCAATGCAAATTATTCATGACAGTACAAGCAGATGGAATAGTCACAGATATGTGAGTGACTCAGACTTAAGTTATAGAAGCCAGTATGTTGTCTTCGATGGCGAGTGTTCATCAGACATAAGGGTATTGTCAGGAGTGCCCCAGGAAAATGTGATAGGACCACTGCTATTATCTGTATACAGAAATTATTTGGCGGACAGGGTGAGCAGTAATCTGTGGTCGTTTGGTGATGATGCTGTGGTGTTTGGTAAGGTGTCATCATTAAGTGACTGAAGGAAGATACAAGATGAATTAGACAAAATTTGTAGTTGTGATGAATGACAGCTAGCTCCAAAGGTAGAACCAAGTGAAAAACAAATCCGTAATGTTCAGATACAGCATTAGTAGTGTCCTGCTTGACAGTCACATTGTTTAAATATCTGGGTGTAAAATTTCGAAGTGATATGAAATGGAACGAACATGTGAGGATTTTAGTAGGAAAGGCAAATGGTCAACTTTGGTTTATCGGGAGAATTTTAGGAAACTATGGTTCAAGTGTAAAGGAGACTGCATATAGGAGGCTATTTTTGAGTACTGCTCAAGTGTTTGGGATCTGTGCCAGGTCAGATTAAAGGAAGACATTGAAGTAATTCAGAAGCAGGCTGCTGCTAGATTTGTTACTGATACATTTGAACAACACACAAGTGTTACGGAGATGTTTCGGGAACACAAATCAAAATCCCTGAAGGGAACGCGACATTCTTTTCAAGGAACACTATTGGGAAAATTTAGAGAATGGCATCTGAGACTGACTGCAGAACGATTCTGTAGCCTCCAACATACACTAAAGTAAGGACTATGAAGATAAGGTATGAGAAGTTTGGGGCTCAGACAGAGGCATATAGACAGTCGTTTATCCCTTGTTGTATTTGTGAGTGGAACAGGAGAGAAAATGACTAGTAATGGTATAAGATGTCCTCCGCCATGAATGGTAAGGTAGGTTTTTGGATGGGCCAAATACCTTAAGGAGCTGCTGGAGGTCTTGTTCGACTTCTGGGATGAAATCATGGTCATAAGGATTTTAAGCAGAGAAGACTTAAGCCACATTGTCAGAGTCATGACCTCTGTGGTGGATCCTTTGTCTGGGATGACCAAGTCTGGATTGATTTTCAGGCTACAGGTAGCTGTGTGTTCCATAGAAATGATGATTATAATATCCCTTGCCGCGTACTAGCTGTTAGGAGTTGTGACTCGATCAGCTGATCAATTCAACAACCTTGCTATTGTTATTGGTTCAAAGTTAATATACATCACAAGGTGGGCGTTTCGCCTGCACGAGCAAAATAGTTGTTCCTTCACTTAGCGTTGCTCCATGGCGAGTGAAGAAGTGTAAGAAAATCAGTATGTGATGGGACTTCGTTGCAAGATAGGATGATGAGAGGATGCGTGTGAAGTGTTTGCAATGAAACAGTCATTGTTGTGTTTTTTGAGATTCATAAGCTATATGTAACGTTAATGTGGATTTTAGTAACAGCCATAATACATATGAAGTATTTCAAAGGTAATTTGGCGTATTTATTTTTGATCAAAGGATTCTGTGATGAACTGTAATGTACAACAAGCTTGTACAGGACTCTGAACATTTGGTGGTCAATGTTTGCTGTAGAATCTGCTTCAATAACATGGTCAAAAGCATAGAGAAAGTGTTCTCTGCTAAAACAAACTCATTTCACTCGCAGACAATTGTCGAATGACCAAATACGAATAGCAGTATCCCAGTTCGTGAAGATCCTATAGAAGTTTTCTTTCTCATACATTTCAAGAATTTTACAGGCGACCATCAGAGTTAGCAGCTGCTTCTACACCACGAGAGTAACTTGTCTACATGTACGAAATTATGTATGCTGTGGGAGCAGTTGATGCCGCTCTGGAAATTGATATCTTCCTTCACAGGCATACAAACAGAGACACTACATACACTAGTTCACTAACAACGAGTTTAATATTACCAGCTTAAAAACATTATTTTCTTCTTTTGAGACATAATATTATATGCTGGACTCACTGGGGAGGTGATATCAGGTTAGAAGTAAGATAACCAGGGGATGACTGGGTGGAAAAGATGGAGGATCATGGTCGGAGGAAGGTTGGAACTGCTTTAAATGAAGTTCTATGGGGGTTTTGGGTGGCTGTTGTCAGTGAGGTGCGTGGCAAAGAAATATTTCCACTGTCGAGAATGAGTAAAGCAAACAAGTTCCTTTACAAGTCTAACATGGTTGAACTTGCATTTGGGTCTAACGTTGAGGCCTTTAGAAAGTATTGACACTTCTGCAATGGTCAAGTTAAATGGGTGTTCGGGAGTGTTTATATGGAGGGTGAAGTAAGTTTTTGAGGATGCGGAAGGCATAGTGAGATAGACTAGCATGGAGAGCTGCATCAAACCAGTCTTCGAACTGAAGATCACAAGAGTATAACATCAGGACTTAATTTACAACTAAGCATAGAACAAATACACAAGGGTTTATCAGCAGAAACAGAAGCTGTAGCAGAGGCGGCAACTATGCATAGAACAAATACACAAGGGCTTATCAGCAGAAACAGATGCTGTAGCAGAGGCAAAATAAGACCAAATCGTATCAAACATTAATGTCTTATAGCTGACAATATTTTGAAGAGGAATGTTTTCCAGTGATGTAATTCTATAAACATTATCCTCCATGAAATAACTGCTGATATGTGATGGTGGTGGTAGCAGTTTTAAAACCGATACCATAATCATGTACTTGTTTATATGTAGTAGGATGCTACCTGTAAACACAATGAATAGAACAGCATGGCAGCACGGTGACATTTGACTTGACTGAAATAAAGAAAGTGTGGTTACTTATATAGCAACACACTAGATCGGACTGATAATTTTGCGCAGATCAGAAATGCTCATCGCGGACGTGCTACTGAGCCATCCTAGAGTGCACGCTGTGTATGACATTGGATTGCTACGACTTATGCAAGCTGTTGAGCACCCAGGGAACAGGATACTGTGTTGAGGACCCAGAGTGGCTTGAAAACAATAAATTGATCTAAAGAAGAATGAATATTGGAAAGCTGAGCTCCGTTATTCTATTTCTTGTTTGTACACTTACTGAGTTCTCAATGAGTCTGTAGCATTATGCATGTTATTGTTTGTGTTTCATCCTAAATTTATTATTATGGAATTAGTCTGAATTTAAAGCATTCTTATAGAGTATGCCAGCCCTTTAGATTTTTTCAAAAACTGAGATTCAGTAAGAGTCTTAAACAGAAAAATGCTACTTAAGAAAAGATTGCACAATTGTCTTCTTAGATACTTCATTTGCAAGATGCTATGCCCAGTGAATCTTTATCAGACATCTGCTCTCCTGATGATAAGATATTGTCATACAATGTTCCATTATGTTTGAGACAAGATGATTCCCTATTTTCACTTGGGATGTACAGAATAAATTCGTGGCACTTTCATGCTTATGGTCACAATTTTGCCGTGTTTATATTTGAAAAAAAAACTATCAGTTGTTACAACAAATACTAGCAGTCTGAATGTAATTATAAAGGTCACATTTTTCATGAGATAGGGTATATTTATATAAGGTAATAACCATCTACAAAAATTCTTGCTCTGCTAACACTATTGAGAAAGGACTGCCATTAGACAAGAGTGATGTTACATTCAAATCTGATGAGTCTCCAACAAAAACTGCACACTAAGCACTACCAAACAAACACCAGGCCACTTTCATAACTAAACAGATAATCTATAATGAGCCAATATCATGTTTCACAGTTTTACTTTTTTCTTTATTTTTGCATAATAACCTCTCTTGTTTAATATTTTCAGGCTCTGTCCGGTCAGTGTGGCTTCATGGCAGCTAATATGTATGCACGCTCAATATTTGGGGAAGATGCTTTGGCTAACCTGAGTATTGAAAAGCCATTCAACAAACCAGATGCGCCAGTTACCGGGCACATTCGAATACGAGCTAAAAGCCAGGTATGCATTTCTCTCTCTCTCTCTCTCTCTCTCTCTCTCTCTCTCTCTCTCTCTCTCTCTCTCTCTCTCTCTCTCTCTCATATCTGGAAAATTTGCTACAATATTATACAATTCATAAAACAAAAACATTAACCAACTCGTTTGCTGTTGCTACTGTTCACCTCTGGAACAAGCTGCCCTACACTCCTTCCGCAATTCGAAGTCCTGCTACTTTCAAAGAAAAGTTGAAGAAATTCCTCCTGTCATCCTCATAATGCTTCCCCAAAATTGACATGTGTGGCCAACTTCCCCTCTGTCAAAAAGCAGAGCTAAGGCTCCTATCCCCTTTTCCTTTTTCTGTGTATCATGCCACCTCCTCCTCCCTTATATTCTTTAATTGTGTATTATCAGATTCATCTTTCCTTTCCTCGTCCATCCCATTGCCGCTAGCACTCATAATTAAAAATCTACCTTATTGTAACCTCTAATTATTGTTGTATTACTGTGTACTATTATAACAACGAAAATAACCTGGAGAATACACATATAAAAGGAGGTTTAACTTATGCAAGCTTCGGACCTCATTTGTCCAGCAGAAGGGAATGAAAGAGGGGTGAAGAGAAAGGAACTGGAGAGGTTTAGGAAAAGGGGCAGAGTTTGGAAAAGTAGCCCAGAACCCCAGGTCAGGGGAGATTTACTGGATGAGAAGGAAAGACTGATTGTTGGGGACTGCACCAGACAAGCTCTCAAAATCTGAGACCTCAAAGGTGGAAGAAAGGGTAACGTGTAAGACAGTGATTACTGCTACAACATCGTGCCCTAGTTAATAAGAGTGAAAAGCTAAGTTCATTGTATGTAACAGAGGTTGGAGGGGGACAGAGAAAAATAGATGGGTCAGAAAATGAAAAATGTAGAAAATTAAAATGGAGTGAAGAACGGAGTAGTTACATTGAAGAAATGCTGAGACAGAAGAAATTAACCTAAATTAAAGCCAAGTGGGTGGCAATAACGAAGGACGTGGTGTAGTGCTAGTTCCCACCTGCAGAGTTCTGAGAAACTGGTGTCCAGGGGAAGATTCCAGATGATGTGTGTGGCGGAACAAGCACCTACATTATGTGATCAAACTTATCCGGACACCCCCAAAAATATACGCTTTCATATTAAGTGCATTGTGCTGCCACCTACTGTCAGGTACTCCATATCAGCAACCTCAGTAGTCATTAGACATTGTGAGAGAGCAGACTGGGGTGCTCCGCGGAACTCACAGATTTCGAACGTGGTCAGGTGATTGGGTGTCACATGTGTCATACAACTGTACGCGAGATTTCCACACTTCTAAACATCCCTAGGTCCACTGTTTCTCAGAACTCTGCAGGTGGGAACTAGCACTACACATCCTTCATTATTGCCACCCACTTGGCCTTAATTTAGGTTAATTTCTTCTGTCTCAGCATTTCTTCAATGTAACTACTCTGTTCTTCACTCCATTTTAATTTTCTACATTTTTTCATTTTCCGACCCATCTATTTTTCCCTGTCTCCCTCCAACCTCTGTTACATCCAATGAACTTAGCTTTTCACTCTTATTAACTAGTGCACGATGTTGTAGCAGTAATCACTGTCTTACACGTTACCCTTTCTTCCACCTTTGAGGTCTCAGATTTTGAGAGCTTGTCTGGTGCAGTCCCCAACAATCAGTCTTTCCTTCTCATCCAGTAAATCTCCCCCGACCTGGGGTTCTGGGTGACTTTTCTGAACTCTACCCCTTTTCCTAAACCTCACCATTTCCTTTCCCTTCATTCCTCTTTCTTCTCCTTCAATCGTTCTGCTAGGAGGAGGAGCCAATGGTTCTGAAAACTTGAATAAGTTAAACCTTTTCTTATGTATGTATTCTCCTCGCAGTGCGTGGTGAGTAGATTCTATCCAATAACATTATAGTATCTGTACTTTTGTAATTTTCATTTTTCTAAATGTAGTATAACATGCTTACTGCAGTATATGACAATGTAAAATATATATAGAAAACTTGCTTAGGTGCAAGAGAGAGCCTAATGGCCCTAATATTGCCTGGTTAAATAAATCAGTAAATAAAATAAATATACTAAGAATTCTTCCTATTATGTTGTCTTTTTTTAAGAGTATAAAATTCCACTCCACAGATTACTGTTCTGAAGTGTTGATTTCTTTTTGCTTCTAGTTTCTGATGAAGTTAATGGAATAAATTTAGTTGAAGGAGAACCATGTGTGAAGTGTTCAGTGTAGTCAAAAGTAAAACGCCATGTACTGACTTGACAGAAAATCCTAAAATGTTATGATCTTAGGGTAAATCAGTAAATGGATCAAGGCCTTGTGTCCAGACACTCTGAGACCATAGTAGCACTGAAACTGATGGTGACATAGAAAAGGCCAAAATACTAAACTCTTTGTTTCAAAAACAGTTTCACAGAGGAAGATTGCACTTCAGTTCCTACTCTAAATCGTTAAACATACAACAAAAGCTAGGTATCAGAATTGATAATCAAGGAATAGAAAAGCAACTGAAATCACGCAGTAGAGAAAAGGCCACTGGACCTGACAGATTTCCAATATGAGTCTACTTGGAATAAGTTAAAGAACTTTTCCCCTCTTCTAGCAGCATTGTACCAAAGATCTCTAGAGGACTAAAGCCCTTCCTAATTATTGGGAAAAAGCATGTATTATTCCTGTTTCAAGAATGAATGGTGAACAGATGCACAAAAGTATATCTCTGACATTGATCTGTTGTAGAATTTTTGAAAACATTTTAAGCCGACACATTATGAAACTTCTGGAGACCGAAACTCTCCTTTGTAGGAATCAAAATGTGTTCTAAAAACAACAATGGTGGGAAACTTAGCTGACCTCTGTTCATCAACAAAATCCAGAAAGCAGTAGATACAGGTGCCCAGGTAGGTGCCATAATCCTTGACTTTATGGAAGGTGGTTGATACAGTTCCGCACTGCTGCCTAGTGAACAAAATAAGTGTACTGCATGCCAAATCAACTGTGTGACTGTATTAAAGAGTAACTAGCAAACTGAACAAAGTGTGTCATTCTCAGTGGAGAGAAGTGTTCGATGTAGAAGTAGCTTCAGGCACACCCCAAGGGAGTGTTATAGGATCATGACTTTTCACAGTATATGTAAATGAATGGTAGATAATGCTGGAAGTTCCATGAGGCTTTTGGCAGATGTTGCTGTTGTATACAGAGGTCACAATGCTAGAAAACTGTAGTGAAATGCAGGAAGACTTACAGAGGATTGAGGACTGGTGCAGTGTGTAGCAGTTGAACCTTAACATAAACAAACGTAATGTGTTGTGTGTAAGTAGACAGAAAAGCCCATTATTGTATGATTACATGATAGCAGAACAATAACTGGATGCAGTTTTCCATAAAATATCTAAGATTATGCACAGAGAGGGATTTAAACCGTATAAAATCAGTTGTGGGGAAGGCCAAACTGAGACTTATTGGAAGAAACTTCTGGAAATGTAGTCCATCTGCAAAGGGGGTAACTTACAAAACCTTTGTTCGACCAGTGCTTCAGTATTGCTTGGTCTGGAATCTATACCAGATAGTATCGATACAGGAAATAGAGAAGATCCAAAGAAGAGCAGCATGTTTCGTTAGATGATAATTGGTAAGTGTGAAAGCTTCATAGGTGGTGTTCAGACAACTTCAGTGACAGGTGCTCCAAAGAGGTGTGGTTCACTGTTAAAGATACAAGAGTGTACATTTCTAGATGAGTCGACCATTATATTGCTTCCTTCTACATATACGAGGTACTACTCAAAAGTTCCCAGAATACACCAATAAATAATATTACACATTACCTGGAACTTATCACCGTCACTTTCAAAGTAGTTCCCTTGGGGGGTGAATACACGCTCCTAGCAGTTTTTCCATGAACTGAAAGCTCTGTGGAATGCATTTTTGATGAGCCTGTTTAATGCCACTAGTGATTCTGACTCAATCTCCTCGAAAGTGTGAAATCTTCAGTTTTTTAACTTGAGTTTCATTCTGGGAAATAAAAAGAGTCTCTCTGTGCCATTTTGGGTGCATATCATGGATGAGGAACAACCATCATTTTGTAATTCTTCAGGCTTTCCCAGTGATAATGTTGACATGTTGAATAATCAGATCTTCTGCTGGCTGTTTGTGTCAATCTTACATGATATTTCGTGGCAGATTATGAAAATGAGGCTAACACTTGTCTGACGAAGAAATAATAATGTTAAAACCTGTGGGAAGCAGCTTCCCACAGGTTTTAACGTTACTATTTCTTCATCAGACAATTGCATGATATTTCATTGGCGTGACTCACTGTCTTCTTCAGATGTTCCCTGAGGCTCTTCCATGGGTGGATTGGTTGGAGTAATTATGCCTGGATGGTGCTAGGTGCTCCGTTTTCATTCACAGCTACATCAGGCACTCCATCCGCAGTCCATGTCCACCAGGGGCGGCTCTAGTTGTCCTCTTTTGCTGCTAGTGGTCAGATCACTATCTGCACCCGGTTTAGCCACCCTCTGGTGTCATGCTTGTTTTCTGATACTCTGTTTTGCATCCACACTCTGCCATGTGTTCTATCCACTGACTGCTGGCTTGGCCATCCTCCATTTGTCTTGGGCATTGTGTGTCATGTCCTTGCCTGTTGAAGCAGGCGTTCCGTGTTGTACTTCTCATTGGGTGCAACAGGTATCCAGTGCCGTGGTTGAGGAGCTTCTCCATGACCTTGATATCGATGGATTCTTTCATGACACTTTCCCAGTATCTCTGGGTCTCTATCACACTCTTGGTGTTGTTGTAGCTCATGAGTGACCAAGTTCTAGACAGTGATCTGCTATTGCTGATTTGGTTGCCTTTGGTATGCCTCTGATGTTCTTTATACCTGATGCCCAGCATCCCAGTGGTCTGGCCAATGTGTGACATTCTTCACTGGCACGGCATATTATAAAAGCTTGCTTCTGTAGCTCCAAGTATCGTTTATATTCCCCAGTTGTAATGGATGAGCAAAATATACTTTTGATGTTGTTTTTCAAGAGAATTCTGCTGGTTTGGCAGAGATTTGTCTGTAGTACAGCAGGTATGCCACTGTCTTTGTCTCTTATTGTTCTTCTGTAACATCTGGTGGAGTGGTAGAGCAAAGTGCCTTTTAAATGTCTCTGAAAGAGTACCCATTTTTGTGGTACACCAATTGTAAGTGCTTTATTTCATAAAATAGTTTTTAATTTGTGGCAAAATCTTCTGTAAATGTGCTCCGTAGAAAGGTGGTTTCAGTTGTTCCTAGTTGCCTCAGATGTAGGTACTTCATTTTATCTATGTGCTCGTGTATTTAAAACCCTTAGTACTAAGAGATTGGAACTGTAACCAACAAAGACATCTCAGCATGTCACTATTCTGGTATGTGGACTGTACTGACCAATCAGCAAATGTTTATCTGCTGATAATACTGAAGTTTTTACTTCGTTGAAGTGTGCAAGTGGTCATTTCCAGCAGCCCGCACTCTGCCCTAATTTTATCATCAGGTTGTATATGGATTCATTAATTTCATATCGGTGCATGTAGTTCATATACCTTGTGTCAGGGTAAGGAAGGCATGATCCTTAACAGACTCCGCTTCCACAGTGGTGCTGTTGAGAGGCTCTTTTAGCGATAGTGCTCGGAACTTGTAGTTGGCAACAACAGTAATAATGCAACTTTGAGTCAGGCATGGAGGCTCAGATTGCCTGAGACTTAAGACAAGTGCTTGTGGCAGACAGAAAATCTGGGTTCAAGATCCTATCTGGAGGAAATTCTGAATTGTTACACGTCCAATGAAAGTTCTTCTTTAGGATACAAGTTGTCCTTAGCGGAATTGTTCAGATGACACTGTATGATCCTATTCTTAATTATGTCTTTTTGTGATAATGACAGACAAAAAAAGTCTTACCATCTTTGTTGTTTGTAATAGTGGCTACAGGCCACTTTGGTAGAATGTGAGTCTTCTGACTTACTGCGACTTTGGTGGTTTGTGTGGTAGTGTGTCATCAACTGCTTAGTCCAGTAGCTCCTCAGTTGACATTATATGCATGTAAGTGAAACAATTCAAGAGCAGTTTGCCACTGAAACCTCTTAGGTAGTGACCAGGAATCATAGGACACCTGTATCAGTAGTTGGATTTGCTCTCTTGCAGAACACATAGGGTGTTTAAGTATTTTTTTGTATGTACAAAAGGAGACTTCACTTGAGAGAAATATAAAATTTCAAGGAGAGACTGACTGGCCTTTATTTACCTTCAGTAGGTAAAATTCCCATACTTCCAATTGACCCAATAAAAGTAAGAAAAAGATCATCTCTATTTCTATTGCAGTGCTAGAATTTTACCTCCTAAATGTAAGTGCTAAATATTCGTTTGAGAAAAAATTACACAAAAAATGAACTAAATTTTCATACACCAGGTTTTATCAATTTTTTGTGATATGAAACTAAAATTCATTTTTATTTTGCAGGGAATGGCTCTGAGCTTGGGAGATAAAATCAACATGACACAAAAAGGTCCACAAAAAGCATGTAGTGGAGCATAAATATGTACTACCATGAATTTATTTTCTGAGATATGAAATGTGAACAATATACTGGAGTTAAGTGATGTCTTTTATTCATATTATTATACAATATCTTGTTTTACATAATTGTAATAGTACAACTTGTATACTGTACATGTTTTTATTTAAGATTAAATCTCGAAGTTGTAAATTAAATGTTGAAATAATTGAGATGTGCCTCACACCCTGCTTCAAACGGTAAGTAGCTGTCAGTTTCGTTAACTTAATAACACATACATCTCACAGACCAAGATTTCAACTATCCAGGATATGTCACAGTTCATCTATTCACCAGACCTCAGTTATCATACTGCCCGCTGTAAACTAGTGTAAATATGGTCATAGCAAGTTCAAATGCTCACACATGCAAAGTTCTTGCTATGATTCATGTTGTTTATGTAAAAGAGAAGACACCTGCTAAATTTAACCTTCAATATATTTTTGTTTATACTGAAAATGTAGATTTCAGTTGTCATGATGAAAGGCATGGGAAAAGCATCAGCCATCACTGATAAAATTGTCCAAGATACTAAAGATGTAAGCTAACTGCCATTTAACAATCTCTCAAATTCATGAATTGTCAAGAAGTGTTTTCAATTAAACTATTACAGTGGGATATTGAAAATAGGCAGGCTGAAGATCGCAAATGAAATCAGCTGGTCACAGTATAGTCATAACTCACATTATGAAGAACAAGGGAGTTATTTACTGAGCTTACTGTGTAGTTTAATGAAACTTTACTGCATCATTACGTATCTGAGAGTACCATTGAAATGTAAAAAGACAGCAGTCGCAAAAGTTGCTGTAAATGCTACTGGTAAAATTGAAGTAATAAATAATACTTTATGAAAGCTGTAAGGTTGATATCAACAAAACATGCTAAAAAATATACTTAAATTCTGTTAGTGACAGTTACTTGTGGACGTGTTCACAATATAACCTTGTAAAAGGAAGTTTGTAAACTTTGTCAAAAACGAGTACATCATTTTCAAATGCTGCAAAGGTATGTTGATTGTTAAAAATGCAAAATGGTGCTCTTTAAGTTAAATATATACCATATTTAACTGACTGCAAGATGACATTTTTCCAAAATTCATCAGTAAAAAATACAGCAGATTAAACTTCAACTGCTTGAAGTCAGTGTTTTTACATTGTGTAGTGGCTTAATGTAGGGGTTGTCTTCCATTTGCAGGTGAAGATTTGGTAGTTGAGATCAAGTGCAGATTTTATTTAGCGACTTCAGAAGGGCAGTTGGAGGTGGAAGCAGAGTCCTAGTCAAACACTAGGATGAACATGGGGAAGGGAGTGGCAAGCTCCAGTTCACCTGAATTGAAATATAGTCAAAATTGACCTGGTATTGCAAATAGAAAGATACTCAACAGTAAAATACATTTCTATGAGAAATATATTAATTCTAATATAAATACATTCACACAGAACACTCAAAACACAGCATAAATCCTGCGTCTGGCCATCCTGATTTAGGTTTTCCGTGATTTCCCTAAGTCACTCCAGGCAAATGCCGGGATGGTTCCTTTGAAAGGACACGACTGACTCCCTTCCCTGTCCTTCCCTAATCCGATGAGACCGATGACCTCACTGTCTGGTCTCCTTCCTCAAACAACCCAACCCCACAGCATAAAAAACAAAACATGTTGTTCAACAATGGAGTTACTGCTCCACAGCACTGTTGCATTTTGAGGTTGGCAACACATGATGTTACAAGTGCACTGTTAGCCCAAAGTGCTCAGATTTCTGCTGATGAACACCTATGGAGCCGAGAGGACAGCATGTTTTTAATTTTAAATTAAGTTGCAGTTTCCATCACTATTATCTCAGCATTTGAAATCTATAACCTTAAAGTTCTCAAAAGTAACAGCAGCATTCAGTTTGCTATGATTTTCAATGCTATAAGAACAGTAAATTATATGGCTCAATAATAGATGAAAATCATTGCCACGATACTGTTCACAAAAGGTAACAATTCACAATTGGTTTGTGCAGACAG
The DNA here is from genome assembly GCF_023864345.2 of Schistocerca serialis cubense. Taxonomy (NCBI): domain Eukaryota; kingdom Metazoa; phylum Arthropoda; class Insecta; order Orthoptera; family Acrididae; genus Schistocerca; species Schistocerca serialis. The sequence goes on from NC_064644.1 coordinate 48,100,587, forward strand.
TATAGTGCTAATTTTAAGTTAATGTTAATTCATGAAGAAGGGACCATAAAAATGGTATGGCAGGAAGAAAATTTGGTGTCACAAAAAAAAATCCTTGTAGGTTGTGTAAGATAATGTATAAATTAAAGAAAGCCAGTTCCACATGCCCCCAGCTGTCAGGAGCTGCAGCACAGAAGGTTTCAGTAATTGGAGCAACAGGTCATGCAGTATATGAAGGTGCTGGAGATAAGAATTTTCCAATAACATGAGATACAGAATTCAAAGCGAGTATGGGCTGATGCATGAGGATAATGAATAGGACATGACTTAAATCGTGACCATGAACAATGGTAACAAAGTGACTTCCCATAGCAATTAATGAAAAGCTACTTGCTTTTCAGCGTTGTGTATCATCCTGAGAAACTACGACTACTTGCTAAGCCTGTTTATGTAAATAGGCTGTTAAATGTTACTGCCATTACTCAGGCCAGCACTACATTAATCAAATAAGGAGTGTTAATGCTTGCCAACAGCTTACAATAAAAAACACATCATGCCAGAGAGACACAAAGGTTGGATAATCCATTCGACCAGGTGTCAGCTCCAGTCACCAGTACTGGACGTGCACTCTGCTCAGCACCATGTCTCAGTTGCCACAGTAACTGGCTGTACTATAAAATTCAAAAAACAATTCATTAAAACATAGGCACAACAATTTTTACACAAGATAAATGGAGCAACCACCTTCATGAACTCTTAATCCCTAAGAGTATCCAAAACTTAATAAAACTGTGTTATCTTACTACAATAACCAGCAGCAAGTTCAGTGCTGGTCACTTAATGCCACATCAGAAATAGTTGTTACAGCAACTAATGGAAGTTGACAGTCCAAAATAAACTGGTCTCAATGAGTGTCAACATGCGCAGTTTGCAAAAATGAAATGTCAAAAGCAAATGTTCAGAAAGTGCTCACCAATTTTAATTCCACTGGTGATGGCAGCTGATGAATATGATGGAATCAACAGCAGCAAGTTCCTCAGTCTGTCCAGACTCTGCCTGCCACTAGCAGGTGCTCTCAGAGTACCACATATTTTTGCAGCAGTGTGTCTTTCCTCTTGCGTGTCTGCACAGCCCCAGCACATGGTCCTGGCAGGCACTGCCTTTCCTATCCACTCATTTGAATGACAAAATGGAATGAATGTGCTTATGTGCATGCCCTGTAAAAGTTTCACAGATAGGTCGTGGCCTGTCATCGACAAAGCCGAACCCATTGCTGGGTAACTGCCACAGGTAATAGTGAACAACTACTATCGATATGAAGCGGAATGGCTCAGTGTTCTTGTAAGAAGTTCTGGCAATGAAAAGGCCAGACTAACTGTCATTCTGGGTACTCTGGCAGATGGAAGCAAGCTCCTGTCATAAGTGGCTCTTCACAAGAAAATCATACCAAAAGATAAACTGCCTGCAGGACTTATCTTTAGATGTCAAAAAGTGGAATGAATGGTTAATGACCTGAAGCCCTCACAATCCATGCAGGGTCAGTGGTTTCTTACTGCAAGGAGCAGAATCTCAAGTAAATCCATAATGAGAGGCTTCAGAGTCGCAAACTCTGGAAGAGGAAGTATTCAAAAGAAACCCAAGTAGTGTACAGAATTTTATGGTTGCCTGTATGAAGAAAATTAAACAGTAATTCACAACTAGGGGATGTTGTCCAAGATTGAAGATTTCATGATATTTGAAGTTTTATTTGAATCTCGTGGGATGATTTTATTACTATCATTGAATAACTCCTTTTGACAAAGTACGAGGTCTATTCAAAAAATTCCAGAACATTCTTAATTTTGCGCCAATGGTCTTTTGGAGCGAAATGCGGTTGGCATCCCTGCACACACTTGTGTTTATTTTGCAACTGCCGGCAGTTTCATTGTTTATCTGTTAGTTATTGTTCAGTGCTTCATTGAGTTGAACGTAGTCACACAGTTTGTGAATTTAGAGATGGCAAGAGTTACAGGAGCAATGCATCTGCATTAAGTTTTGCATGAAACTCAAGAAAATGTTTACAAATATACACCAAATGATGCAGGAAGCCTACGGTGATGAGTGCTTAAGCTGTACTCAGTGTTAAGAATGGTTCACACAGATTAAAAAAAATGGCTGGACGGAAGTTGAAGATGGCCCTCACACAGAGTGACCTTACAATGTCTACCGACAATGCTCATGTCAGAAACAACTACAAAATTTGTGCCACAGGGATGAACTTATTTTATGGTACTATTGGGACATATTGCGACACCAGCAAAAAAATGTGAGAAGGAAATAGCCTGAAATGTGGCAAGACAATTCATGGCTCTCACTTCATGAAAATGCACCCGCAAACCTTCATCCGTGTTGGCGCATGGCTATTGCCAAAAAACAAAATCACTGTGCTGCCTCATTCTACACACTCTCCAGACCTGGCCCACTACAGACTTTTTTTATTTCCAGAGTTGTAAACCCCATTGAAAGGATGAAGATTTGTAACAGTAGATGAGATAAAAGAAAATTCGCAGACAGTGCTTCATGCGATTCAGCAAGAGGCCTACCAGATCTGGTTCTGGAAGTGGAAGTGGTGTTGGGAGCAGTGTGTCACTTTGGAGGAGAATATTTCAAAGATCATACACAATAAGTAAAAGATAAGCATAGAAAAATTTTGGGGACAGAGTTCTGGAATTTTTTTGAACAGACCTTGTATATAATAAACTAATAGTGGCATCTCTGTCCTTGTCACTGATGAACTCCATTCAATCAATTAAGAAAGTGAGCCGTGAAATGGTGCCTCACAGTATTCAATGTCATGGGTGTCTCACAAAATGGCAATATAAATGATTAATGGAAAATCTCATATAAGATATGAAACAAATACTAACAAAGAGATAGAGGGGCTGGCCAGTACTTACCTCAGCTCAGTACAGCCGATAGATACACATAAAACAGAACTGAAAATTTACATTCCTAGCTTTCGGAACTTTGTTCCTTCATCAGCGAGGAGAGAGGGGAAAAAAGGGAAGAAGGGAAAGTGGATTCAGTTACTCACAACCCAGGTTATGAAGCAACAGGGAAAGGTAAACAGGGAGGGTAGCAAGGATGGAGGCATGGTTGCCTCCATCCTTGCTACCCTCCCTGTTTACCTTTCCCTGTTGCTTCATAACCTGGGTTGTGAGTAACTGAATCCACTTTCCCTTCTTCCCTTTTTTCCCCTCTCTCCTCCCTGATGAAGGAACAAAGTTCCGAAAGCTAGGAATGTAAATTTTCAGTTCTGTTTTATGTGTATCTATCGGCTGTACTGAGCTGAGGCAAGTACTGGCCAGCCCCTCTATCTCTTTGTTAGAAAATGGCAATATAGAACTGCAAGAAGAGAAGAAGCAGTAGTAGGCTTACAAATGAATGGTGCTCTTGATGAAGACAAATGAAAAATAGTGATTCCACAGGCCCATGTTGTTAATAGTATGCAAAACAGAGGTTGTGAAGATAAATCTATGAAAACCATTTCTTTTTGCTAATGCTATTTCTTGTTGCTTTGCCAGAATGTGGACAGTAGATGAATGACGTAAGATTACAATAGTTAGTAGAATTTTTATGGCAGATTTTAATGTGTGTTTTGTCGGTGAAAGATTTTGTAATTTTGAGTAGTCATAAATTGTTGAAAATACTAAGATCCTCTTTAGAGTAGGGGGTCTCATATATTCAGGGTTGTCTTACATTGGGTAAATATGGTGTTTCAGGAAAGACGTAGTGTTTCAGCAATTAACAAAGATCAGTGTACAACACAGTGTGGTAACATAAACCAATAAATCCGTTAAAGTAGACTCGGGCAGAAAGTACACTGATGAGCCAAACAATTATGACCACTGCCCATTGTGAGATTGAATCCCACCTGGTGGTGTCAGGAGCATGTGATAAAGTAAGTACTTAAGTAACGCAGAAACGAATGGGGAATCATTCTAGCAACAATAAGTTGCACAGATGGCGAAATCCACAGACATAATCATCTTTGACAAAGGATTACACTAATAATTTGGATTTCCCATTGTTGGACAAAGGATAGAGTGTTATGGCACAACACTTGGGAATGAGCATAACATAAACACTGTAGCTATGCAGCTGCCCATGTGGTACTGTAATAGCATGCACGGAAAGTGGTTGAAGGACAGTGAAATCACAAATGACATTATGGGGCTAGACATCAACATCTCACTGCAGAATGTGGAGGTCAAAGGTCTGCCCATTCTGTAAAGCAGGCTTGGCAGTGATCTGTTGCAGGTCTGATGACACAGAGGACAACGCATGTGCAGGCACAAATGTTTCAGAGCACCCTGTTCAGCACACATTGTTGAGCATGGGCCCCACAGCAGACAATACATGTGTGTTCCTATGGTGACCAATTGACACTGTCAATTAAGATTGCGATGGGCATAGGGTAACTGAGATTGGACTGTAAATCATTGGAAACATGTCACGTGGTTGGATAGTCATATTTCTTGTTACACCATGTCGATGGTCGTGTCCAGATACACCCATCTTCCAGGTGAGTGGCTGATCGAAACGTGCACCTCACCCTGGGTGCAGGTAAGTTGTACTGTATTATCGTGAACACTGATGTGCACCGGCAGCATCCTGCCATGCATGATACCTTCCCTGACAGCAGATTCATCTTCCAGCAGCATAACTGTCCGTTACAGAAGGTCATAATTGTGCAATTGTGGTCTGAAGAACATTATAGTGAAGTAGATGGGTTTGACATCTTGGCAACCAAATTCACTTGTTATGAACCCGATATAACTGTCCGGGAAGTGGTCAGGTGCTAGTTAAACACTCCCACAAACTACCAGCCCATAATTTGTGAGAACTGCATGACCTGTGCATGGTCATCTGGTACCACATATTTCTGGAAAACTACCAAGGACTTATCTAATCGCCGACCGCAGTGGCCGAGCGGTTCTAGGCGCTTCAGACCGGAACCGCGTGACTGCTACGGTCGCAGGTTCGAATCCTACCTTGGGCATGGATGTGTGTGATGTCCTTAGGTTAGTTAGGTTTAAGTAGTTTTAAGTTCTAGGGGCTGATGACCTCAGATGTTAAGTCCCATAGTGCTCAGAGCCATTTTTGAACTTATCTAATCCAAGCCACGAAGAGATTTATTGTGTTCCAAAGATGGACCAACATGCTGTTAAGCAGATGATGAAAATGTTTTGGCTCAGTGTGTACCATGTGTGGATTAAGAGAATTGTCAACATATTGGGAAAACATTATCAGCAAAGTGGCTGAATAGGACACCACCACATGAGTGTAAAATATTCAGTCCTTCTACAAAAACAAAAGTAATGAAAATGGTTTTTTTTTTTATGATGAGATTATATACTCGGCACATTGATGTTGAACACTGTTAAAAATAATATACTTGTTTCAGTTCTTAAACCAGGCATGAAATTTGAAAATACAGTATCCGATATTGATATTCACAAAAAGTGGCACAGTAGTCATTACAGTTTGAACAAATTTTTCAAACTGCAATGAGGCCAGTTCATTTATAGAAAGATTACTTATTTTATCAAAACTATCAATTGTAAAAATAAACTTCCATGGCCAGTAATATTATGCCATTTTGAAATATCTCATGCTATTATGCCATGGTTAGATGAATTTCTTGTTGAAACAATGTTCACCGCTTCTGTGAAGGACATCTTCAAGGAGGGTTGTAGCAGTTTCAAAGGTCTGATGCACATCCTGGTTCATTACTAATTGAACTAAAATTCCATTTCTGCAAGCTCCTGCTCATAGGGAACTTAGGTTAGTAGTGAGATAGGATGTTCATTGGTCCTTTGAGAAAGGCAGAACTGCCTTGAAGATGTCCTCCGCGGATGGACCAAAACATTGGGTTTCGACAAGAAATTTATCCAGCCGTGGCACCGAGCGAGGTGGCGCAGTGGTTAGCACACTGGACTCGCATTCGGAAGGACGACGGTTCAATCCCGCGTCCGGCCATCCTGATTTAGGTTTTCCGTGATTTCCCTAAATCGCTCCAGGCAAATGCCGGGATGGTTCCTCTGAAAGGGCACGGCCGACTTCCTTCCCCATCCTTCCTTAATCCCATGAGACCGATGACCACGCTGTCTGGTCTCCTTCCCCAAACCAACCACCACCCCCCAGCCGTGGCATAACAGCCGGGAATATTTTAATAGGTTTAACATCTATTACTTTTTACCATTATAACACTCAAGAGTCTACCAGTAAATCAATGTATATGTATATATAAAGTATTTAAGTGATTATCTGTGAAAACAATCATGAAAATTAGGTGGTGAATACCCCTGTGCTCGCAAGGTAAATGAGCAAAATTGACCACCTCCAGATTGATTTTGTCTACTACAAACCACATGCAAGAAGATAGAAGTCAGATAACGTTGGCTGTAGAGGGTGAGCCATTTAACATGTCACACAGTTGTGCAGACGGGTGGACAGAAGAGAAGACAGCAGTCATGTTACACAAGTCCCCTTGCAGTCAACATGTGGCTGAGGATGTGCTGTGTGCCCTCATTTGTTTAATGATATTGAATACAATCTCCTTTACCTTACTGTGCATTATTCTCTCCCTTAAATTGCTGTTTGGAATCTGTGATGTTATGCTGCAGGTGACAGAGGTAGCAATAAGAGCAGTCAAAGTACATTGGCCAACAGCCGAGAACTGAGATGGCCAGCCATTGTTCAGAACAAGAACAACAGGTGTTTGGAAGTTTACTCTCATCGACCACGAAAAACTGTATAACATTCAGATGGCCCAAAAATCAATGCTGTACTGCACATGTGAGTGAACTTGTGAGGGAAATGATACTGACTGACTGGTAGTTGTTTGAGGTCTTAACATGTGACATGTTCTGTGAACCACTGTTAGAGTTTCAAATTCAGTGCCCTGGAAAAGAATAAAAAGACTGCCGTGAGACAAATATTTTAACCCTTTGACTACCATCTGGACATAAGTGTCTCACAACAGGCTATCAGAGAAACAGTGAGAATTTGCCACCTGTTATTGCTATGTATCTTATGTCCACTGGCAAAGGGAAGCCTGCTAATTGTTTATATATATATATATCATACCTGTAGGTTGTGCTGTCTTCAACTTTTATTGTTTACCTTCTGCTCCATAAGTAGCTTGTGCCTGCATATAGGCACCCACACAAACAGATTAGCAAAGTGTGCTGCTATTACACCTTCGTGAAAAATTTGCGTAAATGAATTGCATGCTCGTATTCATGTCTGCCATGTCACAGAGCGAGCTCATATTGAGCACCTATAATGTAAGTTATAAGCTTAAAGAGTTGCTCTACCCACTGATAATGTGTGCGCTTTCTGTGTGTATGGTAATTTTTGTGCAGTCATCTTCAGAAACCTCAGACTATTTAGGAGTAACCCTGTATCTCTTACCCTCTCTGCATTGGAAACAGATTTTTTTTTCATATTTTTACATAATTATTGGTAGCCAAAGGGTTAAACATGTGGAAAGTCCAGCTACAAAAATTATTTCCTTGATATTAATCTTGTACCCTAGAACTTCACAAATATGATACTTAAAACTGCTGACCTAAAACGTACAAGCAGAGTTACAAATGTGTAATTCAGTTTTAAAGAGGTTCTACATTGGCTGTCATTTACCATAAACTGCTGCTGTATGTTTTCACAGATTACTCAGATGTTTGCAGATTTTCCCAAAAACACTACAACTGTAAGCTATAGCCTGTAATTGAAATGTTGTTAGTGCTACTCTCCATATTGTACTTCCTGAATTTTGTTCTTGTTGTTAGCTATTAATTTTGTTGAGAGTTAAGTGGACAGCATGTATCTGTACAAAGGACAAAGATTCTGGGTGAATCCCCTGAATGATACCATCTGCCTATAGAAACAAAGTAGAAAATACCAATTGCAGATTTTGGAACTAATAAGTTTTTCCTTTAGAGAGTAAGGAGAGAGTGGTTGGGAAGGGCAAGGAGGACAATCATTAAGACCCTAGTTTGCAAGGGATTTACTTATTGTTGGGAAAATTGAACAAAGCTCCAGGCCGTGATGGAATACCTGTCAGATTCTATACTGAATTTGTGACTGAGTTAGCTCCTCTTCTAACTATAATCTATCGTAGATCCCCTAAACAAACAAACTGAGGCACAGACCACACCCGTCTACAAGAAGGGTAGCAGAAGTAATCCACACAACTACAGTCCAATATCCTTGACATCGATTTGTTGTAGATTCTTAGAACATATCCTGAGCTCAAACATAACGAGGTATCTTAAACAGAATAACCTCCTCAATGCCAACCAGCATGGTTTTCGGAAACATCGATCCTGTGAAACCCAACTCGCACTTTTCTGACATGAAATACTGAAAGCTTTGGATCAGGGCAATCGGGCGGACACAGGTTTCTTGACTTCTGAAAAGCATTTGACTCAGTACCACACCCATGCTTATTGTCAAAAGTATGATCATATGTGGTATCAAGAGAAATTTGTAACTGGATTGAGGACATTTTGGTAGGAAGGACACAACATGTTATCTTGGATGGAGAGTCATCGCCAGATGTGGAAGTAACTTTGGGTGTGCCCCAGGAAAGTGTGATGGGACCTGTGCTGTTCATGTTGTATATTAAGGACCTTCCAGGCAATATTAATAGCAAAATCTGGCTTTTTGCAGATTATGCAGTTATCTATAATGAAGTACTATCTGAGAGAAGCTGCATAAATATTCAGTCAGATCTTCATAAGATATCAACGTGGTGCAGAGGTTGCCAACTTGCTCTCAATGTTCAGAAATGTAAAATTTTGCTCTCACAAAACGAAAAAACATAGTATCCTATGTCTATAATATCAATGAGTCCCTGTTGGAATCAGCCAACTAGTACAAATACCTGGGTGTAACATTTTGTAGGGATATGAAATGGAATGATCATGTATGTTCAGTCATGCGTAAAGCAGATGGCAGACTTTATTGCTAGAATACTGGGGAAGTGCAATCAGTCAACAAAAGCGATTGCTTACAAATCACTGATATGACCAGTTCTAGAATATTGCTCAAGTGTGTGTGACCTGTACCAGATAGAACTAATGGGGGACATTGAATGTGTATAGAGTAGGGCAGCACGGATGGTCACAGGTTTGTTTAATCCATGAGAGAGTGTCACAGATATACTGAACCGGCAGACTCTTGAACACAGATGTAAACTATCCTGAGAAAATCTATTAACAAAGTTTCAAGACCTGGCCATAAATGATTACTCTAGGGATATACTACATTAGGGATCATGAGGATAAGATTAGAATAATTACTGCACACACAGAGGCATTCAAACAATCATTCTCCCCGCGCTCCATACGTGAACAGAACAAGAAGGGACCCTAATAACTGGTACAGAGGGACGTACCCTCTGCCATGCACCTCACATTGGTTTGCAGAATATAGATGTAGATGTAGACAAAGGGAGGCAAAGCTAAAGGAAAAGGCATCAGTGTAGGAGAGCAAAGTTAGTGGAGGATGAGGTAGTCAAACAGGAAGATTTGAGGACTGGCTGCCTGTCATAGTGGGACATTACGGGAATGGGGGACTTGATCTTGGACGTGATCACAGGTGAAAGTCTCAGTAGCAATGGAGTGTTGGTCAAGTGTGCAGCATGTGTTCACTGTAAATGCATGTTACAGAAACTCCTGACAACTTTGTTGAAGTTCAACACACTTTCCATTGAGAGTCTAATATACCCCCTGTGCTCCAGTGCCATCTTCTAATGCTGGCAACCTCTGGGTGAGAAACTTCGAAGCCACTAGTAGCATTACAAAGAAAAGAGGTTGCAGTGTAAAAACAAACTGCACCCAAGGGAATATTGATCAGATGCATAAAGCTTTACAGAGAACCGCAACAATGAGCTAGACAGCACAACATAGAAACTGTTCTCAGCTAACAATCAGTGAGAAGGATTTTGGAGAATGATCTCCACCACCATTAATAAAAGACGCAAGTTGTGTGCAAGCTCTCCAACTTCATCGTCACCATAACTGCATATGCGTTTGTCAAGCAATGTGAAATGTAATAGAAAAAACAAGGAGAGAGTTCACAACTTATGGATGAGTGACAAGGCACATTTCCACCAAAATAGTTTTGACAACAAGCAGAACTTTTGATACTGTTTGATGAGAACTCACATCATCTCCTTGGAACCATTCTCCATCCATGAAAAATAATAGTTTGGTGTGCAATATTATCTTGGGCCATAATGAGACCTCACTCTTTTGAAAATAAATGAGAAAACAATATGATAGTAAATTCTAAAACATTATGCTGTCATGCTGGTAACATTTTCTTTGCCTGAGATCTAGCAGGATGCCGCAACAAGCAATACAGCTGCAGTGTCAATGGATGTATTTGGACTCACACTTGTGGTCATCTCCACAGCAAAAATGGCAATATTCCATGCTGGCTCTACTCACCAGATATTGGCTCCAGACCTTTTCCTTTGAGATTACCTCAAGTCTTAAAGTTTTCTAAGGAAATCTTCCAAGAATCAAAGATGATTTGAAGGAATGAATTTGATAAAAAAGAAAACAACTTTCCATCGGAAATACGACACAGACATTTCAGGATTTAAGCTAGCTTCCTACTTCTGCAGAGTGGATATGGATGGAGGAGGAGTTGCCACATTGATCAAAAACTGCCATAAATTCAAGAACATTGACATTAAAAAATTCTGTTTAGAGTATCATCTAGAAGCATGTGCAACAGAAGTAGAGTTCCATAACAGATCCTATATAATAATAACTATTTACCGAGCACCTGCAGGAAATTATAATCTATTCTTACATCATCTAGAACCTCTTTTGGGTTATTTAACAGGAAGAAACAAAGAAATTTTGATTGCTGGTGACTTTAATATAGATTTTCTAATGCAATCTTCCAGTAAACATTCACTGCAGTTAGTAATGTTGTCTTTCAATCGAACTCACACTGTAAACTTTCCAACTAGGATCACTAAATCCTCAAGGACAGCCATTGATAACATTTTTATAGACAAATCAAAGGAACAAAATCATATCATAAAACCTGTTATAAATGGACTATCAGATCATGACATGCAGCTCCTTGTTTTAGATGTAAATTCTAAGCAGATTATCAAGACTGCTAAATCTGAGTACAGGAGAGTAGTCAATCAACCAAAAATTGAGTGTTTTAGAAAACTGCTCAAAGATATGAACTGGAAAGATGTTTATAGTGCTCATGACATGAATGAAAAATATAACACATTCATGAACAATGTCAGTACCATGTTTGAAAACTGTTTTCCTCTAAAAGTTACTCAAATTAAACAGAAGTCTATAATAAAACCATGGATTACACAAGGAATAAAGATTTCCTGCAAGACAAAAAGGAAAACGTATCTGTCGACCAAGAATAGCTCCAATGCTGATGATTTAGCTAAATACAAGGAATACTGTAAAACACTAAAAAAAAGTAATTCAGACGTCTAAACAAATGCACTAAGAGAAGAAGATAGCAATGTCAGGGAACAAAATAAAAACAATATGGGATATAGTGAAAGAGCAGACTGGTAGAACCAGAAAGGAACAGGAGCAAATAGCACTAAGGGTAGACGATACATTAGTAACCGATGGGCATAGTGTGGCAAATCTATTTAACAAGTACTTTATATCCGTTACTGATAGAATGGGACTTTCAGGATCAGTAAATAAAGCCCTTGATTATCTGAAACTAGCCTTCACAAATAGCTTCAAGTACATGAATATATCACTCACTTCACCAAAAGAAATAATGTCCATAATAAAATCTTTAAAAACAAAGCATTCTAGTGGGTACGATGAAATATCAACAAAGTTAATTAAGGCATGTTCTTGTGAGTTTAGTACAATTCTAAGTTACTTGTGTAACCAGTCAATTATAACTGGGACATTTCCTGACTGGCTAAAATATGCAGATGTTAAGCCTCTATTCAAGAAAGGGGACAAAGAGATACCATCAAACTACAGACCAATTTCACTTTTGCCAGCATTCTCAAAAATTTTAGAAAAAGTAATGTACAGGCAGCTGCTCAACCATCTGACCACAAATAACATATTATCAAGAACACAGTTTGGATTTCTGAAGGGTTCTGATATCGAGAAGGCTATTTACACCTACAGTGAAAATGTACTTAATTCATTAAATAACAAATTACAAGCAGCAGGTATTTTCTGTGATTTGTCAAAGGCATTTGATTGTGTGAACCACAACATCCTTTTAAGTAAATTAGAATTCTAAGGTGTCACAGGCAGTGCTGCAAAATGGTTCAAGTCATACCTCACTAACAGGAAACAAAGGGTGTCAGTGCAAGGGACTAGTGAATTAAGTCATCAGTCATCAGAATGGGAAGAAATTACATGTGGTGTCCCACAGGGATCCATCTTAGGGCCATTGGTTTTTCTTGTGTACATTAATGATCTCTCATCAGTTACACTGCCAGAAGCAGAGTTCGTTTTGTTTGCAGATGACACAAGTATTGCAATAAATAGTATGTCAAGTGTAGTTCTAGAAAGATCTGCTAATGAAAATTTCATGGATATTAATAAATGGTTTAAAGCCAACTCACTGACATTAAACTTCGAAAAGACCCACTATATGCAATTCAGAACCTGTAAGAGGTTTCCATCCAGCATATGCATAAAATACAAAGAAGAGCAGATAGAAGAGGTTGACAGTCTTAAATTCCTGGGATTACAACTTGATAATAAATCCAGTTGGGAAGAGCACACCACATAACTGCAGAAACGCCTTAACAAATCTGTATTTGCAATTCGAGTGTTAGCAGACATAGGCGGCATAAAAATGAAAAAGCTTGCATACTTTGCCTACTTTCATTCCATAATATCATATGGTATAATATTTTGGGGTAACTCTTCAAGTCAAACAAAAGTTTTCAGAGTCCAAAAGCGTGTAATACGTATTATTTGTGGAGTAAATTCACGGACGTCCTGTAGAAACCTCTTCAAAGAACTGGGTATACTAACTACTGCCTCTCAGTATATTTACTCATTAATGAAATTTGTTCTAAATAATATATCTCTTTTTCCAACAAACAGCTCAGTTCATACTTACAATACCAGGAACAAAAATAATCTGCACAAGGACTTAAAAGCACTTACTTTAGTTCAAAAAGGGGTCCACTACTCAGGAACACTCATCTTCAATAATTTGCCAGTAAACATAAAAAATTTAGTTACAAATAAAGATCAGTTTAAAAGGAGCCTGAAAGACTTACTAGTGGCCAACTCCTTCTACTCCATTGACGAATTTTTTAATAGAAACAAATGATGTATTGTGTATAATCATACTATTAGTATTGTTATTTCACCTAAAAAAAAAAAAAAAAAAAAAAACTGACATGTTCCACATCCACGAGGATCTCCTCAGCACGGATCTATGGAACGAAATCTAATCTAATCTAATCTAATGGGCAGATTCACTTTCAGACTCTGACAATGTGTGCAAACCCAGGATGCCATCTGGATTATGCCATATTAAAATAACAATAACTTTTAAGATAAACTGTGAATTTCCACTCGTGAACGCTACAGTATATTCATATACAGTTTAAAAACAATTTAAGTATCTGATAGGCCTAAGCATCAATTTTTTTAATGTTCCTGTATGACTGCCTTGCCCATTGCACTGACAAGCACTGTACAAGCTTTGCTTCAGAACTGACGGGAAGTACAGAGTGAAAGGTGCAGATATATTAACCCATTGATTGCCACGGGCCACAGCAGAACCTTAAGCCAGATTCACACATGCAACAGGGGACTGGTAACCTCAGATGTTAAGTCCCATAGTGCTTAGAGCCATTTCACACATGCAACAAAAGTGTCGCCACTGCATGTGTGAACTCCCAGTTCTTAGTGACGTAACTTCTGCTTGCCACAAAAAGTTCAACTTCGTTGTACTTTGTCGCGCCACTTCCCTTTCACCACGGCTCCATGGTGGCAGTATTTCGAAGCATGAGGATACTGTCGGTTATGGTAGAGTAACTGCTGTTGTACTCCACTCGATTTCAGTTTGTTTTCATTTTGTTGCTCAAAAAAGTGAAAACAGTGGTCAGTAGGAACACTTTCACAGCTTCTGGAACTACATATATAAAAAAGGGGAAGAGAATTGTCCCGCTAGTTGGAGACCTATATCCATAACCACAGTTTTTTCAAAAATTTTAGAAACAGTTATGTATGAGCAAGTTAGTGTCTACTTGGGTAAACTAAATATAATTAGTGATAAACAGTTTGGATTTAGGAAAGGTAAATCCACAACAGAAGCAATGGACTCCCTTATAAAATTAGTCCTAGATTTGTTCGAGGCTAGGGACTATGCCCAGGCTACATTTTGTGACCTGAGCAGAGTCATTGACTGTGTAGAGCATGACATTGTGCTGAATAAGCTAGTTTAATATGGTTTTGATGACAACAGTATAAATATGTTCAGGTCTTTTCTAGAGAACTGTCAACAAGTTGTGTGCATTGGTAGGGAGAAATCAAATTTGGTTAATGTTAGGTATGGAGTGCCTCAAGGGTCAGTGCTTGGACCTTTACTATTTATACTAATGATTAATGACCTGTCCTCATTCATAAATTCTCACACAATATTGTATGCTGATGACACAACTTTTCTACATAAAAGCTCTGATCCAGGTACACTGAAAACACTGACCGAAAATACCCTTGCTCAGTCCTCATTATGGTTCAAAGCCAATGGCTTCTTACTAAATGAAAACAAAACCCAGACACTTTACTTTAGCCTCAAAGAGATTTGTAACTACCAAGAATTAGAAACTGTAAAATTTTTAGGTGTTACTCTTGACAATAAATTGACATGGGAACCACACATTAAAAATATATTGGCTAAGCTTTCAAGAGTTATTTATCTAATTAGAAATTTAAAAAGACGGGTTCCCAATGACTATGTGAGATCAGCATATTTTTCATTCTTCCAAAGCATCATCTCCTATGGAATCTTATTGTGGGGTAGTAGGTGTCATGTAAATGACATTTTACTTTTACAGAAGAAAGTAATAAGAATAATAACGGATTCTGATAAAACAGAACATTGTAAACCTCTGTTTATTAAATTGCAGTGTCTTACAGTAGTAAACTTATTCATCTACAATGTTTTATTGTACATTAGAAACAATGTCTCTAATTTTGTGTTGAGAAGTGATATTCATAGCCATAATACTAGAAATAGAACATCTGTAGATGTGCCATATCATAGATTTTCAAAATTGCAGAACTCCTACCTAGTTCTTAGACTAAGGATGTTTAATAGTCTAAGTGCTGACTTTAAAGAACTGCCTGCAAATATTTTTAAAGCTAAATTATACAAGCTACTAGTGAACAATCCGTTTTACACCATTGATGAATTTTTTGAAGATGAAAATACTGTATTCTAACGTGTACCTATTTTATGTAAACCAATTTACATCGATATAGTAGTTTATGTAGAAATATATGCTCTCGATTTTATCTATTGCTGTAATCAGCTGAATGACAATAAAATTTTTATTATTATTATTATTACAACAACAACCACCTATGTTCGATTGTATGTAGCAGTGTATCGTTCGGGAGGGGCGGCAATTTTTATAATTCAATGATGTATCATAACCTAAAAAAAATTTTTGAGTGAATAAATAAATAAACTTAATATATGTAACCAAAAAAACCAGTTGTATAGACTTTGTGATTTGTGACACCAAGTATTGTGTAAGTTGTGGATTATATGCAGCAAATAGCTCTTGAGTGTCACGGGGCAGCTGTTAAACTAAAAATTAATTATTTGAAGTGCCTATATCAATGAATACAGGAAGATTCTAAAATGTTGGAAGAGTGGCGTGTCTGCAGATGATATTTACATGCCAGCTGTTGTTTAGTTTGCCATTGTAGACACCACTGTCACCTCTGAGTGTTATTTCTTTTCTAAATGTTTTTGTGGCTCCTGATGTATCCGTATGCGAAATCTATTTTCGGATCCAACATTTGGATTTTGTCTTCCCTGTATTTAACTCTTGTCATATCTATAATGTCATAACCTGCACTATAACATTTATACCCACCCATATGATTTCAGTTGATGCCATATTAAAAGCTGTGTAGCTACGTGTGAACACTAGCTCACAATGCCACTAGGAAAACCCACATGGTGTGGTACCACATTAGAAGTATGTGTGAACCTGGCTTTACACTTGATGCTGTGCTTCTTTTGCATTCTCTCTCTCTCTCTCTCTCTCTCTCTCTATCTCTCTCTACCTACCTACATTTAACAATGGAAGTCCTGCTGCACTTACAATTTCGATGCTTTTGCTTTCACTTTCACCAAAGGTTGTTTGGCATTTCTAATATGCTGAATCTGCCCTTCTGATGACGATTTCTTTTTCAATTTCTTCACATTGTACCTACAGCCATTATGCCTCAGTTTCCGTACACTTTGTTTGTTTCATTTCTAAGCGATTTATATTGCTGTGTGCTTGTTTTTTCCTGGGTATTTTTGTACTTCCCTCTTTAATCCATGAACAGATGTATTTCATCTGTTACACAAGCTTTCTTTGCAGTTACCATCCTTGTACCTATGTTTATCTGTCCAATTTTCATGATTGTCATTTTTAGAGATGTCCATTTCTCTTCAGCTGAACTGCATACTGTGATATTCATTCTACCAATATGTACAGCTTTAGAGAACTTCAAACTTACATTATCATTCTTCCATACAGCACTTAAGTATACTATTTCCTTCCAGGCTGATTTTTGCTGACAGTTCTTTTAAACTTCAGCCTACTGTTCATCATTACTATATTGCTCCTTGGTATGCCTTACAGTCCAGTGTCTAATTTCAGGACCTCTGTCTTACCATTCTTGGGCTTAGTGAGACTCACTGGAGAGGAAGTGGCCATTTCGTGACTCAAAGAAGGAACACTGTGTACTTTTCAGGAAGTAGTGACCAAAGTAAGAATGGTATTGCAATAGTTGTTCCAAGAAATCTGACGAACTGTGTTGTAGATTACGAACCCATTAATAACGGGATCATCTCTATCAAACTGAATGCTTCCCCATGCAGACTCAACATAATTCAGATATATGCTCCTACAGCTACAG
Organism: Schistocerca serialis cubense; assembly: GCF_023864345.2. NCBI lineage: Eukaryota > Metazoa > Arthropoda > Insecta > Orthoptera > Acrididae > Schistocerca > Schistocerca serialis. The sequence goes on from NC_064644.1 coordinate 48,117,761, forward strand.
TGTCAGACGAGGAGATGGAGAAGTTCTATGACTAACTGAAGAAAGTCCTTAATAAGATCCCTACCAAAGAACAGACAATAATCCAAGGCAACTTCCATGCTAAAGTTGGAGATACTAATCAAGACTCGCACTTACGATCCATCATTGGACTTTATGGTCTTGGTGAGAGAAATGAACGAGGCAGGAACTTATTGGATTTCTTTGTGAGTAACGACATGTCCATCTGTAACAAAATGTTCAACTTCACCCAAGACGACTGTACACTTGGATATCATCTGGTGATAGATTTAGAAACCAACTTGATTTCATCCTGGTGCGAAGACGTTGGAAGACTTCAGTCTTATATTGTAAAACCTTTCCCGGAGCTGACTGTGGTAATGATCACATCCTGCTATACATGAAAATGCGCATTAAGCTTAAATCTACCAAGAAGAGTGAAGAAAGACAGCTAAGAGTCACAAACAAGGAATCTATTCGCAAATTTGGTGAACTTGTAAGACCAAAACTTCACAAGGTAATTTTTGATAAGGAAGCACCAGCATCACAAATATGGGACCGAATGAAGAATGATGTTTCCTCTCGCTTCGTCATCAGAACAATCGCAGAGTGCAAAGCATCCCTGGATATCGCAGTACACACTATAGATAATTGAAGAGAGAAGCCATCTGAGGAAAACTGGTATCCACACTACCCAGGATCAAGTCAGATACAAGAACCTGTGGAGAGCAATACAATGGAATTGTAGAAGGACAAAGTACGTTTCATTAATGGTATGTGTATTGAAATAGAACAGCATCATAATCGCTATAATAACTATGAGTACAGCCATGTAATTGTTGCCGTGTTCATTCAAGATACCTGCACTTGTACCAAAGTGCCTCTAATAACGTTTCTTAGTGTTGCACAGTACTGTTACGTTTTCCTAATTGAGATGACGTTTACACAGAATCAAGTCAGTGGTGGTCGGTAACAACAAATTCGCAGTTACTCCGCGAACCATTCCTTTGTGAACCTTTGTTTACTGAGAGGTTTTTGCTTCTAGTGTTGTGTACTCTCAACTGTATGTGTTTACAACAGTAATTGTGATACACCCTGCAGATGCACCCATTTGAACGCGTATCCTGAAAATTTAATTGATATTTGACACCATATTCCTAGGGTACTGTAGTACAAATCCTGTGGATTTGTTGGCGTAAGTTTTGGATGAAGTCAGATACTTCGATATCATTAATGACTTAACGTTTTCGGTGTGGCTGAGTTTGAAGGGTGTTCACAAGCCAAGCAGGACAACTGGCTGAGTTCACTACCAACTGTTCAGGTGCGGATACCTGAGAGAGGCCTTTAGCTGATTATGAAAGCATTGTAATGTCAGTACCCTACTTGCTAAAGGGTGTTGGGCTGAAATCCGAATTCTGTCCATTCCCAGCAGCGTTCTGAGTCTCTTGAATAAACGAGATGTAAACTGTTGGCCTTCAACTGCTTTTATGTGCAGTGGTATACCAAATTAAACAATAGTTCACAAATTAAGCAATAGAGAAAGAACATTTTGTCTACGGTCTGTGACATCTTCCTTAGGGAGAGCTTCTCAAACAATCTGCTGACAATAAGTTGTAACCTCACAAATTTTTGAATGAATCGCTTGACAATTAATTGCAAACACCCGCTATTACTTTTATAATCCAGTTGGTCACTATACAACAGCGAACTTTGGAAGTATTGCCACCCCAGTTTTAAGAATATAGCAGCAGATGCCTTTTACTGCATCCGAGACTGTTGCATAACCATTAGATTTCGAGCCTTTTGGCTAGTGTACAGGAGGAAGGCAACGAATTAAAGAACCTCCTAGATTTCTAGTACAGCTTAAGCGTATCAACGTACTCAACACAAACAGTAGGCCATAGTGTCTCAACATCGGACGCATGTCCGTTTGTTACAACTAAATTCCAATGTTAGAGCACCTCCTAATTTCATAGTCTGTCCTATCCAGCGATTAAACCTATAGAACATATGTTTAGCCTAAGAAAGCAAAAAAACTAAAGATGTTTCGTATGGATATTTGACATATACGAGCTGAATAAAATTAGTCGCCATGTGCCATCCTTACTTGGAATTTTCACTCCACTAAACAAGAAATTCGAACACGTCCACATAGATATTGTTGGATCTCTTCCACCAACTGAAGGCTAAATGTTCAACTTACAGAAGATATCACATCTCGAACCGTAGGCAAAACATTGTTTCCCATCTGGATCGCGCGATTTAATGTACTACTGCACGCACGTGAGTACAGATCATGGCCAACAATTCGAGTCTCTTCTACTGAAGCCACTAGAAACGGGCCTGGGAATGCACAGAATTCGTAGTTCAGCGCGCCATGCTTCAGAAAATGGACTGATGAAGTGGTTTCGTCGTTAATAAAGGCCTGTCACAGGTGCTACGTCTCTACACACTAGACAGAGGTTCCACCAATTGTCTTGCTTGGCAGGCGAACATCCTTCAGACACGATCCACTTGCATAGCTGGTCTATGGACAAACGCTGTGTATTTTTCATCACAGCTAATAACGATACACAAGTACTTGCGCTTGTCCAAAGGCTACGTGTACAAATCCACAGGTTTCGACCTACAGTACCGAACGAACTTTGTGCCAAACATTCATTAATTTGTCAAGAGTTGCTATCAAGTGTGTGTGTGTGTGTGTGATGGTGCGACTCGGAAGTCGCACAATTGCAGTCATCATACATTCGTTCCTTTGCAGTCCTCATGAGGTGTGAAAAGACACTTGGCATTGACATTCACAGTTCGCCTTCTGTGCTTTCAGCCGACAGGTTAAAAACCAGACTTTATTGTGTTGGAATCAAGTGCTGACGAGACTAAATAGAATGGACATCACACACCTCCTGTGCCTGACCCTGTGAAGGTGTCACTGTCACACACCGCTTTTTGCCAGCAGCACTGGAGCGGTCCATCAATTGTCCATTGATGACACATTCTGGATGACATGTTTGTTTCAGCCCCAAATACCACTGAACTGGGAAAAGGGGGGGGGGGGGGGGGGAAGAGGGGGTGATGAGTAGTGTCGCTAGGATGGGACTCGGTTTACGTTGCTCCAAAGGCCAAGTAACCAACGAAGAAATGTGAACACTTTTGCAATCCATCTAAAAGGGAATACTAGGTGTAGATGATGCGTCGTCTGACGACTACAATGTGCAGGAGGAGTCTTGCTGGAAGAACATTCACTCGCTGTAGCCAAACAAACATCTTCCTGCAACGTTGGAAGACTCGTTTTCAAGCAAGTCTAGATAATGAGGCCCTGTAAGATGATGTGATAAGACATCTTCTTCTCGAAAGTGCTGAATCTGCTCTAAATGAGAGGGATGGAGGCCGTGAATGCGTAACGTCCGCCATATTCTTATGTTTGAAACACCACTATGGGTAGAAATTCTGAGTGTGCTTGTTGGAGAAATACGAGGTCGGTTCAAAATATTACGGGACTTGGCCCACAAAATTATCCTACGATTACATATTTGACTTATTGTGTTTGGCCTACTTCGAAATATTCTCCTCCACAATTGATACGCCGCTCCTAACGCCATTTGCAAGTCCGGAAGCAGTCTTGGTACGCCTCTTGCTGGATCGTGCGAAACGCCATCTGCGAATTTTCTATCGTTGCAAATCTTCGTCCTCTCAACGTGATTTTCGACTCTGGAAGTAAAAGAAGTACCATCACCTGTTATGATCCTCTTAAGGAACATCTCGTTCTCATTTGCATGATCCAAAAACTCTCCACAGATTGCGAGGCGAAGGTCTTTGCGGTCGTGACTCATGAGTTATGGCACGAACCTGACGGCAACACGATGCATTACAAGATGCGCTGTCAGGATTTCATGACACGATGCAACTCAAATGTTACATTCTTCTGCAACATCTCGGACAGTCAGTCTTTGGTTGTCACGCGCAATTTCATTGATGTTCCCCGCATGAGCGTAGTCGGCAGACATCGAAGGGCATCCTGAACGAGGCTCATCTTTAACTTCTGTCCGGCCATTTTTAAACCGTGTGAACCATTCATAACACCGAGTACGGCTTAAGCACTCATCACCGTAGGTTTCCTGGATAATTTGGTGTGTCTCTGTAAAGGTTTTCTTGAATGTAGACGCGTTGCTCCCCTAACTCTCCCATCTCGAAATTCACAAACTGTGCGACACAACGTTCTACTCAGTACAGCACTGAACAATACCTAACAGACACACAACAATGCATCTTCCGGCAGTTACACATTAAACACAGGCGGTGCAGGGATGCCAACCGCATTTCGCTCCAACTCATCATTGACGCGAAATTGCGAATGTTCCGGAATTTTTTGAACAGGCCCCGTATCTTCTACCAACTGGATGTCTTCTACTTCATCCACACTCTGATCATTTGCATGCTCAGATGAGATATGACTTAGAATAGTGTGTACGCAGAAATTTATGTAAGAGGGGGCAAGATTCTAAAATTGCCGTTCTTGGTACATTATTTCTGAAAAACGTGTCGTGCTCCAGGAAACTAATTTGTCAGGAAATACGCAAAACGTATTGTATCTCATGCGGCTGATGGATATCACATTAGAATTTTTAAGGTAGCTTACTTTGATACATAAAGGTTAGGCACATTTTAATGGTATAGCAAAATTAAATCTTTTTAAGTTATTGATATGAATATAGACGCTAAATTTTTAATTCAGCGAGTTGAAAGTTAGATTCTAAGATGATAAATTCTAAGTGTCCCATCAACGAATTATGAAGTACAGCTAGAAAGCCAGAAAAGAATTACGAATGAAATGTATTCATATTCGAACAGTGTTCGGTTGAAACTGAAAATTAAGGATGTGAAATAGAACAAAGGGCCAGACGATTTAGAAAATCCTGTTGGGTATCAACAAAAATAACCAACAAAAAATGCCTCATTAATCCTCCTCGAAGTGGGGAAATAGGGGACAAATTTTAAAGAAAAAGTTGATGGGAACACACTGTTTGCCTGAAAACTTCGCATTCGATCATGCTAATGGAGTCATTGTGTTATTTTCTAGCTTCAGGCATTTTAATGTTGGCTGACCTAAGAAGTGTTCAACAAAAATTGTTTTGAAAGCTGGGTAAATTGTAGGCTAGGGCCAGTGTTCGACTAGTTGAAGAAGGCAAATCTACCAGAATCACCCTAAAATTTGCCGGTACAATTGACCGTCAACACCTTAGACTGAACCAAGACAGTCCTCATCTCTTCAGTTTGTAACTTCATTGCACAGCAATGTCAGCTCAGTAGGACTACAGAAGTCTTAGCTCTATGGCGAAATGTGGCGCCGTGATGCACCTCACACAGTTTGAGAAGCACCCAGCTCCGGGAGAGAAGTACACACCTACATTGCGGCACGGCCGTGTTGTTCAGAGACTTCTGTAGCTGCTGTGGTGTGTGAAAATTTATATAGGAACAGCAAGCTACAATGGGTCTTCATCCACAGACAAGTTAACTACCGTCCTGATTCCGCTGTGCAGCAAAGGGAGGGGCGTCTTTGTGCGGGATTGGGGACAGTGACGGGCACGTGTGTAGGAATGGGAAAAGCCGACTGGTTAAACCGATAGCAGTACTTCAGTTCTGAATAAAAGGTATTTTTCGGTGTTTGATCCGTCTTGGTTGTAATAGGCGTCTTTTTTTTACTAATGACAGAGTAATATGGAAGAGGAAGCCACCTTGTATAATTTTGCACAGAGCATATTTTATTCATCGTTGACACTTGGTTTGAGAATCCTAAAAGAAGGTTGTATACGCGGAAGAGACATGGAGACACGGGAAGGTTTCAGACCGATTATATAATTGTTAGACAGAGATGTAGGAACCAGATTTTAAATTGTAAAACATTTCCAGGGATAGATGTGGACTCCAATCACAACTTATTGGTTATGAACTGTAGTTTGAAACTGGAGAAATTGCAAAAAGGTCGGAAATTAGGGAGATGGAACCTGGATAAGTTGAATGGACCAGAGTCGTTGAGAGAATCAGAGGGAGCGTTAGGCAAAGGTTGACTAGAACAGGGGAAAGGAATGTAGTAGGACTAATGGATAGCTTTAAGAGATGAAATAGTGAAGGCAAAAGAGGATTAAATAGGTAAAAAGACAAGGCCTACGATAACAAGAGATATTGAATTTAATTTATGAAAGGAGAAAATTTAGAAATACAGGAAATGAAGCAGGCAAACTGAATACAAACGTTTGAAAGGTGAGATTGACAGGAAGTGCGAAATTGATAAGCAGGAATGGCTAGAGGGCAAATGGGTAATTCCATGTCCAAAGAAAGCAGTTTCTGACAGGTGTGAAAATTACCGAACTATCACATTAATAAGTCATAGTTGCAAAATACTAACACGAATTCTGTACAAAAGAATGCAAAAACTGATAGAAGCAGGCCTCAGGGAAGATCAGTTCTGATTCCGGAGAAATGTATTAACACACTAGGTGGTACTGACCCTATGACTTATCTTAGAAGATGGGTTAAGGAAAGGCAAACCTACATTTATAGCAGTTGTAGACATAGAGAAAGCTTTTCACGGTGTTGACTGGAATATTCTCTTTGAAATTCTGAAGGTAGCAGGGCGAAAATACTGGGAGCGAAAGGCTATTTACAACTTGTACAAAAACCAAACGACAGTTACAAGAGTTGAGGGGAATGAAAGGGACCCAGTGGTTGAAAAGGGAGTGAGACAGGGTTGTAGCCTATCCCTGATGTTATTCAGTATGTACATTGAACAAGCAGTAAAGAAAACCAAAGAGAACTTTGGCGTAGGCATTAAAGTTCAGGGAGAAGAAATAAAAACCTTGAGGTTTGCCGATGATATGACAGCAAAGAACTTGGAAAAGCAGTTGAACGGAAGGGACTGTGTCTTGAAAGGAGGATATTTATGATGAACGTCAACAAAAGCGTAACAAGGATAATGGAATGAAGTCGAATTAAACCAGGTGATGCTAAGGGAATCAGGTTAGGAAACGAGACACTTAAATTAGTAGATGGCCGAAGTAGGGAGGATATAAAATGTAGGCTGGCAATGGCAAGGAAAGGATTTCTGAAGTAGAGAAATCTGTTAACAACGAATATAGATTTAAGTGTTAGAAAGTCTTTTCGGAAGGTATTTGTCTGGAGTGTAGCCATGTATGGAAGTGAAATATGGACGATAACAATTTAGATGAAAAGAGAATAGAAGCTTTCGAAATGTAGTGCTACAGAGGAACGCTGAAGATAAGATGGGTCGATCACGCAAGTAATGAGGAAGTAATGAAGAGAACTGGGGAGAAAAGAAATTTTTGCCGCAACCTGACTAAAGGAAGGGATCGGTTGGTAGGACAGATTCTGAGACATCAAGGGATCGCGAATTTAGTATGGGAGGGAAGTGTGAGAGTTAAAAATCGTGGAGGGAGACCAAGATACGAATACAGTAAGTAGATTCAGTAGGATGTAAGTTGTAGTCATTATTCTGAGATGAAAAGGCTCGCACAGGCTAGGGTGGCACGGGGAATTGCATTAAACCAGTCTTCAGACAGAAAACCACAACACAATAACAGCACTGACTATTCGTAATGCCCAAATAGTGGTATGATACCTAATTACAATATGATTCCTGAGCAGAGTCTCAAACAATTGGAATCAATAGCAGAATACTGGTGTTTTTATGTAATATTCAACCACTTATCACTTTTCGAGAAAAGCAGCCAATGGTGTTCGGGCGAAGTTTTCGAAACAAAATTAATTTAATGTTTCGATTAATTATTGATTTAATATTTCGATTCTGTGTATACTGAAACTGCCGGCCGGAGTGGCCGAGCGGTTCTAGGCGCTACAGTCTGGAACCGCGCGACCGCTAAGGTCGCAGGTTCGAAACCTGCTTCGGGCATGGATGTCCTTAGGTTGGTTAGTTTTAAGTAGTTCTAAGTTCTAGGGGACTGATGGCCTCAGAAGTTAAGTCTCATAGTGCTCAGAGCCATTTGAACCATTTTTATACTGAAACAAAGTGGCAACTTTTTCAATCTTTGTTCGATTTTTCGGTTTATGACAGGAAATAATGGGAATAAAAAACCGGAAGGCTAAAACCGTGTGAAAAAAACTGGCTGCCTGAGTACTATAATACAACAAATTAAGTGCAAATAATTTAGTTTCACCTTTCCATCTCGCACCATGTTTTCCATTCAATGGTATATTGATTTGGCTTATCAATAAATCGAGAGCATCTTTTTTCAAGTACTTGGAACCAATACTTTTTAAAATGAGCTTGTCCTTTTGTACTTGTGTCCTGTGACGTTGTGGTTGCAGTTTATTATTACGATGGGCACTTTCCTTGTCACGTAGTAATTTTGTACGAAGTCTAATGATTTGCACGTTTTTACATTTCACACGATTTTCCAAGACGGGAATAATTTCACGTAATCTAAGCATTTCATCTTAAAAAGATGTCTGTGTTGCAGATTTCGTTGTTAGTGATTTTAAATGTGTCTCTCGTGTAGGAACACTTGTGGTAGCTGTTTCTTCTGTGTCAGGAGAGAGTTTTATTGTTTTTGCAGTAACACTTTCACGTTTGTATGGCAATTTTCTCTTCATCGTCACTAGTTGTGGCTTATTCGGCACGTCGAAGTACGCAGGAATTGCGTTCCATACCAATGTCTTCTTTCTGCGCTCATGAACTGGTTTGACTCGAAATGTAACGCACAAAACTTGACGTTATTGTGCAAATAAAGGACATCTTTCTGCAGCAGGTCCTGTCTTCTACTGTTTATTAATCATTTCTTGCTCCTAAAAAAGAGAAACAAATTCAGTAACTCAATACAGTTTAGAAAAAAATCGCAAATAAAGAGCGCTCTCAGGGTCCTTAGGAAATCTGAAGAATGACAAATGTGATGTCTTCTTCCTATTATTTCTGCAATTGATCGCGCTACATACGCTGCCTTTCCTAAAAACCATGTTAAAAATGTTAAAAATGAATATAAACGATAGTTTACATTTACTGAATACCGTATTCACCAGCGTAGCTTGGGGCGCTGTTGTGGTGTATAACAAAATCAGCGTGAGTGTCGCGACTATGTATATTAGACTGTGGTACAGTAGTGGAAATCAGTATGAAGGCATGGATATTAACATTGTCAGTTGGAATAGTTGTGCACAGTGCATATGGAACAGTATGAAATCCAACACCGATAAATACAGTCAAAAGGTATCGCATTTGATTTTGGGTACAGCACATAAGAAAACATCAATGATTCAGGTGATAGACTGTGGAACTGGGTATAAAGGCAATTTGCTCTGTGTGGTGTTAGTATACGCGTACATGCCTTTACTGCAGATAGGATATGACACCAATAGTGACAGTGCGTGTTGTGAACATAAACCACGACTTGGGAATGCCACGTGGATAAAAGTTATCGTGTGATGAAAAAGCAAAAAATCGGTACGTACAAGGAAATAGGGCACTCTGTTGTTGTTGTGGTCTTCAGTCCTGAGACTGGTTTGATGCAGCTCTCCACGCTACTCTATCCTGTGCAAGCTTCTTCATCTCCCAGTACGTACTGCAGCCTACAACCTTCTGAATCTGCTTAGTGTATTCATCTCTTGGTCTCCCTCTACGATTTTTACCCTCCACGCTGCCCTCCAATACTAAATTTGTGATCCCTTGATGTCTCAGAACATGTCCTACCAACCGATCCCTTCTTCTAGTCAAGTTGTGCTACAAACTCCTCCCAAATCCTATTCAGTATCTCCTCATTAGTTATGTGATCTACCCATCTAATCTTCAGCATTGTTCTGTAGCACCACATTTAGGACACTCTAGTGGTGAAATTAGCAAGAAGTTGAACTGTTGAAATACAGTGACTGATAATTTCTTTAGACTGGGCGCACAGTATGGACAGAAGAGAAAATATGGGCAAAGTAGAAAATTATCTGAGTTATAGGAGTTGTTTCTGCGCTAAACACGAGCCAGAAACTGTTAGTCGTCTCATCACTTACCAGTAACTGCCAGGTGTCTGCGACAAATTTTGTCTGATGACGAACATGTTGCATTCAAGAAACGACTGCAGAAACCCATTCTTATAACCAAACAAGCAGGCTAGACGCCGAAAAACAAATGTCATGGACTTGAGAAGGAGATAAAGTGATCTTCTGTGACGAGAAGAAGTTTAATTTAGATGGTCGCTATGGATTTAAGTGTGATTGGCATGATCTGAGAACAGAGGTGCAGGTAAGAATGAGCATAAATGTTGATGAAGAAAGTGTTATGATTTGGGCATCTTCTGCACTAAAGATAAGTCATGCACTGCTTGTCTAAACGCTAGAATTAGCTCTAACATATATAATGAGATGCTAAAGACAGAACTGACTACAATGTCTGAAGACCCAGGGGACGAAAGTATAATGCTTCAACAAGATAATCCATCTGTGTGAGTTTGTGCTACAACCAAAAAGTGATTGAAAATAAAGATGTCGATGTTTGCCCTGGCCTGCAGGTAGCCCGGATTTTGAACCCAGTGGAAAACCTTTGGGGAAACCTGCAGGGCGTGGTTATCGTAATGGAAGGCAGCCCGAGGCAGTAAGTTTCGTAAATGTTTGTAAGAGCGCCACGAGAAGAGTGGCCGACAATTTCACTGCAGGAACTACTAACCCTATCAAAATCAATGTCGAGGAGAATTTTTGAGGTAATTAGGAGGAACGGCGGTTGAAAAACTTATTAACGGTACAATAACTCAACAGAACAGTGAAGGCCTTTATACTAATTTCCATCCAGGAAATGCAAACGCCTTATTTTGTTACACGTGTTATGAAAGAAACTATGTAATTCCTCATGATTGATTATGTCTTATATGTATCTGCTACTTTCATTATAAATTCGACACATGTATGCTTCAGACATTGTACTATTGCTTTCGTGGAATCCTGCTTTTAAACAGGTTTCCACTACTGTATTACATAATTAACATGACTACACAGGAGAAATTAATTGTGTCAGGCAGGGAAGCAGAGAGACATGTACGTATAAAGAATTATGATTTACGCCTAATTATTATCCACAGTGTATTACACATTCCAGTTTTAACAACGAAGGGGATTTTCGTGAAGTCATTTATGCTAACAACAGTAACTGGCTTCCAAATCAAACTCAGTCTCCATCCGAACAGGCTTCGGAAGGCCCAACGGTACCGATTGACCGCCGTGTCATCTTCAGCAGGTACGCATCACTGGATGCGAATATGGAGGGGCATGTGGTCAATACAGCGTTCTGTCTGCCGTTGCCAACTTTTGAGACCGGAGCTGCTACTTATTAATCTTGTAGCTCCTCAACTGGCCTCACAAGGGCTTCCAAGTCAGTAACGACAAACCGTACATGTACATCCATACTTTGCAAATCACTGTGGAGTGCGGGGCAGAGAGCATGTACCCGTTATTAGGGCTTTTTCCCGTTCCATTCACATATGGAGCACTGGAAGAAGACTGTTTAAATGCCTCCGTGTCCGCCCCCGGTAGCTGAGTGGTTCAAATGGCTCTGAGCACTATGGGACTTAACTTCTAAGGTCATCAGTCCCCTAGAACTTAGAACTACTTAGACCTAACTAACCTAAGGACATCACATACATCCATGCCCGAGGCAGGATTCGAACCTGCGACCGTAGCGGTCGCGCGGTTCTAGACTGTAGCGCCTTTAACCGCTTGGCCACCTCGGCCGGCGGTAGCTGAGTGGTCAGCGCGACAAAATGTCAGTCCTAAGAGCCTGGGTTCGATTCCCGACTAGGTGGAGATTTTCTCCACTCAGGGACTGGGTGTTGTGTTGTCCTAATCATCATCATTTCATCCCCATCACCGAGCGAGGTGGCGCAGTGGTTAGCACACTGGACTCGCATTCGGGAGGACGACGGTTCAATCCCGTCTCCGGCCATCCTGATTTAGGTTTTCCGTGATTTCCCCAAATCGCTTCAGGCAAATGCCGGGATGGTTCCTTTGAAAGGGCACGGCCGATTTCCTTCCCCATCCTTCCCTCACCCGAGCTTGCGCTCCGTCTCTAATGACCTCGTTGTCGACGGGACGTTAAACACTAATCTCCTCCTCCTCCTCCTCATCCCCATCGACGCGCAAATCGCCAAAGTGGCGTCAAATCGTAAGACTTGCACCCGGCGAACGATCTACCCGACGGGAGGCCCTGGTCACACGACATTTACATTTACATTTAATGCCTCCGTGCATGCTGTAACAAATCTAATATTGTTTTCCCAATCCCTGTGGAAGTGATACGTACGGGGTTGTAGTATGTTCGCTGTGTCACCATTCAAACCCAGTTCCTGGGACTATGAACGTAGGCTATGTTGGATAATTTATGTCCGCCTTCAACAATCTGCCAGATCATTTCTTTCGACATCTCTGTGACACTCTCTCACGGGTCAGACAAACCTGTGACCATTCGTACCACCATTCTCTGTATATGTTCAATATCCCCTGTCAGTCCTGTTCGTATACGATACGGGTCCCGCACAGTCGAGCAATAGTCTAGGACTGGTTGCATGAGTAGTTTGTAACCAATTTCCTTTGGAGACTGATTGCATTTCTCCGGAATTCTACCAATAAACCGAAGTCTGCTACCTGATGTTCCCACGATTGAGCCTGTGGGATCACTTGATTTCATGTCCCTACAATGTGTTAAACCCAGGTACTTGTGTGAGTTTGTCAATATCAGTTGTGACTCACTGATACTATAGTCATAGGATACTACGTTTTTAGTTTTGTTAAGTGTACAATTTACGTTTCTGAACATTTAAAGCAAGGTGCCAATCTTTGAACCACTTTGAAATCTTGTCAAGTTCTAGCTGAATATTTGTGCAATTCCTTCAGACTGTACTTCATTACAATAACAGCATTATCTGCAAAAACTCTGAGGTTACTATTAATATCGTCGGCAAACTCATTACTGTACTGTATGAACAGGTAAGTGACGCAACACACTTCCCTATGGTACACCTTACGTTACCTCTACAACTGTCGACGACTCTCCCTGCAAGATAACTTTGTGCGTCCTCGCTGCCAAGAAATCCTCAATCGAGTCATAAACTACGCTCGATACCCCATACGATAGTACTTTTGACAGAAAGCGTAGGTGTGGAACTGAGGCAAATGCTTTTCCGAAACACATTAATACGGCATCTATCCTACTGCCTTGATCCAAGGCTGTCAGTGTATCATGTAAGAAAATCGCAAGTTGGGTTTCACATGTTCGATGTTTAGTAAATCCTTGCTTGTTGGCATGGAGGAGGTTATTCGAGATAGCTCATTATGTTTTTGCTCAGAATATGTTCTAATACTCTACAAAAAATTGATGTCAAGGATTTTGGACGGTAGTTCTGTGTTTCAGTTCTGCTACTCTTCTTGTAGACAGGTGAGACCTGTGCCTGCTTCCGATACTGGGCACTCATTCGAGGAAACTACGATAGATTCTAGTTAACACAGGGGCTAGCTCAGCTGCAAATTGAGTATAGAATGTGATAGGGATTCCATCTGGCCCTGGGGCTTTGTTCACTTTTAACAGTTTCGGCCGTTTCTCAAAGACACAGACACTAACGTCGATTCCACTCATCTTTTCGGTGGCACGAGAATTAAATTGGGACAATTCTCCTGAGTTTTCCTTAGTGAAAGAATATGTGAAAACAGAGTTAACCATTTCTGCTTTTGTTTTGCTGTCCACAACTTCAGTTCCTGTTTCGTCCAAGTGTTTGGACACTAACTTAGGAGCCGCTAACAGCCTTTACATACAACCAGAGCTCTTTTGGGTTTTGTGAAAGTATTCTGCTATGGCAAACACTGAAGGCTTCACGCACTGCTGGCTTGACAGCTAAACCTACCTATTATGCAGTAGCCTCTCTTTATTTAGAAGTTTCTTTACACTGACTGCACACTAAGGAGGGTCCCTCCCATCGAGGACTTTTCTGTTAAGTACATATCATGTGTCTGTTTTACTGAACGTATAGGTCTTACTACTTCTTTTAGCTATTCTTTGCACTTTGATATCCGTTGTTGCTGTTAGTGCCTCGTAGGCGCTGATGCCAGTTTCAATGTGGATATCCCCAAAGAGGCCGGGTCTAATAATTGTTGTTCGATGAAAGCAGTAGCGTGACCTGAACTTTCCTTAGAAGTAGTCTGCCGAGAGGAACAAGTGCGTCGGTACGGGCAGGTAAGAAAGAAGCGTAAAATCAGTGAAATGTATCTTGCGGCTGCAGATAGGCTACGTCTGTGAAGCAGGAAGAGCGCTGACAAAGATAGGCCGCGCTGCGACAGGTGGGTCGTGGCGCAATCTGCAGGAAGGCGAGCCATCACAGTTGTAGCGTAGCGTTTTGTTCGTTGTTGAGTTTGAAATTTGAAATTGTCAAACGGGAGTATGCGATCTGTTTGAAGTGCACTCTTTTACTCATGTATATAATGATCGCATTTGGTAGGGACACACATCAAGAAATGTTTTGCATCACCCCAGTTCCCAGAACTTCTGAAAATAGACGTTGATTGTGGATATTGTGTCACAGACAAAGTCCCTTTGACTGTTCAGAGATGTCACTAAATCCGCCCGAAGATGTAAACAACCATGCGTGAGCAGCGCCTATTAGACAGAGGGAGTCCGACAGCCGATCAGTTCCAGTCATTCCACCAGGAAGCAGGTATACGGCTCGAGTTGTCTGAGGATCAGCCATGCCTACATGGTCAATACCGCGGTTCGATCGCGTGCGCATTGTTACTTTGTGCCAGGAAGTTCACTCAACAAGGCAAGTGTCCAGGCGTCTCGGAGTGAACCAAAGCGATGTTGTTTGGACATGGAGGAGATACAGAGAGACAGGAACTGTCGATGACATGCCTCGCTCAGGTCGCCCAAGGGCAGTTGTTGACCGCTGCCTACGGATTATGGCTCGGAGGAAACCTGACAGCAACGTCACCACGTTAAATAATGCTTTTCGTGCAGCCACAGGACGTCATGTTACGACTCAAGCTGTGCGCAATAGGCTGCACGATGCGCAACTTCACTCCCGAAGTCCATCTTTGCAACCACGACACCATGCAGCACGGCACAGATGGGCTCAACAACATGACGAATGGACCGCTGAGGATTGGCATCACGTTCTCTTCACCGATGAGTGTCGCATATGCCTTCGACCGGAAAATCGTCGGAACGTGTTTGGAGGCAGCCCGGTCAGGCTGAACGCCTTAGTCACACTGTCCAGCGAGTGCAGCAAGGCGGAGGTTCCCTGCTGTTTTGGGGTGGCATTATGTGGGGCCAACGTATGCCGCTGGTGGCCATGGAAGGCGCCGTAACGACTGTACGATACGCGAATGCCATCCTCCGACCGATAGTGCAACCATATCGGCAGCATATTGACGAGGCATTCGTCTTCATGGACGGCAATTCGCGCCCCCATCGCTCGACTAGAGTGGCCAGCATGTTCTCCAGACATGTACTTTATCGAACATGCCTGGGAAAAGAAATAATAAATTAAGCTATCATATCTGGAGCGGCAGTTTTACTGCATGAACAGTGAAAATATTGTAAGCGGCAAACTTTCTTTCTTTTCATCATATTTAAGGGGGGGGGGGGGGGAGGGAGGTGCCAGCGGGAAAAAGTTTCGTAAATGTTTGTAATTTTGTGTAAAGTTTGCTGAAAGTCGCTAAGTTCTCTCATTCACGAACAGTGGATGAGTAAACTCTGAGTAATTTGCGCATCATGAGTTACGCTACCGCAAGACAATGACATTTCATAAATAACGCACACTATTTCTTTTTATTGATATGTTTATTTTTGTTCAATATCTCTTTACAGTCCTTCAATACAGTCTCTCTGCTTCTCTATGAGTGAATCCGGACGTCTCGGAAACTCTATTATTCCATACAGGACACCAATTCTATTCATCTGTCGAATGGCTCGGGTAACGGTGGTAGGAAGCTCTTTCAGAGAAGGATAACGACATCCACGCATAGGTTTTTCCAACTTCGGGAACAAGACGACGGCCGGTGGACTCGTGTCCGAACTGTAGGGAGGATGCGGCGATACTTCCCATCCGTATTCGCACGGTTTTTGGGTTGCAACACTGCCGTGGAGAATGGGTGGCCCAGCCTCGAGCATCTGACGTCGGGTTTTGCGCATTTTTCTGCGTAGGTTTTGGATGAAGTTACGATAATACACTGCTGTGACACCTGTTTCACATGGGACTCAATGTGTCATGATGATTTCTTGGCGATCATAAGCAAAAATCATCATTTGCTTGAGCTCTGATTGAGTGCGTTGAAATTTTTTGGACTTGGAGAATCTGAAGCTCTCCATTCACTGGACTGTGATTTCAACTCCAGTTCAAAGTCTCTAATACACGTTTCATCAATAGTGACAATTCGGCACAAGAATTCTTGACCTTCACGCTCGAATCGTTGTTTGAGCAAGGTTGCCATTTGCAGGCGGGACCCATCTCGCAGAAATTTTCCTCTTCTTCAAATCATTTGTCAGAATACGGAATACTGATGTTGGGGGAATTCCCGTGGCTTGAGAGAGTTCCTCACAAGCCGTACTGCCATCTTCTTCAAGAGAATCTGCCGCAAGTTTCACACTTCTTCATTTGACGTTTTTGGCCTTCTGGGTCTTGGATTATCGTTTATGCTCATACGAGCACCATGAAAACGGTTAACCTAACGTGAAACTGTACTACAGTCCGCTGTAAAATCACCACAAACTTCAATTAACGCTCTTGGATTTCTGTTGGGTTTTTGCTGGGTAAGGTTTCGATCTTGATGTACGACCTCTGATCTCCAACAGTCACAAAACCCTGCAGAGTCCATTTCTTGCTCTCACCAATTTTATGTTGGAGTACACAGCGAAAAAAACTAAAGCACATGCTACTTCTTCAAGCTGCAAATACGAGTACATCTGACGTAATTTTCATTGTTATTGCATAAAATAACCCACAGTAAAACCAACCTGCGCATTATTTATTAATTGTCCCTCGTAACTGTAATATTTGACTTGTTGTGTTAAACTGGTAATATAAGACACCCTTTAAATTTTTAAATTCGGCCAACACCATACGAAATATTGAAAATCAAACTTTTGTTGCCCCTGGAAGCCGTTAGTTAGGCAATCTGCACGGGACCGCGCCCCGGGGTAACTGTTTATCAATATACGTAAAATAATGGAAATACAGTCACTTACCTATAGCAGATCGATGCGTGGAGCACAATAGAAAAGAGCATTCACAGTAGCTTTAGAGCACTAGTCCGTTTTCTAGCAATAGAACACACATTCACACAGCCATCCAAACGCACCCTCCCGTGGCTACGGCAAGACTTATGCTTACCATGGGAGGGTGCGTTTGGGTGGTTGTGCGTGTGAATATGTCTACTACTGCAAGAAAAAGAGCTAGTGCTCGACAGCTGGTGTGAATTCAGTTTTCTTTATGTGTTATTGTGCTCCACGTGTCGATCTCTATAGGTGAATGGTTGGCTTTCCCTTATTTTACACATTGTTCCATCCAGGGATTTCCATTAGCGTTTGTTATTATAGATGCTTCCAATGATGAGTCAGTAGGACCTAAACCAGGTAACTGTAATCTATCTACCAAATGTGATCAAATCATTTTTGAATAAAAAGTTGTGTTCCGCATCGATTTGTGTACAAGTCGACACTGATTTGGTTGTGTAGCCATCATTGCACGTGTTAGCTATTATTTTTTCTTTTTAAAATTTTCTATCCAACATTGTATGTACAAGAAGCGTAAAGAGGCTAAATAGCGTACAAAATGGGAAACAAACTATTGAACGTAAAAACGAAAATTCCGTTCAACCTAAAATATTAGGTGAACATTTCTCTACGGATGAAAATGCAAATGGCTATCAAATTTCCATACTACGAAACACCTTCCCACTCTAAACGTGACATCGGATAAATCGAGCTTATCCTTCCCTCGCTCCGACACAGTTTTCTTAAATGTAAGCAGAAATGTTACGATGAAGTGCGTCGAGCGTGACATATTTTTAAGTCATTGTATCATTGATTACATTTTATTGCACGAACTGTGCTCGTCGATGCCTTCTTGGTTCTCGTCGATATTCCCTAATTCAGCACGATACTGGAAACAACAGGCTACTCTTTTGGCAGCTCAGACTCATCTGCATGTCTATGCCCAGTACGTGCCTACTAACCGCCTACTGCATGGCACTTTAAATAAATTTTACTACTCTCTGTAAGTGGCTCCATGTTTATATGGCGGATCTAATTCGTTTAGAGGCGTTCAGTTTTCGTTTATCTCTACTGTAATTAAGTATTAAGTAAGCCACTTATTATTAGTTGTACGTCCGATGACATAAAATACAAGTTTGCATAATAATGGTGGTTTTTTGTCTTTACCATGCCTTACTCAGGCCACAGAAAACTGGGTCTATATTACCAGTGATTGTATTCGCATCCGTAGGTGAGTGGTCAGTGCGACTGACTTGCATGCGTACGAACCCAGGTTGACAGTTTATGTAAGTGCGTTTACGTACTACCAATAGTTGTACGCACACTTTTGTTGAATAGTAGAATTTAAAAAATCTGCGTGCGCAATTTGAGTTCACTTCGCAAATTTTTCTTAAAAACTTCGCGAGCAAAACGTAACTAGTGTTTTGTATTAATATGTAATTCAATTATCAATATCTTTAACATAGTCGTTACAGGGAGTGGTATAATGGTGACAGAACACATAAATCACAAGTTTAGACTGCACCTAGTCCCTGTTGTACCTAGCGGATCAGCTACGTAATCGCTTTACGCAGTTTTCTCATTGCCTTGTCGACGCTACCATAATTGTCACATTCGCTCTGCACTGTCCTTTTTAGGCTTTCTGAATTCCTTTCGACGCGACCTTTCCTCTGACTCGCGTTTTCTATAATTCCGAGCATGTTTACGAATCACATGAGACGAGATCTTTCATTATTTTGTAATTATCAGTTTAACACCAATTTTGACTTATAATTCCAGCGAGTAATGTTACTGTCTTACTTCGGGCTCTATGGTTAGTATGAACCGTGGTGGGCGAGTTTAAGCTTGTTCTGCACGCCCACGTCACGCTATGCTGCGAATGTCGTGGCCAGCCCGCATCTCGTGGTCGTGCGGTAGCGTTCTCGCTTCCCACGCCCGGGTTCGATTCCC